>NC_064447.1:6311153-6616346 GCF_023343835.1 Lagopus muta | reverse complement strand
TTCAAAATAAGAAATAAGTCATCTGAAGACCCAGGTTCTTTCTCAAGGGAAGCAGTATGAGTATTGCTAGATGTTTCATATTATTATGTTTAAAGATGCAATTTAAAATCTAACATAACGTGATGAAATCAATATGGTGTTATTGCTAAAACAGTAATTAATCTGTGTAGGTATTACATGATTTCTAACATCTTACTTTTCACCTCCTTCCCATCACCTGGTCCTGACCAGGTTTCTCCTGCATGCAGGTCAGCCTTGTTAGTTCTCATATGGGTAGGAATAGCATCACTAATGGGAAAGAGGCAGAAGGAAGTTCAAGAAAAACTCAGATTGTCTTCAAGAAGCCTGAAATGAATACAAGACATACTGCATCACCTGCAGCTGTAGTTAGACAAGAAAACATTTTTAATTGTCAAGTGATTAAGATGCCCTTGTTTTAAGGTGTTTCTTGTCACTTTCCTGCCCTTTTCCAGCCCCTTATCAGCTGGTTTCTGTAGCAGACAGAAGGCTGTTCCCAGGCTGCTTTGTGCTAACCTTCACTTTGGCAGCCTGTCTGAAATGAGTACTTGGTCCAGATACATAAACCAAAGACTGAGTACAGACCAAACAGACAAATGTTCCTGTTCACTTGTCTCTGTAAGCTGTAGATGTCCAGTTCGGGACAAACAACAGCTGTGGTAGTCATTACACATTCTTTAAGGTAGGAAACAACGGGCTGTAGCTGTCAGACCCTTTGAATAATGTTTGTGGAATTTATTTACAAGTCACCCTGTACACAAGTTCTTGCTAGAGCTGGGAGCCACATGGCTCTCTGTTTTACACTTACTTAGCAGTTTATCCTCAAGTAGCTTTTTTGTTGTAACACCCCTTGTTGAGAAACACAGCCTACTTCACAGCTTTTTCCCAAGATTTAAAGTGTTTGGATGAAGAAACCTTAAGTTCTTCCCATTTTAAAACAGACCTTATACATTGCTTATCCGTGGATGGCTCACCTCCTCAGCAGCCCAACACCACGCTGTTCTATTGCATTATGGAGTACTGGAGTCTTCAAACCCACTCAGCCCTCCTGTGAACCTGGAGTGACTCGAAGTTCTCGTGCTACATAAATCTTCACCAGTACCCACAATCTTTAAAGTCCATCAACAATACTGGAATCATTCAAGACCACTCTTATTTTAACAGAGCAGAATCTAAAGAGCTTTAACATAATCCTCAATCCTTCTCAAGACATAATGTGCGATGGTATTACTTGCTGCCATTTCCCTTCCCAAAGGGAAAGTTTCTTTTTATGTTTAAATACATTCAGAAGTAGGTAGTGCCACTTTTAAATGCCCCCACACCTACTAAATCAAGAGGCATAGCCACATGGTGCTTTGAATACAGTGCAAATAACAGAATTCACTTTACTGTACTTTAATAATCATTGTGTTCATCAGAATGACTGAAGCACAGATGGATTACCATGGGAGAAGCCTACTGTTTGCTAATTATGGCAATTTGGTTTTGAGGGGGAGAAGACAAGAGTTCAATAACATGCAATGAAACCCTAACTGCTACCCCTGGAACAGGTAAGAACTGAATCAATCTGACCTGTTCTGAAGTTAACAGTTTACAACGTAGAGAAACGGGTGCACAGGGAACCTTCATTGGTCTAAGAATCACTGTACGATACTAGAAGCACACAGCACTTTTATGTAAAGCAACAGCTCTATGTCCTGCAACAATTTTGCTCCATGAAGATGTAAGCAAAGAGTTTTTTAATAATGCAACAAGTCAAATTAGTAAATCTGTTCAGTCCTACTTGTGTCTTCTAACAGCTCCATCGGAAAACAAAGTATGATTTCAGTGATGGATCTTCCACGGTGTTAAACCCTCACTTACAAGCACTTCTGTGCAGCCTTTCAGCAGTGTTTTTGTAGTTGAGAAAAAGACAGAACATGGCACAAAACTCTTACCTTATGCTTTCATAACCCACCTAGCAAAGCAATTCAGATGATTTTTATTCTAAAAATAAGTCTATTCTTTTCAATAGGAGAATGCCTTAGTAATATAGGATGTTTAAGTTGAAGTTTACACTTAAACCCTTAGTTTTTCACTTAGCTACGCATCTCGTACTCCATGTTCAGCTTACTCTGCTTTGTTAAAGCAGGTAGCAGCAAGATGCACAGAAGAGCAATCACGTAGAACAGCTCTTTTCCACATGTCAGCGTGCAGCTGCAAAAGATGGACGTTGCAGGAGGGAAAGCTGCTCCCATCCTTACAAGAATTCCATGAGCACTGTTTTCACCTACACGTGTCAGACAAGTCCACCTCTTGCCAAGGCAAAACCTTCTGCTGCACACAGAGGCAATGGAAGTTTGGCCAGCTGTTGCCCTCCCTGAGCTCCTGGGCAGGCTGGCAAGAGCTGCAGGTTTGTGGTACTGCTCTGCCTGGTTGTTCAGTAATGCGTTCTCACAAAAACACTCCTTGATTTCCAAATGTGCTGATTCTTTGAGTTCTGACAAGTTTCACTTGTGCCCTGTAAGCGACCTCACTGCTCCACTGACACGCACTGATATTGCTTGGTTTTAGAACGAGGAGTATGTTCCAGACTGTAAAAGTCCAACAGAACGTTTTACAGACGTTCCCTTAAGGAACTTATCTGCATTTCAGCTCGCTCATCAGCTCATTTTCCTCCTTTCCCTTCTGGCAGGCTGTTCTATTTGGGCTTGCGAGAAGCTCATCCTTAGGAAGAGACGCTTCTGGTGCTGGGAGCGCAGTCAGTGAGCTCTAAGCACACCGATCCTGGAAGGAGCACCGCCAGCTCCGGCAGGGAGCCGAGGCTGGGCATTCACTCACGGGAGAAAGAAGCGGAGTTAAAGCAGTAGGGCAGGAGGTCCGGCACCGCGCAGCATGGATCCGCTCTGCAGGTCTTCCACCCCACCAATATCGACACGGTAAAAATACCAAACCCTGTCTTCAAATTTTCAACTCATCCTTTTGCAAACAGCAAACAATGGCTCCAGGATCTCGTTTAAGTGGCTCTCTTTATAACCTGTGGCCGCGACGGCATCCCTGCGTGCTGCGGACCGCCCATACACACACCGTACACACACGGAGCAGCTCCTGCCCGCCTAGCGCTGCCGTCGGACGGTTCGTGCCGCTCCGGAGCGCCGCTCGGGACTCGCTGCTGCCTTTTACAGCGAGTTAGCGTCCAAACGAAGCGGACGCCCGTCCTGCACGGCAGCGAGCTCCGAAGGAAACGGCGCGTTCTTTCCGTCACTGCAGATGACTTTTAAAGCAGTTACATCGCTGTACGTCCGCGGCTCCACCGGTAACGCTTCTCCCTCCCGCGGGGCCCCACTGTCCCTACCCGGCCATACCCCGCCGGGAGAAGACCCTGGAGCCGCCCCGCTGCTGGCAGGGGCCCGGCCACGGCTGCAGCCGCCGCTCCGTCAGACAAAGACGGCCGCGCGGCGCCGGTACCGGCGGTCCCCACCTCCCACCCTCGGGCGCCCCGCGCTCCGCCGCCGCCCCGCGTCCCTCCGGCGGCCTCGGCCCCTCCCGCGCGACCCCCAGGTCCGCCCCGCCGCGGCTCCGGCTCCCACTCCCGCCGCCCCGCACTCCCTCGCCCACCCTCCCGGCGCGCCCCCCGCCGCTCACCTTGCTGCAGGTCCTGCTGGTCGTACCACGGCTCATCCTCGCGGATCTCGAACTCCTCCACCAGGCTGTCGGCCAGCATCGCGCCCTTCCCTAGCGGACAGGGCGCAGCGCTCACCTCGCGCCGGGCGGCGGCGGGGCAGGGCGAGCCGGCTGCCGCTCCTCGCCTTAAAAGCCGCCTCCGGCCATTGCCGAACGTTTCCGGACTTTGCCGAACCTCTCCCCCTTCTGGTCGGGCTGTGCGGAGCCGCCGGCGACAACGTGGCACGCTATAGCCGCCCGCCCACCGTCGGCCCGCGATTCAAACACTACGCCCTCACCTCCTCTGCCGAGAGCCAATGGGGAGCCGCCCGCCGGGTAGATCGAAAGGAGCGCCGGCCAACCAGGAAGCGGACTCACGGCAGGCGGCCAATGAAAGAGAAGGAGGGGTTGGCCCTAGCCAGCCGGCCCTCCTCCAGCGTCCCGCTGCGCAGCCTCCGGGCGGAGGAGGTCGGTCGGTGCCCGCGGAAGGGGCGGTGGCGGCAGGGCTCGAGGCGTTCGCGGCGTTCGCGGCGGGGAGCGGCCGCCGTGGGGGGGTTCCGGTGTGGCAGAGGTGGCGGCGCGCCCGGGAGTGTTGGGAGTCCCCGCGGTGCCCTGTGAGGCGGTGCCTGGGCCCCGCTCTCCACGCGCTCAGCCCCTCCCCTCCTTCCCGCCCGGGGAAGGTTCTGCGCCGGGGTGCGGAGCGGAGGGCGCCGTCCCCGCGGGTCCGTCTGCCGCTCGCTGTGCGCCTCCGCAAGGCGTAGAGCCGCGCCCCTCAGCGCCGGGAGGCTCTGAGCGGGCGGCAGCGCGGCGTGCCCGGGGCTGGGATACCCGCAGGTTGGGAGCCCTGGGAGCTCTGCGTGCGTCTGCCCTCCGCGGGGTTTCCTTTCAGCGGTGCTTCCCCTCAGGGCTCCCCCTGAGGACTCGAAAAGCGCCGGTTCTTTGCTCTGCCCTCAGCGCTGCGCTGCGGTGAGGCGCTGCTACGAGAGGCTGTGCGGCCGGTGCGCTCTGTGACTCACGGCTGTGCGGGAGGCTCACGCGTGTTTCATTGTTGTACAATTAAAGAACACGTCTCTGGGGAAGGGAAGCGTGGAACCTCGGCTTCTCACCGAGGCGATTCACACGCGAGGCGCGGGAGCAGATGTAGCGTTAGCGCAGGAGCCGAGTCAGATCCTGTGCTGCACTGAGTCATGGCGCTGGAGGCGGGTCGGCGCATTGTTAGGAAGCTGTTGTAGAAGAAATGATGCTTGTAAGTTTTTAGGAGCGACGGGAGCAGTTTCTTATCTGTGCGTAGGAAGGAACTGAGTCAAATACGACTTGAGAATGTTAATGCTGAGCGTTTATCTTAGTGCTCTTAGAATCAAAGGTCGGGGCCCGCAGTTCTCCACTGAAAGCCTACAGGGTTACAGCTGGACTGTGGTTTTCCAAAAGCCCCGAGGTCTCACACCGACATCATTAAGTGTATTTGGGAAGATGTGGATACACAGTTTTAAAAAGCATACTTTTCTTATCGATAATCACCTTTCACAGTTTTTGATATCCCTCTTTTTAAGCATAAACATTTCACATGGGCATCTTTTCAATAACGTAGGTTTCTCAGTTCGGTTTATGAAACCAAACTTGCTACAGAGGTGCAAAGCCTGGAATCAATCACCTGGAAATGGAAAATTCTGTGAAAAATGAATATGATGACAAGCATGACAGTCACACTCAATTATCTGAAAACTGAGTCACGTTTTTACAAATAAATGACCTTTGGATGGCTGTTTGAAAATTGCATGTTGGATAAAATTGTTAACGTGGTGCAGAGGAGGAAGGGGTGCACAGCTGGCAGCAGGTTGTGCAGCTCTGCAGTTAGCAGGTATTAAGGCTGAAATGTGTGCCTCCAAAGGAATGGCAAATTGCTCCTCTCAAAGAGATGTTCAGATGGATAAAGCCTCGGTTAGAAAGAGCAACTCGAGAGAAATATTTCTGTATTGGGATTCTGGAATCAAATCTGGTCAAGAACATAAAGGGAATATTTGCTTTAGAAGGTGGGGGTTCCCTGGAGCTGGCTGTCTCCACAGGGTGCTTTGCAGCACTCATACTTCAGTTAGTTGCTGGAGACACGTGGAAGCAGTCAGCAACTCAGAGAGCTGTTGGCTGAAGCTCTGTTTGATTTATCACAGAGCTCTGCATTAAAGAATCTCTGTTATTTGGACGTACTTTAATGCTGTACTGCTCTGCATGAGTCACTTTCTGCATTTTGTTTACATGCTGTCTCTTCTAGTATGAAAATGTTTAGACTGTTAAAAAGTGCTTGGATAGCTCCATGGTTTCTGTTCATGTCTGATTTGTTTATTAGGTGTAAGTATTGCTTCCATGTTCGTTAAGTATTAGCATTTAAAAGTACAAACCCAAAACTTTGTTTTGAAAGGAATGCTTCCTAGTGTTTGCTGCATTTGGACATTCACAGCAATGGAACTTGTAGGGCTGTGGGCTGACTCACTTCATTCCTGCACAGAGCTTCGTAGCTTTAAAACTACATAGCTGGCAAGATGTAAAGTGTGTGCAATTACTTTGACCTCTGCACCAGAATTGGTCTTTGCAAACGCTAATTTTTATGTGCGCAGAAATTATTCTCTTAAAATTTGGTCTACCTGTTCTGTTGACTTCTAGCTGATGAGGTTTAGAAATGTCGCTGAATTGATATTCTGCACCTGTGTGGTTTTGTGCTCAGAGGAAGTGAGGATGTGGAGATCTTGCTGCTAGAATCCATTTCCACACCTCTGATATGAATCTCCCACATCCTTTGACTTTGGAAAATTATTTAACCAACTATTGTAATTCTTTCCTGTACCTTGAGGAAGAAGAGGCTCACGCAGTTGGGAAGATGAAGTTGGCTTTGGAAATCCACCCCAATGCTCTGGCGTATTCCATGACCACGTTGGGTGCTGGAATGATGAACAGTATCTTTAATTTCTACTACGTCAAGCTTTTCCTAAACCGATACAGAATTTCAGAAGTAGCATTTCATCAAGCACAGGTATTGTACGATGGATATGTTGGTTTCATGGTGTGTTTGCATCTGTGATATTGTAACAAAGGTGAAGTTTTTTGGTTTGTTTTGTGGTGGTATTTTTTTACTTATTAATTCCTTTTGAATGCAAAGCAAATGGTTATGCAGTACTTCCTTTTAAGTTTTGATATTGCATATGCAAGAATATGTACAAATGAAACACTGTTTACAATCTGCAGACAAAAGTCTCAAACTTTGATTGCTGGGAAGATTAACTTGAAGTAATCTTTTAAACTAATCTTGCATCTCAGCTCCAGAGGTACATTTATGGATTGTTCAAGTACTTAAATACTGCCCCAGTTCTGCAAGCTGGGTGTGCAGCTCCTGCTGTAAATTCCAGCAGGCAACGAGCTGGCTCATGGTCTGCATCACTTGCGATGAGTGTGCAAGGTGGGAGCTGTCAGAAGAGTGAGGTTGTAGCCATGGGGGTTCACCAGGCATTGTGCACTGCCTACTTACGCTTTCTTTTTTTATTCTATTTCATAATCACTGTAAACCTTTAAATACTTTTGATAATTTGGTCCCAAGTCTGTTTTTGCTCTTTCTTTTATTCTTTAAGTAGAGATTCTTTAAATAGATATGGTGTTCATTACTTCTTGCCTGTATAACCTCTGCAGAAAACTCACACTGCTAAGTTGTGTTCTGTTTGTCCCAGGTTGTATTTATGATATGGAACGCCATTAATGATCCACTTTTTGGCTATATTCAAGACAACTCCCAGTTGCCATGCTGCTCCAGACGCCAGTTTTCCATTCTGTACGGAGCTCCGTTGTACGCGTTAGCCTTTTTGCTTCCTTGGTTCCCTTGGAGACATTATGAAGAAGGTGACTGGCTGAGTGGGCTCCACCTCATTGTCGCACTGTGTGCTTTTGATGGTTTGCTCACCTTTGTGCTGCTCGCACAGTGCGCGCTCTTTGCAGAAATTTCAACAAGACATGAAAGCAGGCTTCAGCTTATAAAATACAACCAAGTAGCAACATTGATCGGGTCAACAAGTGTTCTCTTTTGTGGCCTGATATCAGATAATATGGAAAATTTTGCTTATTTTCAGGCTTTCGCTGTTTTGATTGCAGCGTTAGCAACAGCTTGTATGTATTACACAGGCAAATACAGTACCAGCCAGTATGAGCAGAGAGGAGTTCTTGCCGAGAATGCTGATCGAGGAAATGGTGACAGAGCTCTCTCCTGGTCCTCGGTGATCTCATTAACCAAGCAGATTATGACAGAGAAAAACTTTTTATTTTTTGTTACTATGAACTTCTTCCAAGTTTTCCACTTAGCCTTCTGCAACAATTTTATGATGATCTTTGCGGATAATCTCATTCCTCGGGATGTCCTTTCTTCTTCTATAAGAAGCATCATGTATGGAGCAGGCTTCATTTGTCCTCAGGTAGGCAGGATCATGTTTTGAATTTCAGAATACAAGAATGTGGTGTTTTGTCTGTCCTCGTTAGGTTAAGGTATCTGTTTACACTGCTTGTTGAAAAAATGCTGTACCCTACATGAACGATTGGCCATACTGAGAAGCAAATCCAGTTCACCAATGCTCTAAAAGAAAATGCCCATGGGTACAGTCTAACCAGGTGGAAGGCTGGGTTAGTGAGAAGGGACAAGCAGGCAGGCCAGTAGAAAATCATTTTACAGGAAGGTGAAATATGAGCGTGCAGCAAGTCCTACAGGATTCATAACACCTAAGTGTAACTGAAGAAAAACGTGGCCGAGAAAAAGTTTCTGTAAGCAAAAATGTAGAATTTGGAGTACTTTTCTCTTTGATTTTGATTTGCAATGTACGATAAAAGAATGATCTCTTCTTTGGTAAGTTTTTAAAACAAACTGCAGAAGGCACTGGAAAAGTTACTAGGTACTAATGGCACTACTGAAATATGTGTATCAGTCACAGGAACAAAACAAAACTCGCTGCTTTTGGGGGATAATACATTCCCATTTGTTTTTTTGTTTGCTATCTTTGTCAGCTGTGTACACTGGGTATGGGGAAAGATGGTTTCGTGACTCCAGCAGGGATGGGAGTAGGAGGAATTAAAGGTAAAAGAAAGGAGAACCCAAACCAGTCGTAATGTGTGAGCAAAAGAAAACAGCAAAAATGTGTCCCACAGAGTGCAAACACTCTTGTCTGCAGCGAATAAAAAAATTTGTTGTTTCTTCCCTTCTAATATCTTGCAGTGGATTTTTAAAACTTTCCTTGTGTTTACTGCTGGGTTTCCCAAAAGCTGACAATGTAGATTTCCAGCACAGGTACCGATGGCGCTGGGAATTTCTGAAAATGGATGTTCTTTAAGTTGTAATGCTTTTCTGTAGGGAGAACTTAGGAGAAGGAGCAATTGCAATTCACAGTTCTATTTCAGTTACCTTTTTGGCTGTTGCACGTGTAACGCAGAGTCACTGACTTTTTTCTCTCAGGATCTTAGGCATACCTTTTCTGTTCTATAAACTGAATATTAATCATCCCAACTGTAATCTTTGCCACAGGTTTTAGAGTGTTTTGGTTGTTTTTTTTTTTTTTTTTGCTCAAACAAGTACGAACTTTGAAAGTAAATCAGAAACTTCAGAAGTAAGGAAAGATGAAATGCACTCAAGATATAGCAGTCATCAGTTGCTGAAATCATTGTGACAGTGTGAAGCAAACCATCTTTCAGAAGATGCATTTCGCTCTGCTCCCCAGACGCTTTGTCTCGACGGTCACTGAACCGTAGCATGTGCTGTGACCTTATTTCTCTCAGGTTTTGTCCCTTTGAGTTCAAGATATAATAAGAGAATTCTCTGGTGGCAATGTCCTGAGCTTCACTTACTGGCAGAGCACCCAGCCCGTGTAAAACAAAGCACCTTCTTACAGACTGCTCCAGAGGTCTGTGCTGCGATGGGCTGCAGCTTCTGTCTTAGGTTCCTTGTAGCAGCGGGTGCAAAGAGTACAACCTGCCTTTCAGGGTCAGCCTGTTGCTGAAACAAATCTAAATGTAAAGCATTACTAAGTTACTGGTTTTCATAGAAACAGGCTGTTTTAGAAATGTGCAGGTAATAAGGGATTTCTAAATGGTGCAGGGCCATTCTCAGTTACAGAGAGAAGATCGTGTTTCTTACAGTAACACACTTAACATCTTAGAATGCATCGTGTAAGCACAATTCTGCAAACACCAGAGAACAGCAGGAGGATGGTAGGTTTAGTTTCTTACAATCAGATCTTCTTACTATACCAACTTCCCAGATTTGTTTTCCCTCTCTGTTAATGTGGGCATTCAATAATAGTTAGCAACGTGGGGAGCAGTACTTTCCTGGGGATGTGACAGTTCTTACCTAGCTGGAGTGGCAGGACCGTTCATACCTGGTAAAGCTCACAGAGAATGATCCACTAGATATTTCCCTTTGTTCAATTCTTATGTTTTTGTTTGGTTTGTTCTTTTTAGGGAGCTTTTTTCCTTCTCCTTTGATATGTAGTAATGATTTATTTGTGTCTTTCTGTCCTTGACAGGTCTCCTAATGCTGAAACACTGTACTGTGTTTTTGCCTCATATATTTGTATTTCTTTTCAGTGCCTTGTTCTTCTCAGTCATGCTTCGTTGAAGAAGTTTGGTTACTACAGAATCATCTTGTTTTCCTTTTACTTTGAAGGAGTAGCTGCTGCTGTCATGTTTGTTCTAGGACCAGGACATTACTATCTCTTGGCATTTTATCTCACAACAAACATGTAAGTAAGTACCCTTCTTTCTTTCATACACCAGTTAAATAATTGCAACAGAGTGGACACCTGTTTCTGTAGCATAAAGATTTTAACACTGCTTTTTTTTTTTCTTTCTGGTCTGTTTCATCTGTCAGGAAACTGAAAACTTCTCTCAGCTTTCACTTCAGCTTTTAATTTCTTCTTAAAATCCAACCAAAGAAAAAACAAAGCAACACAAAAAACCCAAACCCATGAAAAGTAACTCAGGTTTGCAGCCAAATCCCTCCAGCTATATCTCTGTTTTAACATGAGACAAATTCAGATTCAAGAGAAGCAGAACCACTTTTCAACCACAGAGACAGAGATCTCAGTAGAGAAACTCTTCAGACTGTTTGCTGGAGAGCCTCAGACCTCATTTGGTACTGAATGAACCCTTGTGGGTTGCACTGCAGAACAAGTAGCAATGAGTCAAGTATCCATTAGATAACCAGTACTGAGTTGCATTTTCAGTGATAGTGGGGAAGTATGATACCAAGAAATAGAACTTGCATTGAGGAAGTACATTATTACATATGCAAAAATTTAATTAAAAAAGACCTGCTTGTATACATCAGTTCACTTTTCTCTCTGTGTTTCCTGTTACACTGCTGCATTTCTACATGTTCTTTCCTACCCTTTTTTTTTCCCTGTTTTCATTCTCATTTTCAGTATTTCATGGGCTACTGTAACACTGAGCTGTATGGCCAATAAATTGCATTTCATTGCCTGCGTACTTTAAATGATGAAGATATATTTGGATTTCCCCAGGAAAATCTTATAAGGTACCTAAAGGCTGTTTAAAGTGCTAATTGTTCATAGCCTCTTGTAAGTGCAAGCTAATCACAGCCAAAATGTAATGAAATGAAGAAATTCTATTATTTGAATACAGTTTCAGTTCAGCAGTTTTACTAAGAGCAGATTTGTGTATGTGTGAACATACATACATATATATGTATGCAAAATGTGAATGTGTGTAGGAATACATATAAGTTTTTTTTTTTACTGTTCTCATTCTACTTTGAAGTTTGTCTTACATCTGATTTTTCCAGTCCTCTCCAGTTGTTCAGACTTCAACAGGAAATTTGCAGTTTTTCTTTCTTCTTTAGTGTTTCTTTTCTTCATGTCATTTTAAATAATGGCTGGTGATAACATCAAGCAAGTATTTATGACTTTTTTCATCAGTGTCCAGGAAAAAAAAAAAAGGGGTGAAAAAAACCCCTTTTAAGTATGCCTATGGATTTCTAATTCACAATTAAGAGCAGATCTAACAGTGCTTTCAGTTTGTTTCAAGACACACTGCCGAGTTTTAGTGTCAGCTTTGTGTGTTTCATGTCTGTGAGTGTGGTTGGGTGTCTGTGCCTGCGTGTTGGATTAGGCATCAATTACCATTTTTTATTATGAAAATGTATTTTTTTAAAATGTTTTGTCTTCCTTTAGGGTAATTGTACAAGCTTCGTTTAGTTTGTTCAATTTGCCTTTGGCAGATATTGTTGATGCAGATTTAATCAAGCACAAGCGAAGGTATGTCAGTCTTCACTGTTTTTCTTGAAAGATGCTGTGTGTTTGCCATGCTACTCTTCAGTAAATTGGAGTATGTCAGAGTAGAGGCAGTAAGTGATTGGGTGCTTGTCACAGAAGTGCATCCTGTGAGAGCAGCATAGCACAAATAGGGAACTTGAATGAAGTTTCCTGCAGTTATGTCAGCAGAGTAACTTGAACAATTTATTAGGCCATTTCTAGTTTTAATTGCACTGCTGTATACTCCAAGTTCTTCATGGTTGTTTTTTTTTTTTGTGTGTTTATTCACATCAACTTAAATTGAATTATTTTGTAATCCAGTGCATCCATTGTCACCTTTCTGACACAGAAAAGAGTTTAGAAAGTTTAACCTGTGCTGCTCACGGTGCAAATTTCAAAGTCTAAGTGGCTGCTGTTATCTCTCTGAAAAGAAATCCAAGATAAAACCTGCAGAGGCCTTGCATACAACAACTGATAGATCTCTGGGATTTATATCAGAGTGCAAATAACTTCCTGCTGGTTCCATCAATGATTGTATTAGTTCAGATTCAATCTTGATGAAAGGGTATTAAAGGACTTCACCCTCAAAGGTGAGAACTGGTGCACTTCCTTTCTTGGCCTCACAAGCGTATTTTTAAAGTGTAACTAATTTTCCGTGCACTGTTCAGGTTAGCTTTGTTTCAGAGCCAACAGCTGAACTTGAGTGCAAGTCATTTCAGAACTGGGGCCAAGATGTATGGAGCCCAGAGGTTTTTTACTTTCTATTTCCACAGAAAATGAGATTTCGTTATGATAGCTGGTCGGTGCATGAAATGTATGAAATACAGCAGCAGTGTATGAAAGACAAAGCTAGCATTTGCATATTAACAGTTTTTAAAGTATCACTGGTGTAATGTGTATTTTTACTTTCTGAAATGTGTAGATCACCGCTTTCCTCTATGGTTTTTGGTACCAATGCTTTATTTACCAAGCCTGCCCAGTCCTTGGCTCCAATGCTTGTGGTTACAATACTGAATCAATTTGGTTATGAGAGCTTGAATAATGAAGTTGCTCAGCCTGATCCAAGGTGAGTTCAAAAGGGATACCTTAAATCAGAGAAACTAAATGGAAATAATCCTGTCATATAAAAAACACATTAATCTGCTGTTAGTTTTCATCAGCTGCACTTCAAAAACAGTGTACTGTCTGGTATTTTTTGTTGTTGGGTAGAAATAGAAATGTTTTCTAGTTTGTTGGTTTTCTTTGTTTTTAAGAATAAACCTTCTATCAAGCAATACATTTGAGGATACCTACCTAATTTTTTGGGGGAGGGGAAGGATACATTGCAATATTTAATCACTTTTGGTTCTCTGTGAAAAATAAAAAGAAATGTTTCAGATTACCCAATGCTCCTTATTAAGATAGATGCAGTCCTGGCTGCTGTATTTTGTTATCTCATAAGTCTATTTCCTTACATGTATAATCTTAATAGGGTTGCAGCTAAGATTTTTTAATTATTATTATTTGAGAGAAAGCAGTTTAATCACTGGAGGGAGGGAATTTCCATGAAGAAGGAGTATCATTTTGACTTCAATACTACTTACCATTCTAATGCTAATGATTTCATTGCTTTCCCTAGAGACCTTAATGCGGAGCATAAAGCTGTGGTTGCTAGCTAACACATTATAAATGCATGGGCTTTTATAAAAACAAATTATCAGGGTTTACACTAAAAAGGTCATAGGCTTTTATGACCAAGAAGAAGAAGTGACAACATAAAGAATAACTGGAGTCAGGACTAAAAGGCAAAAATCAGCCTGATCGGGATTTGCTTGAAAGAACAGCACAGATATCCTAGGAACTATAGAGCTTCTCTAAATTCTTGTACAACGTTTAAAAAATACGTAGCAGACAATTGTATAGAGACTTCTGTGGAGGTAGGCCTTCAAGGAGAAGAGGCTGATTTTGTGTCCTCTAATGCTGGGAAAATGTTTTATATTTGAGGAATTTTCCAAAATGAAAAAAGAGGAGGAAAGTACAGCATAAAAGGACAACAGGTGGTCTTCTGAAAAGCATCCTGACATAAAGAAGGCTTAAGTTTAAGACTATGCCTGAGAACAGTTCCTTTGATTTCAATTCTGTAGATAGCCAGCCAGAGAGAAGTTGTGGAGAGGACACGAATCTCATTATAATGTCAAATTAGATTACTGATTTTTGCAGAAGAGCAAAAGATGTGACTGAGTGGATGTTGGATTGTGAGAGGGCTGAATATATTAATCTGGAAGGTTCAGAGAAGTTCAGATTTGAAGCATGAAAACTGCAGATCTGATCCAACTTAATCAGAGGAATGATGCCTTAGTGGATAGATTCAAAATCACAGTGTTCTAATTTTTTGCCCAGTAAGTAGAGTCTGGGCTACAAGAACAATACATTTATTGAACACAGAGTCAAAATACTTTCAATGCTCACTCTCTGAAATCTGTGTTTTCCATTGAGTGATGTTGAAATTGATTTATTTAATTGCAAGGTACAAAGCTGAGATTCAGAGAACACCACAAATATGCTGTCTGTCTATCGTCATACCTATCCCCTCAAAAACGATTTCTTAGGCATGAAGCAGTCTGCATGCATTCTCTGTATATATCAGTGCATACATGCACATCAGCCCTGAACTCCAAATTTGGCCGTCCCAGTTTGATCTCAGTAATTGGACTTTTCTACCAGCTAGTTCACAAATCCTGTAACCTCTCTGGGGAAGAATAAATGAAAATATTACAAAATATTACTTTCTGGGCTGGTCGTTATATGCTCACTTATCCAAGCATTCCAGAGACCTCGTCTGTTCTACTCTTCCTCTGTATTGAAACCTTTCAGCTGACCGTCAGCATTGCCTCCTTCGTACTTAGCTGTGCCAGTATTCAGTTCTGCCTCACTGACAGTACCTTAGACATCAGAAATGGCTTCTTCCTTAGGAGGAACCCAGTTCTGTGATTTTGAATGCATTATACATTAATGTATTAATTATGCCACATTCTTAGGGGATGCTGTAGCTCCACATAAGTTAAGCATTTTGTAGTGGAAGCCAGCTTCAGAATTATTTTTGCTTTTGTTTTTTAATGTGATATCCTTAAAGTTTGAGGAACAGTTTGTAGACAGAGTGGCTGTTGTTGCCTGTTTGTTTTGTACTTTTACTTCATCATGGTAACATCAAATATTACCTGTCTCCTATGATTGATTTTTTTACTTATTATGCTTTGTTATGCAATTGAAAAGATATGTAGTTTCAAAACGCCCTCTTCTGGAGAGCTACTGCAACAGCAGTTAACTTCTACAAACCTGCTTTTCAGCTTGTCCTTCAGTGAAGGGCTCTTAGCGGCACTTTGTTGATGCATTTGTATTGAATTGCTGGACTGCATCACTTTCTGTTCAGACCGAGGGAAGCCTAGGGATAGACTGTGTGTTTTATTCCTGCATGTGCAAAGAATGACTGAAGATGGAAAACTTCATTAGGTACTGGTACAACTCATTACTGTGACAAAACATGAGCTCTGCTCTTGATTTATCCCAACTCCTTAATGAAATAGTTTTCCCATTCGTTGTTTTCTCTAGATATTTGTCATAACTTGAGGTTTTAACACAATTGATGTTATTATTTTCATAAACCAGTATTGTTCCACTGAAACCAGATCAGGATTGCATTTGTGAAAGTCAGTAATTTGGCAGATGTTCTTTCTTTTTTGTCCTTTGTTTTGTGTAAACATGGAAGAATTTAGTGTTTAAAACTGCAGTCCTCTTTAGTGTGTAGAACTGGCAAAGTGCAAACCCCACCACGCTGTTAACTGTGTCTGAGTTCTGTCTTCAACTTCAGATGGGTAAGAAATTTGTCTAAGGCATCCCGGCCAGCGCTGCTGGTATCAGTAACCATTGGCAGTTGTGATGGTGGTGTGCATGAGGCGGCCCTTCTTTATTTGTGCTGAAAATGCAATTGAATTCAGGCCAGTAAACAACTTCCAAGTGGTAAATTGTTGTCGCTGTGAACCAGTGACCTGCTAGTTAACAGTTTGCATTTCTTAAATGTGATTGCCCAAGTGATCATGTAGTTCATCTGAGAGCCTGTGGTTTTTGTTTCCTTACAGAGCATTAGCATGTACGTGATTTGGGATAAATTGTGATCAGTGTGGGTGTGGGCATGTATGTACTGAGGAATAAATCTAGGCTGTGTTGGGGTTACGTTGGAGATAGCGAGCATTCTTCTGTTAAATACAGTGAGAGATGAGTTCATTCTTTTATGATTTAGATAAACTCTTAGATTTTATTGAAAACCCTGCTCCATTTTACAAGACTTTTGTTCACAAATTTCAAGGTTTTCTGCATCATGTCCATAGCTGTTCTGGGCCTCCAATCCTTATACCTGAATGCTAAGAAAAAAGCAAATAACAAGAACTGATCTTCTGAAAGATAGTTTAGGTCCTGTTTCTCAGCTTGAGTTGACTTTCCTGATATTTAAGTAAAAATTAAAATTCAGTAATGAACAGAATGTCAGTAGATAATTCTAGTTACTAGGTGAATGCCAGAATGTGTGCTTTAAGATGTCAGAAACCGTACTGGATAACACAAGAAAAGTTATCTATCTCTCATATTCTCCTTTTTGATTCATAGTTAATGATGCTTTTATTCCTTAAGATTTAGATCAAGAAATACCATTTATTCAGGAAAATGAATGAGAATCTGTGTATTATGTCAGTGGCTTCCATTATCTTGTGAAAATTTATTTCAAAACAATGAGATGAAATTAATCTTTCTATTTCAAGCAATTACACCATACCTGAGCATTAATCATAACTCCCACCTTGCATTCAGCAGCTGTGGTAACATACTATGTAGATAGCTAGTAGTTCAGATGTGAAATATTTCATATTAAAATATTTGTTTCTACTACAGTTTTTCTTTCTCTTCCAGAACATTCAGTGTCACTAAACCTTTTCTGATGCTCTGTTCTATAATTGAATCACATTGCTTTAAATTATTTTCTGTATTAAATAACACAGATGTGTAGTAAAGTAGTTATCTCATTTCCTCTCAGCAATTATGAGAGAAGTAAACACTATAAAATATATATCTGTATGTAGAATCAGAAAATATACTGGAAATATATTTGATATCCGAGATATTTCCTCTATTTAGAATTGATTGTTCACAGTAATGTGTATGTGAATATTTAAGATAAATGATTTAAAATAATTTGTTATGAAATGACCATAGAAATCAATTGTTTATCTTCCTCATCTTGAAAGCTGTGTTTTCATGTTTTTCACCAGCCTGTTTTTAGGTCTTCATGACGCCATGTTCTATTTGATCTGTCTGGTTCCACTTTGCATTGCAGTCGTACAGATCCTGACGTGGACTCCCTTTTCAATCCAGAATAGTCACATGGCAGCTGCACACTAAGTATTTAACTGTTGGTCATTAAATCATCTGATGAACCACACCACAAAGGACTTAGCCTATTTTAAATGTGAAAAAGCAAGATTGCCTTCAGTGGACTGTCAGACCAAATACAGTTTGAGCCACTTCAATAATATTGCACCCTTCTCTGTAATGAATGTAACAATCCACGTTCAGCCTTAATGATGAGCCTATATAGAGGGGTTTTTGAGTTGAGTTATTTAAATGTATTGTGCTTTGTCCATAATTGCTACTGAGGTCGTTTTTGATACATACTGGTCACTGTTACCTACTTTGAAGAACGGATATGGCAGATCAGGTGAGGGAATCCCAACTCAGCACTTGGAATTTGAGGGATGTATGTTCTTAACCTGACCGAAAGGTGGAGGATGAATTCTGTCATACCTGATAAAATGTCAGCTCTCTGAGGTTAGGCCATAAGAGCCCAGAGGGACATCCCTCAGGGATGGCAGAGAGATGAAGAAAAAGATGGAGCTGGTGTCCTGCTGACCAGTATCAACTCAAATCTGCCAGCTGCTACAGGAAGAGGTCCTATAAAAAATCTCTGTAAAACTAAATTAGAAAAAGATTAGAATGTTATTCAATTAGGTGTTACGGAAAAGACTCCATACTTCCTCTTGGCTTTCAAAATGTCTGCACTTGGTGGCAGGTAGATGTAGTTCCTGGCTTTTTGAATGGGAAAATTGTTTTGAGGTGCAGCGTTGTTAGCTTATACAAAACGTCACTGTGGAAAGAAGAACATATGGATAGAGCAGTGTTCACTTAGTTGGTTCAAATCCTAGTGCACACATTAAGTCACACTCTACCCGCTTAGTAGTTTTAGATTGGCAAATTTGTTTTTGCTCACCGTTGAATTTAATGAATTAATGATTCATCCAGTTGGTGTTAATTTCTGATTTAGCCTTACAAAAATGTCTTCAGGCAAGTTTTTGAATTGATCCTGTGATTTTTCTAGAATAAAGGTTTTTATACAATTTCAGGAACATTGAATCCTATCTCTGTTTCACACATGCTGTCCTAATACTCTTGCTATGAGGGCAGGAGAAAGAAAGCGTATTTAATCACACCCATAATCAGTCTAAAAAAGAAGTGAATAGCCAGCTTTAATTGAGGTGGAAGTCTTACTATATGAAATAGTGATAGGAAGTTGACAGTATTTTATGATTGACATAATTTTTTCTCCATTTCTCTGTCATTCATTAAACTTTGTTATCCTTTGCTAAACCAACACAATTGTTTTTGGCCATGAATCAAGTAAAGGATGATCAAATTCAAAAGCTCAGTGTCTTTTAACAGCTGGTTTGCCTGCTTTCTCTCCCTGTTAGCTCCTAGTATCTGAGTTTGAAGTCTTACTGCTGGAAAAATGCCACCATTTATTCTTGATAGTTTAACAGTGTTTAAAATAGCTTCATAATGATAATGGAAATGTAAGTATGTATGAGATAGAATAGGAGTTGTTTTGATAACTTCAGAGAATGGGAAGTGTGATGCTTTAATATCATTACTTCATGGAGTTTCTTTATAAATTCTGAGAATTTTGATCTTAATAGAGAATATGACACAATAATACACAATAGTACAGTAATATATTTATTGAAAATTGATAAGTAAAGGTGTCTATCAGATTTAAAGTGATATTGTTTAATATAAGAAATGTTACTATGTGATTAGTTATCATCTGGAGAAAAGTAAATGACATCAAAGAGTATTTAGGTAGGAAAAAAAACAGATTCTTTTTTTGTGGAGTTTACAGCTGGCTCTGTTCTTGTTTTGTACAAAATGTCCTTTTTAATATCCTGCTGTGACTTTGAATCTGCTCAGTAATTCATGAATACATTAGGTTGATATGGCTAGTGGGATGTTTACATTAGAGTACAGTTGTGTATCTTAATCGGAGCTGTCAGGAAAGACAAGAAGGAAGGGAGGGAACAGTTAAGATAAGCCACATCTCCACAGATAATTATGAGCTCTATCCTATCAGCTCAGGAAGAAGGTTTTGTAAAGGAACATACAACCAAGACTGGGGGAGTCTCAGTCGTGTCCAGCCTGAAGAGTTGGATGGACCTGCAGACACCAGGAGGCATTTGTGAAAGAACTGGATTTCCTAGCTTACCTTATCTAAAATCCTTTCTCCTAAAGGCATCAATTTTGATTCTCTTACAGCCCACTTTCTAGCAGTCACTTTCTTACTTGTAATAGTAATAGAAGATGAAGTTGTTATATTTCTGTGCTCAATTGGGAAAATTGCAGATTTATGTCCTGGAATACTTAAGACTGTCTTAAAAACACTCCCTTCTTAGGTAGGTATTCAAAACCTCTGGGTATGTTTTGGACCTTTTGCAGCCCAAGTATTAAATCAGCTATAGAAATACTATCTAAAAAGTTAAGGAAAAAGGAGAAATGATTATTTTTTTAAAAAATCCTCCCCCAGCATGCTCATTGCTTTGAATGATGTATACATACACAATGAGTATGTAACAATTCTTAGATTGTCCAGCAATTGATGCAGGGTACAGTTCCACCAGCAGATGTGCAAATAACAAATCAGAATTACTACCTAAATGTGTGCAAATAGTGCTTTCCTTATGGCCTGTCAAGAGAAAAATATGCTTATGGTCCAGCTACTGCAGCAGAATATAAATGACAAATGTAACCCCGAGCAGGAAGCTTGAAATGTCTTATTAAAACATACCCAGTTTCTATATTAACAATACAAAGGTAAAAGCTAGTGTATCTCTTATTCAGTATGAAACTAATTATCTGTATTTTACATGTGATAAAATGTTTCCTTGTCACCAACATGTAATTAAACTAATCTTATGTATTTATTTACACACTGCAAGTAGATGTCTGTTAAATCTAGTAGATTCCAGTAGATTGCAGTAGATGCTGTAAGTAAGCAGCAAATTTAGCGTTTTTCACCTTGGATTTTGATTATAAAGCTGTTTTATTCCCGGAGGAAAAAATAAGTTGATTTCCAAGGCTGGATTTGATCAGTTCTTGATCAGAGAGTCTCCCAGGCGGTAGATGCTGTGTCCTGTGCTGGTTTGACTTCCCACGTCTTTCTATCAGGATATGAGGATGGTGGACTTTCAAACTGGATCTGAAGGAAAGAGATTGCTTTCTTCAGTGGTTGTTAAGAAACATTCTTCTGAGAGGCTAGAAGCAATAGCCCTGATGCATTCAGATGGAATTCACAGGTGGAATCTCAACTAATGAGAGAGGCTTTGTCTCGCTTTGCACTTATTTTCCACTGGATGTGGTATTCCTCACTATCTTAGTACAAATAAGTTTGTTCAAACATAAGTGAGAAGAGTGGTGTAACATGTAACCAAACCTACAGGAACTGGGGCTTTTGTTCTGCTAATATGGTAAGAGATGATGGCCTTAAGTTGCACCGGAGATGGTTGAGGTTGGATGTTAGGAAAAATCTCAGGAGCAGTGAGGCACTGGCACGGGCTGCACAGTTAGACGTGGTCGCCATCCCTGGAGGTGTTCAAGAACAGCGGGGATGTGACACTGAGGTCAGTGGCAGGGTGCAGATGGTTTGGGTTGGACTCGGCCATCTTAGAGGTCTTTTCCGACAGGAATGAATCGGTGAGTTAAGGCCTGCAATGCAAACCCCGCTTTTTTCCCCTCAGCTCCTCCACGCCTCAGCGCCTCGAGCTCCGGCTGCTCCGCGCGGGCGCACGCGGGTGTGAGGGCGGGGCGGGGCCACGCACGTGCGCGCCCGAGGGAGGCGGTGCGAGCCTCGGAGAGGGACCGCCACCTTTGTGGGAGCGGCGCGGATCGAACGCCGCCATTCGCCGCTCTGCGGTTCGACAGCGGCGCCCCGCCCGCCCCGCGATCGGCGAGAGAAAGGGACGGAGCGGGTGCGCGCCGGGCCTCGGCGTGTCGCAGCGAAGCGGTCCGGCCGGGCCCCGCCGCCGCGGCGCCGCGTTCCGCCCTGAGGTGTGCGAGCGGGCCCCGGCAGGGCGCCGAGCTCGGCGGGCTGCGCGCCGCCGCTGCCGTGGAGAGGGGAGGCGGCCGCGGGAGGGGGTGACTGCGCGCCCCGTCCCCCGATGAGACTGTGGCCGTGCTGGCTGGGCTGCTACACCCTGCTCCTGTGGGCGCTGAGGAGGAGCATGTGGGCCGGCCCCGCCAGGTACCTGCGGAGCCCTCTATCCAGGTCCCTCTACGCGAATATGATGGGCAGCCACGGCCCGCCGGGCGCCGGGGAAAACCACCAGGTACGGCCGAGCGGCCTCCGCTTGCCCTGCCCCGCCCTCCCCGCCCCTCCGCTCCCCCTCCTCGCGCCCGCCGGGCCCTGCAGGAGCGGGGCAGCGCCGCGGGAGGCGGCGGGCGGGGGCCGGGCGGCCCGAGGTACCGGGGCGGGGAGCGGCCCTGTGCCGGCCGAGGGGCCGCGGGCCCGAGCGAGACAAAGAACGGCGGCGGCCGCGTCCTCCCGGCGAGAAAGTTGACGTGCGCTCCTCGGGTGAGAGGCGGGGGGAAGGGCGGCCGGAGAAAGCCGTGTCGGCGTCCCGGGGCCGCGGCGGCGCGGCCAGGACTGCCGGCCTGACTGAGCCGCCGTGCCGCTCGTCCCGCTGAGCGAACGCAGCCTGGGCGAAGTCTGCGCGGTGCGGTGGACGCGGTGGAGTTGCGGTCGCGCGGGCGCCGTGTCAGTGCCGGCGTGTCGTGAAGGAAGGACGTTCCTGCGGGTGCGAAAAGCGACAATGCTCGCGGAGGCCTCGAGCGGCGGTAGGTGACAAAGTGGAGTTTGCAGGGTGACAGAACTGCAGTGAAAGGTCAGCGCTGTGTTTGGCGGCGCGGGCACGGCGAAGGGAGCCTGCGGGGGAGTCGGAGCCACGCCGAGGCCGTTCGGTGGCTCTGAGGTGGGATTGCTTTTCAGATATGGTCGGGTCTGTGCTACGGTTTGCTGAAATGCTATCGAAAATCCGGCAGGAGTTCAGGAGGGCAGTAACTCGTGCAGAGCTGAAGGAAGGTGTTTTATCTAAGTCAAATATGTATAGCTGAGCTAATGAAGATGTGATGTAAGTACTCGAGGGTTGCTCGTACATGCTAGTTCTTCAGGCTGATCCGTTACTGGAGGGTTTTCGTGCTCTGAGTGGGCAGTGACAGCCGGAGCCCTGCTGCCAGTGAGCCCGGTGCTGGGGTGAGGGAGCTCAGCTGCGTTTGGGTAATTCAGTGGGTGGAATGACAGAAACTAAGGCTGGGCTTACAGAAAGAACCTTCTTTCTGCTGAATGAAGAAAACTTGCAAATGTTTCCTGTTTAAAAACTGTACTGGAAAGATAAGTCGATCGAGAAAACATGCTGTGAAGGCAGTGGTGTCACTCACAGGTAGATTGTCAGCAGCCTCTGCTTCCACTTCACTGGATTTGGTTTTCAACTTTATTGTACTGATCATCTGGTAAGCTTAGTAAGACTTAGGGTTACAGACCTGGCATTATTCATGAGTTGGGGTTGCGTGTTAAGTCCTTGGAACAGGGCCTCCTCAGCAGTTTCACCGATTTTGTTAGTTTTATGTAAGTTAGTTTAAAAATGTGTGTTCTTGTTTTCTTTCAGTACTAGGCAGTAGTAATTTTTATTATGTGACTTAAAACTTAGATTTCTTTGATATGCTGTAGTTTTTCTACCATTGTGCTGTACCAGATTGATGTGCTTTCTGTTGTGAAACTTGTGGCATTAAAAGAGCTGTTGAGGAATTGGGCATGGAGGAATACAAAAGCAAGTTCTATTTTGAGGATTTAGTTCCAGAATTAAGCTGTTTTTCACCACTTATTTTATTTGAATTTTGGATGGATTTTGTTTTTTTTCTCTGTAATTTGGAATCACTTCTAATACTCACAGGCATTATATAGTTATAGGTGTTTTAGCCAGTACTGTTATTTGCAAGCTTAACCGTGAAGGAATTGGGCATTGTTCACAGCCCTCGTCTAAATTCTGGAAATAACTTCTCACAGTTGTCACCATTGTTTTGCCAATGGTTATATTAATATACATCAGTGTTCAGGAGTCTTAGGGACAGGAACTGTAGGGCAGTTGGTTTCTGTGCTTGATCCTGAAACTGTCAGTAATAGAGGTCAGTGCAGAACCAAGGTGTGTGAGTTCAGGTACTGCAAATGGGCGTTCATACCTCCTAAGAATCAAAGTCCGTGTTTCCCACAGCTTTGGTACTGGGATGCATTTCCTTCTCCATTGAAAATGGCAATGTGAGGAACTGCTCTGCACCTGCAGCAGCCTCAAATAACTGCTGGAGCTGACACTCATCCCAGCCTGCTCATCAGCTCCATGAATCTGTCCTCTCCTGCCATCTGCAGATGGATGGGCAAAGTATGCTGGCTTGAGTGCTTTTTCACTGTTTGCTATTTCTTTTTGGGAGTCCCTAATCTGTGCTGCAGTGAGAAAAGACCCAAACCGGTAGATAGCAGTGCTGAGGATCCTTGTGCCAGGCTCTGCAATGCAGTGCGGGTTTGGGAGGAAAAGATGATGTGTGCTTGGAAGTACTGCTGTCAGAAGCTTAGCCAGAGTGCAAGTAGTTCAGAATAGACTTAAGCTGGAGTATGTTTGCTCCTCTGCTGGAGGCTCTTGGAACACCTTGCTGCACTGATGTTGTTTGGTGGAGCCTCTGTTAATGAATCCAGCCCCACGGACCTGTTACAGCTGTCTGCTTCCCTCTGCTTGCCAGCACTGTTACTGTGGAGCAGCAGGATACTGAAAGGAGAGTCCTGTACCCTTATCATTCGTGTTACTGTAGTGACTGGAAGTTGCACTGTGCTGCTCAACACTGTAAACATGCAGTAACTGACTGTTCTCTGTCATACTGCAAACGTGAAGGGACCATGATGTATTCTTCATAGTGTGGCTCCAGACAGTGCTTTAGGTGAGAATCATTGTGAGGTTACCCCAGCTGGCCATGTACTGCCCTTAGCACTGCACTTTTAGAAGTTTCTGATGAAAATCTACACACCTTTTTAGCATACCTGTGACTTTTTATCTGCACCATAAACACAGGCAGACAGATTAGGAAACATTACTGTGAGGTTTAAGGGGGTGATAAGTTTGTATAGGACTGGTTGTTACCAGGTAACTCAGGTTGAAAGTAATCATGAGCCTACTTTTTACTCAGGCTTTGTGTTCTGCAAATAAGAAGGTATAGAACTGTCTTTGAGCTGATACTGATGATTTCTTAGATGCGAGAACCTGATTATTTTATTAGTAGAGATAATGGGGTAAGCTTTATTGACAAAATGGTTGTGAAAGGCTTGTGGACGTTCTTGCTGGCACTAGTAAGTGAAGTGTAGGCCAGTAGTGCAAAATGACAGATGAGCACCTCTTCAAAGTATTGATGGGATTCTCTATCTCTTCCTGGGAAAAATATTTCAAATGCACCTCCTGATATCTTTCCAGGGAATACAGTGACAAATTAGGAGCAGAGACAGAAAACAACCCTGCCCCACTCCATACTGTTGTACCGGTGTGGTGCTGTTCCATAGTGAAGTTGTTTTACAAAATTCTTTGAAGTACCATGTAGTGATGAGGATAAAATTTTAAGTGTTATTTATAGAGTCGTCTGTTCACACTTGATTGCGGGTTGTATCTGAGTTAATTAATCCTGAAGCCTGTTTAAAAGTCTTGAAGGAAAGCTAAATTTTTATATTTATAGAAACTGATAATAGCTCTCTTTGTTTTAATTTCTTTTTAACTATTCTATTTTTATATTGCTGAACTTTTTAATGATCCTTTGTCTCTTTCTCTAGTGGTATGTCTGCAACACAGAACAGTTGTCTGAATCCCTTCAGCCTATTTTTGTCCAGAGTTACCTTGACCAAGGAACGCAGATCTTCTTAAACAACAGCATTGAAAAATCAGGCTGGCTGTTTATCCAGCTCTATCACTCTTTTGTGTCCTCAATTTTTAGCCTTTTTATGTCTAGAACATCTATCAATGGGTAAGTGAAAAGTCAATCTTAGGTAAACTGCATACGTTTTGGATGTAGGTTTTTCAGGTGTTCAGCCCTACTTCTTGACCTGTCGGCTTTCCTTAAGGTTCTACGCTTTTCCCTTTGTCAGACTAACGTCTGCAAAGCCCTACTGTGCTCTTCCCCTAAACCTCTTAATTAAACAACACCATTTCCAGTATGAGCAAGGCAGAGGGAGTGTTAGCAATTAGTCAGGAGAGAGGCAGAGTATTCTAATTGTATTTTGTAATCATTACTTAATTTTCTTCTGATTATCCTCTTAAATAAGAGAGTATTTTCTTTGTGCTAGATGATGTCCTCCTCTCTGCTTTTTTTCCCTTCTCCTTGCCCTTTATCTGCTGCCGTATCTGTAGCATTTCCCATTGTGGTTGTCCTCATTGAAGGTGGCTGTGTCCAGTTAGTTCTGCATTGCAGCTAAGGCTTATGGACATACCTGATGCAAAATTAGGCAGATTTCTAAACGATGCTGAAGTTGCTGAGTGAAGTCTTGTAACACTTGCATGGAATGGGATTTTATCCTCTGTCTTATCCGTTAAAACTTAATTTCATCATGGTTTGTGTAGAAGCCATACATGAACAGGTAGCTTCTGGTGTGGTGCGTTTGGCTGATGAACATCAGTGAGGTGGGAAAGGAGAATTTTGCAAAGCATCACTCTCCTGGTCGCACTGCATTGATCTCTCTGTGATTGGCTGTGGGAGAGGTTAACTGGTTGTGGCTGCTTTCATGTTTTACCCCCCAAGAAGTCAGTTTCTATTCTCTCACTTCTCTTTTGCTCAGACCTGTGTAACAGCTTAGCACTTTTGACTCTATCAGCAATGCATTTTGTTGCATTTGTCCCATTTCTCCACCATCCCCACATCTTTACATATTTCAGAACAGTCTGATTTGAGGACAGTAGCTGGCTACTAGGGCTAGGAAAATAATCTTTCTTTTCTAACCAGATGTCTCTGAGCTTCCTGTGGTGTTTTTAGTACTGGTGGGCTTATATAAAGGTTCCTTTGGTCTTCTCATGGTCTTTCTCTTGCCTTTTTTTTCCCCCCAAAGGCTCTTCAGTGCTTTGAGTAACTCCTCATAGTGCTGTTCTGCATAATAACGGTGAGCCATTTAGACAGTGTAGACTGATATGTGTGCTGCAAAGGGATTCTGCATAGATTGGTTGTATTCTGTTTGATTTTTTTAATATATTTAATATCTTACTTCAGTTTCTTCTACATACCTGTACAGCCTGGTGGTGTTTGTTTTTAATAGTCTCTCTAGACCTCTTATTTTTCAGATTTTTTATTTTTTCGTCCTTTTTATCTGTTTACCTTTTTTCCTCTTGATCATAAGATTTCTGTTCATTTTCTTTCTTAAATTTAACCTCCTATCCAACATGAGTTTAAATAATATATATTTTTTACTACCTGTAATCTGTCATTGACCCGTTCTTTTTTTCCTCTGCTTGTTCTCCTAACTCTCATCTTCTGAATTCTGCTATGGCAGCAGCAATCTGTCACTGTGTAGCCTTCAGTCACTTCTGGGTGTGTGTGCCGTTGCCGTGATCCATAAAGAATCCAGATGTCACCTCTACCCAATGCCTTAATGAGTCACCTATTTGCCGTTTGACGGCTCATCGTGTTAAATGCAGGGTCTGCAGATAGCAGCAAAAGCTATTGTAACACACAATTAAGAAGTCTTTTCTTTTGCCACTCCAGCAGTGTTATCCCCATGCTTTCTTTAAATCTCTTCCCTGCCATCCCTCCTAATTCCAAATCCTATTCCTTATTCTCTGTGCATGCTTCTGTCTGCAGTTGTTTTGCTGTCTCCTTTGCTCTGCCTTCTTTCTCCTTTTTAGGTAGGTGGGAGCGATTCAGATCTGCAAACATGACAAATAAGGCTTAGTCTTTATCT
Source organism: Lagopus muta (assembly GCF_023343835.1). Classification (NCBI taxonomy): domain Eukaryota; kingdom Metazoa; phylum Chordata; class Aves; order Galliformes; family Phasianidae; genus Lagopus; species Lagopus muta. The sequence continues at coordinate 6,589,085 of NC_064447.1, read as the reverse complement.
TCCCCCTCCCTGCTTTTTTGTATGTGATCATTTTCTTGCTCTGCAGCCTGCAAGCTCTTCTTTTCCTGATCAAATCCCTCCTGAAGTCTTAGCCACTAAAACTGCATGTAGATGTGTTTGTGTGATCTCTGACAAGTAGAAGGCAAGTTGAACTGAATTTGTAAATTTCTCTGAGCAGTGACCTTATCTATTTGGTGTGACTGATTGCTGCCCAAGCACATTTTAAATTACTTCGTTGTCCTTCCTGCTCAAGCTTGTATGAAATTGAATGTTTCTCATCTTTACCTTGCAGGCTGCTGGGAAGGGGCTCAATGTTTGTGTTTTCCCCAGAACAATTTCAAAGACTGCTTAAAATAAATCCAGAATGGAAATCCCACAGACTTCTTGATTTAGGAGCTGGAGATGGAGAGGTTACTAAAGTCATGAGTCCTCACTTTGAAGAGATCTATGCCACTGAGTTGTCTGAAACTATGATATGGCAGCTTCAGAAGAAAAAATACAGGTATTGTTCTGGATGCTCCCTACGTTGTTTATAGCAGACATTACTGCAAAATAGTCTTTGTAATATTTTATAAACATCCAGTATTTTCAGTCAATTTTTCTATTGTTTGATCTTTATGGAAAGGATTGAACTATACAAAAGCAAGAAAGCAAACACATCTGATGTTCCTTGTTACAGGGCTTTTGTTATGCAAATGTCCCCTGTTACCAGTTAAGACAAAATTGGCAGCACTGTTTTGAAGTCTGTTTTTTCATAGTTTGTGTAAATTGCTTTAAACAAGACAATTAGACAAAATCTGGATACTGATGAATGAACAGTTCAAAATTGCGAGAGGAAGTGATGGACAGCAAAGCAAAGTTACAGACAGATTATTCAGGTATCTGTACCTAATCATTCAAAGTTATGATTGTAGACTGCTTTGTAAAGAATCTTGTATTATACTTAGCTCTCAGCATTAAGATTGATCAGTTCTTAGTAACAAAAACCTCATCACTGTCAGAACGTAGTTGTGCTCCGGTCACAATGGCTGCAAGTTCTTGTAGGCAGCAGATCTGGTCTGGTTGAATAATGGTTAGTATCCCTAAACTTCAACACGAAGAATGAAGGAACTGTGGTTTTCTTTTCTATACCTGTCCAAAAGTGGACAGTTAATAGCAACTGGGTTTGCACACTGCTAAGTCAGGGTGGTTAAAATGCTACAAACCATTAATCACATTTCAGCTTTGTTGTTACTTGAGAAGTAGTTCAGTTTTAATTTAGGACACCAGACTTTAATAATAATAGCTTGATGTTTATATGGCAGTATGAAGGTGTGGCTGAATATATAGGCATGCCTATCATTGAGTAGTTTTCTATTCCATAAGACTAGAATAAAGCAACTGCTTTTCCTCACTGCCTGGTTGGCTGACCTTTCTGTGCTACCAGCACAATAATTGGGAATTTCTGTCCTCGGTTGATTCCCTCTGAACGTGGTTCTTTATCTCTTTCTCTCTCTGTAGGGTGCTTGGTATAAATGAATGGCAGAACACAGGATTTCAGTATGATGTTATCAGCTGTTTGAATTTGCTGGATCGCTGTGATCAGCCACTGACTGTATTAAAAGATATTAGAAGTGTCCTGGAGCCAACTAGAGGCAGAGTCATCCTAGCATTAGTTCTGCCTTTTCATCCGTATGTGGAAAACGGTAAGTACATGGATAGTAGCTATTTAGGCAACTAGAAGCTTTTGTAGGTTGCAGTATTCTGAATTAGATGTTTTTAAAATAACTGACATGTTTTTATTTGACTTACTTATAAATAACTTGTAGTGTGCTTGTTGAGAAGTATGAAGTGATAGGTAAATAGGACACATGAGGTAAGAGCCGTTTTCTTAATTCCCCAGCATACACTGTTGGCACCAACAAAAAGCTCAGATATTGAAGTCACATATCCTGTTCTGCAGGTTGCCACATTTGAGCTGTGTTGGAGCAACATGGGAAAACTGATCTGTGATTAGGGCCCTCTGCTGCTGTCACATAGGTAACCCCAGTTGTCTCTAGCAACCGTTGAACAAATCCATCAGAACTGTCTGTAGTATTGAGTAGAGCAGCTTACCTCAAATTGTTTCAAGCGTTCCAGATGAACTACACCTAAAAATTCCTAGGGAGATAATGTTTGCTGTCCAATATGAGCTCTTGGAGTAAAATACAGACCATGTACTAATGGGAAATACCAACCATTATTAGTAGTGTAATAATAACTGGAATAAGAAGTAAAATTTGTTGCTGACATTCCATTATTTCCTGTAGTTGCATTTTAGAGAAATGCATGAGAGTCATTTCGGATGAATCTTTCTCTGTGACTGCACATCAGAAGAGGCTAGAAGCTTCTTTAAGGTGCCTGTGTTTGTGGGGATTCAACTTGAGGCACTCTAAAGGAGGTCTGAGTTCTAAAGGCTGGTGTTCATCAGTCATTCTTTGGACATTGGCTGTCCATGACTAGTAAGAATTGTCAGCAGAAGTATATGTGCTCCCAGAAAGTACAGAGCTAATAATGTTAGCATTTTGGAAATCATAAATCAAAGCAAATCTGTTTTTCTTTATGCCATTAACACTGGGGAAGGAGGGGGATTGGGACAGGCAAAGGAAAAAAAAAAATAATGTAATTTGAAGAACTGCTTAAAGCATAGTATTTCAGCATGTAGTTTGGTAGGTGTTCTAAAAAGGAGTATGCCTTAAATGAGATAGGAGTTTGACTTATGCATCTGTATGATATTTTCAAGCAGATTCGGTTGCAGCTGTGTTCCTATAATGTAGGACTGTTTCACTTCCTCTCTTTAGAATCATAGGATCATAGAATTGTTCAGGTTAGAAAAGACTTTAAAGATCATCGAGTCCAACCACAACCTAACCGTATTACCCCAACTAACAACCCTCCACTAAATCATGTCCCTGAGCAACTTAAAATTGTTTTAAATTCCAAGTAACAGCATTGTCTCACTAGACTTCTATGAATGTATTAGAAGCAGAAATCAAGGAGTGATTTGTGTTTGTGTGCCTTCATAACTGTTGTCATTGTGTTTTGCAATCACTGTTGCGCCCAGTATCTACTCTTCTGCGTGTTGTTAGGTAACCACGGTAGACCACATGTAACTTCCTCACTCACCAGGAGGTAGATAAATTCAGGAAGAAAAAAATACTCCAAGTCCATTTATAATCCATCATTATTTGCCTGCAGCATACTGGGAATAGAGTAGGATATTAAATTTGGAAATCCTGAGAGACTAGAAACCTGTTCTCTGGTTGCTGATCTTAGAGTGGATTTCAACTTTGAACGAGAACAGCTAAGATAGCCTGTAAACTGAATGCAAACTTTGGTTTATTCTGGCAACTTGTAAATGATTAGTCAGAATTTTCAGCTAGTGCAGTGATGGTGTTTTGTGGCTGTCTGTGACCTGCAGCATGTGACAGATTAACTTTAGTATGCCATTATCATTTCCGGCGTTCCAGTTGGTAAATATCGACTGAAACTTCAAAACATCTTTACTTTGTTTACCTCAGTTGTGGATATGGGCCTATATAAACATTTCTGGACAGTGCAAGTTACTAAATGCACAAGTTATTGGCATTCCACTGAAGCTTTCCAACTTAAGATCTATTCAGCTATAGCTTAAAGAAACAGTGAAGAGCCATTCTGTGTTCATCACATACAAAAGATTTTAGATTCCAGTATTTTCATTGTTGTTCTACATGATGATACCTTAAATGTCACATGTGTATGTAAGCTTTATAATAAGAAAAAAAATTGTATGGATCTTGGATTGCTCCTTGTATCAGCTAATTTAAAAGTTTGGACCTGCTTGGGGAGATTTCTGAATTTTAAAGTGGGGAACGAATGGACAGGGATGGGTCAGGTAGGGACCAGTTTTGAGAGTTGGAGATATGAAACATATCTGGGTTACTACACTTAGTGTAGTTTGACAGCAGTTGCAGAAACTGACAATGCGAAGCCTGCCCAAAGAGAACAAAGCGAGGTAGAGTGGGAGGTAACATTTTTTTCTGTGCTGTTTCTGGAATTACAGTGACACCTAGAGTCTGCAGTTGCTAAGTCATAAATGCAGCTCTTCGCAGAAGTTTTATTTTCCACATGTAGAACAAGTAATGCACTTCCTGCTCACGTATAAATTTGTCACGTAAGCTGTATGAATGGTATGGGATCATAACATAACATGCTCTTGTGTGACTAGTCTAACTTAGTAATTTTGGTAGGTATCCCATTGGGTGATTATAAAATGCTTTGTACCTAATACAGACATTGCATTTGTATAAAGTCAGTTCTAAATAATAAACTAAAATGGTTTAAGTTTCTCCAAAATAAAAGTTGAACTCACCACCAAAGTTCAGAAAAAAATCAACACTATCAGCCTGGGATTGTGAAATGTTCTTGTTGAACACATTAGTTTTTATTTGATTGCTTCATAGGGATAAGAAGAGGAAGGTGCATTTTTCATTTTCCTGAAGTGTTTGGTATTAAGTAGATCTGGAAATACAGTGCTGTGCTGGGTGGGGCCTTGCTTTGTCTGATCTGTCAGTTCTCATGTCACTGAAATGTGAAGTAGCACTACAGTACTTGCTTCATTTAAATGACATATGCAGTTATTCCTGAGCAGGAGGTATGCCTGGCATCAGCAGGTCACTTCTCCAAGTGCTGATTTTGTACATTAGCTGGTTAGTAACTTCTGTGCCCTTCTGTGTTCATGCCAGCATCTGCTGTGAGCAAAGGTTGGCACTCCGGATAATCCTGACTTTGGATGGTAGTGCTGGAGGAAAGGAGCTGTGTTGCTGGTGATTGATGTTCAAGTTGCTAGAGCAGCCTTTTCACAGTGACTGCCATCTTCCTTTCCTAGGTAGGCTAGGGGGATGTTCCCATCCCAAATGAGCTTTAGCATGATAGTATGTGCATTTATGTTATCTGTTGTGAGTTTTTTTTCCTGCTTGCCTACCTACAGAATACATCTGCTTTGCTGTGGAAGCTGCTGTAAGACTCAGTAATTTTTCATTTGTCTATCCACTATAACTACCACACCAATATGAATGAAGACTGAACGCCACTGTGTAATGAGTTTATTTTGTTGCTGTTGATTCATGTACATCTTACACAAATGCACAATTCACATATAAGAAATGCATTGACATTCATGTAAAAATGTGTAGAATTAAATCTAAATTGAAAGGGGAAGTTTTTATGAAGCATTAGCAGTTCTCTTCTAAAAGATGAAGCCTTCTCCCGCTGTTTTTGTTCTTGTGGAATGGGAAGTAATGTGTAGCAGACATAATGTTGGTTTTGATGATCTCTTCAGCACTCTCAAAGAACACTGCCCTGTACACTTTGCTCCTTGCGTTTTAAAGGAAAGTAAGTCTGTGACAAAGCTTCACTTGTTCATCAGCCCCTTCAGTTGCATCAAACATATCCAACAAATTGGAAACGCAGCAGATACTCATCTGTTCTGATAAACAGTGTCATCCTCCAAATGATCCTAGGGAAAAATGTATAAGTGTTTACCTACTGATGCAAATGTTTTTGGCTTTTTTTTAAATGCAGAACTTCCTTTTAGAGGTAAATTCCACCCTTTACTGTTTCAGCAAACTCCTTCCCTCCCTGTTTATCAAGTCACCTGTCTGGCTGTATGGTACCTACAGGTTTCTAAACGTTTCTTTTTCCTCTTGCCTTCTCTTACTCCTCAGAGAGCACAGAGGCATTAAGACATATCCTATATTTTCACTGTGTTCATGTCTGACACTCAAACCAAGGATTAAGTCAGCAGGGACTTGAAGTCTTTAAAGGATAATCACAGAGGACATCAATTAGGGTGGTACAGAGGTAAAGTGAAAATGTTTAGAGGAGAAGTGCTTGACTTGCTGTTCTATTCCCTTTTTCTTTTGCATCACACCTCTGAAATAGCTCAGTGTAAGCTTAGAATAGGGAAGAATTTATAATGTTTCTCAAGAGAAGCTGATTTTTTTTTTTTTTTTTTTGAAGGATCATTTGGAAGCCTTTTTTTTGCTTGTGAGTACTTGTGGCTTCTGAAATTGCCTTCTGTATCTTTGATGACATGCAAAACTTTTTTGCTGTATTGCCATTCAAGACTTAGTGCTGGAAATTTGGAATGATGAAGTAAGTTGTGTGGCTTTATCCAGTGGTACTGACTGCTTAATTTAGGCTACATGTTGAATTGGGGGAAACATATGTAAGAATGTTACAGAGGTGTTTTGAAACAATTTTCTTATGGTTCTGTCATTGAACCACCCTGGCCTGAGGGCACAAGAGGAACTACAAATGAAATGTTTTCAAGAATGAGCCCTAATGAATTTGTTTTATCAAAGTCCAGAACAACTTGCTGGAGCAACTTCTTGGCAGGATACAAGCCTACAGAGGCTTCATTGTTAAATGCACATGTATGTGCATGCATAGATACATATGTGTAAGTACATATTATATATATATATAAAAATACAACAGCTTGTGTATGTCTGTTTTTCCCACGTAGATAAAACTTACAGGCTGCTGGCAGTGCTCAGCATAACGCTGCTTTTGAAGTTCTTGGGCTATTGCTTGAAAAATTTTTCGGCCACTAGTGACTTTCTGTAAAGGATTTAAAACATGTTAGGTTAGTGCTGCAGTTGAGTGCTACAGCTGGGAGAAGCATCTTTTGCTGCATTTTTATAGTTCTGATTATTTTCCCAATGTATGCATTTGGGAAAGTTACTAAATAACGCTCTAGGAGCTTACAGCAGCTCAAGGAGTTTAAATTAGATTAATACTACATCTCTTAACATGTGTACCTTCTTTAATGGATATTTAAATAGCAAGTATGGCTTTTTATTACTCTCTAAAGTATAGGTAAAGCAGACGGTGATGACGTACACAGTTCTCTGTTCTCTGCCCTTCATTCCCACTTCTATTTAGCAGCTTTCGTTTTAACTGGAAGGAGAGGGAATAAAAAATGATTAAAACAAGGGGATGATTTAGCAACAAGTGAAATAGCACAATAATGAAGTGTTGCCTTATTATGGTGAGAATATATAAAAGTCAACTTAATAGATTTGCTTATGTGACGTTGAAAAAATCAAGAGTTTTCAAACATATACAGCCTTTTTTGTTTTCTGTAGTAGATGATGTAAATATTTTGTGTACAACAGAACCTGCCTGAAGCACGGCCAAGTTGTCAGAAGTAAGATAGCAGCTTTTCTCCTAGTGAAAAAGGCAATTGATTTTTTTCCCCTGAAGTATTCAGGGAACAAAACAACAACAAGCTTCCTGTCTTTGGTTAGACAGCTGTCACTACAGCCAGGAGCCATGCTGTACCACATACAGCTGTAAAGTCCATATTCACATGTGCTCCTATATGCATCAGTTTTACCAATGTCTGTGTTTGCACAATGGATGAAGACAATTTCTTTATACAAGTAAAGTCAGTTTACTAACGGTTAGCTCACAAATGTGTTGGCATTGAATTTAAATTATTTTGCTTCTAATGGAAGCCAATCCAGAGAGTTAATGACTTGTGGTAATTTCTAGCTCTACTTTTTGTGTGTGCATTAATAAATAGTCTCCCACCTGCTGATTAAAACACTCAGTATAATTTTAGCCTTTTTTTTTTTTTTTTTTTTTTTTTTTTTTTTAAATTTAAGGCATTTCATTTAAAAAAGAAAATGTGATTGCAGACAGATGTGTGCAACGTATGAACTTCACTCAACCAACCACATTGCTGTAACTACAGATGTTATGGAAGCTGGGAATTCATTCTCCTTGTGGAGGTGCTGGGACTGCTTAAAGTTCAGTAACAAAATTGGTTTGAGCCTACCTTGTGGGCTGCAAGGATTGTGAATGCAGTAATGCTATATAGCAGCAGTAACGTTGAGATGATGATCATGGAGTTGAACTCTTCAGTGTTGTGCCTCTCTGCTTAGTTAGAAGTGAGAGTTAGAGTAACAAACAGTTTTTATGAGTCAAGTAATTTCCTTATAACTCTGCCTATCAGCCCCCTTCCTCTGCAGAATTAAAAAACTTAATGTAATTTTTTAAAACTAATTTCCGATCTAAATTTCTTAGTACGATCACCTGCAAGGGCAGTGGAGACTTGTTATTTCTGATTATAAACACTTCCTTAGGGGATAGAGAATAAAACCCAGTATTCTGCTGTAATTAAAGAACATCTGAATAAAACCGTTTAGGCCTTTGTTTAGAAATAAAACTAGGCTGGGGAAGGAAGGATAGAGGGGGAAATAATAATCCTGCTAGTTTTCTTTTATTTAACCATGTAAAATTGAAGTGTAATGAATGAAGTCACATCATCTTTTAACTAGATGGCAAACATTGCAGAGGTATAGGACTAAAACTTTTGGCTCGAGCTGGCACTGTGAATCCCCAGTCCTGAAACCCTGTTCTCTGTTGGATGTATTTTCAATAAATGTTAGTTTCTGTACTTCTCACTTGCTACTTCCTTTCTAGTAGCCATCCAAGTTTTGATGTAGGAGGTGCACAGTATGGCTAGGTAGCAAATTTCTTCCTGTAGTGGAATTCTGGAGTCATTTGCATCATGTGACAGAACAGTCTAGTAAGCAAATGACACTGAGGTGCTTATTTGTAGAATCCCACTATAGCCTCACAATTAGTATTAAGTCATACTCCTCTGACGTTTTGGTTGGTATTTCTATCTTAAATGCTATTTTAAGCATTTAAATAGAGTATTTAGGAAAGAAAATATACTTCTTTTAACCGTTCTTTAGGAATGAATAACGAACTGACCTCTTTTTGTCAGTACTGTTCCATCTCCTGTTTGCTTAGAATGGGATGAGCCTGAATCTGCAAATGCTATCCCACAGAAATAAAGAGCACTGTCGTTTACAGTCAGGTTGTTGATTTGAAGCCAGTAGTTATTTTCTGATGATGTATGCACTTGGAACTTCTGGCGATTCGTGCATTCAGGAGTGCACAGATCCTCATGTCTGTTAGTAAAAAAGCGAAACCATAGAACTTGAGGCTGAGATGGGGAGCATCCATGGGCAGAGAAAGCACACGTTAGGAGCGCAGTGTGCGCTGAGTGTTCGGCTTCCTGGAACCTGGGCTGTGTTACAGTGACATGGCAGTTACCTGTAGCACCTGTTGAGAATAAACAGCCACGTGAGTGACAGTGAGATAGCAAAGCATCATTTAAAAGAAACAAAAGAGCTGCTTATGGTTCATGCAGAGAGGTGGGTGGGAATGGAGAAAAATGCGTTTCAGACTTTGAATGTTTAGGATGGGGTGGGTGACTTACACATAAATACTCAGTGATGTATTTCACCAAGGGTTTCTCTTTCTTCTCCCACATCTGGGAGTCCAGTGAGACTGCCTGATGGAGGCAGCAGAAATATCAGAAACTAAGACTTTTAAAACTTAGCACTTTTGTAACATTGGGAAGAATTCTTAATAATTCCTAGGCATTATTCCACTTCGTTGCTCATATTGACTCTGGGTTTCTAGGGATAACAATATTGCTTGTTAGTTCTGGCATTTAAAAATATGCGTAGAGAAAACAGGAAGATTAATCAGGGAGAATTCTAATTAAGGAACTGAAATGTTAGGCTTAATATGACTGGTCAGGCAGATTTACTTTTGTTTTAAAGTTCAATAAAAACTTGAAACATTATTTAAATACTTTAGGTATATCTAATTTTATTCACATTGCTTAATTATTTAAAAAATGGAATTGAGCTTAGGCAGTGAACATGAAAATAGCTTAGCAGCGTCCTCTCCTGTGCTCTAGAAAGTAACAAATTAGAATAAACTGGTGTTTGTCTTAATGAGTGTGCTGATACGCCATCTGTAAGGCTCTACTGTGTACAGTCAGCACTGTCCCTTCATCATTTCTCTCACTGAATGTTTTATGGACCAGATTCAAGCAGATTTGTGTCTGGAATGAAATGAAATTCTGTCAAATCAACATCAGAGCCACTCCATAGCAGCTGCAGCAATCTGAAGACTGTAGTGGTGTAAGTCGTCAGTTACATTCTGCGTGGTGAAGAACGCTGTGCTCCAGCAGTTATCATCTCCTTTTACAGCTCGCTTTTGTGCTCTGGCCTTACAGGGCAGAACTCCATGGTTTCAGTAGCCAGGCTGCCTAAACCCTCCTCCCAAACAAACACAGTGGCACTGAAGCCATGCTGCTGCTGCTGGAGCATTCCTTGCAGGGGAGTACAGTAGGATTTGACTCAAAAAATCATAGATTACAGAAGCATTTCAGACTTTGAAAGAAAAGATATTTGTAAAGAGTTATTTGTTTTGGAAGTTGCATGAATATAGAAGAAATCAACTCTTAGCAGAGCATTTTACTATACTTCTACTATACTATGTTGCAGATCATAGCCACAACATTTTTAATCCTGTATATTCGGTTACATGAGAAGGTAGAAAGAAGCTTAGAAAAAAAAGAAGTCTTACCAATACTGTACAGAATCCAGTCGAGTGCCAGCACCAGCAGTTTTTGGAATTTGTTGACAGATGCCATTTCTTGTATCTTTCTGAGAAGTATTCTGCTCAAAGGAAGAGGAACTTAGGAAATATCTGGAGTTGCAGAACACTCTGAGTCACGAGATTTAGAACTTCCTGTTTAGAAGGGGCTTTACTGTTGCGTTTAGCAAACATGCTAAATGTACAGCACACACCAGAAAGTGTTTCCACATTACTTTGAAAGTGAGTGAACGCTTCTGAACTTCGAACTGAGAGTTCTGCCTGTAGTACTTCAGATTTATTCATTGTATAAAGCAAGTAAGACATTTTTCAGCGTAATACATTGCATTCAGTTTCTTATTTTTATGTGGCTTTAAACTATCTTTGTTACGTCAGCTTGTAAGTGTCCATTCCACAACAAATTCTGTCGCCATTCCTTATCTAACCAGCAAAATAGTTTACCACTGAAAACTGCTCAGCAAATCATGATTTTTCAACTTGCTATCTCTATGTATGTAATTACTTGATGGTAATTTTTTGGCCAAACTGTAGGCATAAAGAAAAAAATACAGTGCTGGAAAAGATCTTTGTTAAATTGTCCGTCTGTCCATGGCTGCTGAACACCAGTCTCAGTGATGGAGGGTCCTTTTCAGTTTTAGTTTTGGAGCTGCTTGTTCTTCTGAAAAACCTTGAATTGATCTATCAGCAGCTCTACAAATGGCTTGTCAACCTTGTATTTGAATGAATGGATTGCAGTCTATGCAGTGTAATTTCTGAAAGAAAATACAGCACACAATTAAGTTTACTTTATAACTGAAACAAAACTTGTTTTCTTTTCTCAGTAGGTGGCAAGTGGGAAAAGCCCTCAGAAGTTTTGGAAATCAAAGGGCGTACTTGGGAAGAACAGGTTAATAGCCTGCCAGAAGTGTTCGGTAAAGCTGGTTTTGCCATAGAGGCTTTCACCAGACTGCCATACCTATGTGAAGGTGATATGTATAATGACTACTATGTACTAGATGATGCTGTCTTTGTCCTGAAGCCCGTGTAAGCCTACATGAAGTAAATCTCCAGAATCAAAGCCAAGAAGCAGCCTCTGAAAGAGAGATTTGATCTACGGTTCCGTGAAGGGAGGGAATTTGTGGGATTGCCATGATAACTAAGTACTATGTAAGAATTTTAATGGCCAAAATACTAATGTATTTCTTTGTAGTGTGATTAGGAAAATTTTGTTTTTAATTTTGAAATGGAGACTTTGGATGAGAATTTTTTTTATCAGCTCTTAAACCAACAATGCATTCTGCAGCCCAGCAGTAACAGGGGATATTTTTTAAATTCTTACCTGCAACAGGGATCAGATCCAAACAGAAGCAATAGTTCTAGTGAGGAATCTGATACAACACAAATTGTTGTTCAAGAAATCACTTGAAATCTGGCAATAAAGTTATCCATTTATTTCAAACCTTGCTGATTATAAACTGTTTAAATGGATATTCTTCCATGCTAAGTTACTTTCTCACTTACTGTCATTCTTCACGTTTTTATTCATGCTAATAAACTTTTTTGAGATGACTTTTTGCATTAACTTTTGTGTTCGTTTTTGTAACCATAGTCATGCTTGTTCACAGCAGCAGCTTTTTGCGTTGAGAATTGAGCTCGCAGTGGCAACACAACCTTGAGTTCATTAAAACAGTATTTAAGTATTGCTTAAAGGGATAACAGTCCACAAAAACTGTATCACTTTTGGTTGGGTTTCTTTCATGTTCTTCGCAGTGCCTCATAAATACTCATTGCTTTTGCATATGCCATTTTCCAGCTAAAGAGGTTGTGGTAGAGCTTGCCAGAACTACACTTTAAACTGATGGATTTGATAATAAACTTTCAAAGTGAATTGTTCCCATAAGTTTAAAGAATTTGCAGGCACTTTCTTGCAGGCGTTTTCTAAGTCAAACTGCCTCTGAGCCTTTGACCTCAGGGGACCCAATTTCAAAGGTTTAAATAGCTTGGAACTTTTTTTTTTCCTCCAGGAACACAAAGTATTTGTTTTAACATGCCTTCTTTTTAAAACCCCCTTAAAATGGCTAGTTTCTGGCAGCTGGGATAAAACCTTCCTTTAAAACTACAAACAGCAACACCAGGAAGCAGTACAGAAGTGGCAGGCCTATGTCTTGTCTTGCTTGGGATGTAAGTGTTGTAAGACAGCAGGGAAACTTCAGCATGTAGATCAGCTGGTAAGTGAAGCAAGAACTGACTTATCTTTTGCTTTTCAAGTATCAACAAGATATTTATTTAACAGTTGGTGATCTCATGCCAGGTATGATGTTTCAGCTTGTCTTTTTAAATTTATCTTTGACTTCCTTTTCCCGATGTTTAGTGATTTCTCTTGCAAAGTTAATAGCCTTTTATTCTTAGTCTTTGTGAAAGATTAAGTGTTCTGTATTAAGGGGTGAGAGCTTTCACTGGTGGGGATTTTTTTCCAGCACTAATTCAGGCTCAGCATTATTATGATTTCAGCATCTGTTACTGAATTTCAGCACAGCATGCAGTGAAACTTCTCTGTTGGAAAAATGAACTCTATATGCTTTAGAATGAATCCTTTCCTTTCCTTTTGCTTTATTTGGACCTATTTAGTAATGGGAAAATAGGTTCTTGTGCAATGAATTTAGCTTCATTTAGCAAATTCTTAAATGGTTAAATGGCACTTGAAAGTTTTGCTCTCACAGGTTATAATCACATGGGAGACTATGCATATCTTTCATATCTTTTAGTTTTGTAATTTAAAACAATTGTTTGTAATAGCTTTGGGATGTTTTGAGTCAGAAGATACAATGTAAAAGTATTTTTATTGCCTATTTAGTTTACTCAATTTAAACAAGTATTGTGCCAGTTGAGATGCAAAACTGAAGCACTGAAATGTGAGTGGTGACAGGGAAAATCTGTAACCAGAGTAAAATTAAAGTCTAAAAGACTGAGCCTTGCAGGAGTCAGTGTTGGTCTTCAGACGGCCATAAGTACTCCCAGTTTTGGGGAGCATTGGAAGCTCTGTGACAACTTCCTTGTTTACTAACTGTCAAGGTATCTTGAGACACTTGTCACACACACATTTGTGTGGTCGTGTTAGCTTTGTTGTTAAAACGACACACAATATAGCTAAAGTTAAAGCACCACAAATATATTGAGCGTAGATATTAATCACAGCACTGCAATCCTGTTCTTAATATTCTCTGATAGTTTTGCCTTGTTTCCTTTCTGTAATGTAGCTGTTAAGTACACAGTCACACAGCAGGATAAGAATGCTTAGTAGCTTTGTCCTGTAGAGACAATAACCTAGGCAGAAAATATGCACAATTGCCCTTGCTCTGTTTTAAGGTAAACCCAAAGTATTTTATGCATTTGGTACTTATCCTCAGAAACCCCCTTAGACCTGTTGTGCAGAGCATCCCTGAGGGATGGTACCTATACCCCTACTTCTCAGGGACTTCTTTGTGTTCTATGACCCCATGAGACTATCAATGTGCAGCAAAATGCTTCCACATCCCATGCAAAGAAACCATTTTGAGTTCAGTTGTCATTTAAATTCCCTGAAATTATTTGAGATTTCATCCAAGGGGACAAGTGTGGCCAGTTTAATGTCCTGATACTTTATCCCTGGATTTTCTGTTCCTCTGCTATCCCTGTCCTGCTGTGAGGATGGTGATGTGTAAGTCAATTCTTAGTGATACAATGAGCAGTACTTTGCCTTGGAGAATAATTGAACTGTCTGTTCTGTCAGGGTAGCACTGGATGTGTTGCATCACAGGAGAAAAGACACAGTGCAAAAGCATGGTTTAGTCAGGAGCTTTCAGCAGAAATCTGGCAGAGATTCATCTCACAGAAGCCACAGCCCCCTTGGCTGGGTGGCCCCAGGTACAGTCAGTTCCAGCTCTGCTGCCAGGAGCTCAGCATGGGGAGGTGGGAGGTACCGGGCCATACCAGCCTGTCCCAGTTTGTTGTCCTCATACATCCTATTGAAAACTCTCCATCTCAGGATAAGATGCCTCTGCTGCCTGCTGTAGGAGTCTCTCACCCTCTTGAGTTCCCACAGCAGGACCTTTCCCCTCCCCTCTGAAGGCTGGGTAGGCACCTGAAGCTGCAGGGCAGTCCCTGCCCTCCTCTCAGGGGTCCTGGCTGCCACCACCAGCTCCTTACACTGTGGAGTGTGGGGAAGGAGACGTGGCAGAAGCAGGTAAAGTGCTTGGCTGTCCCCACTGATGCTACAAGAACTCAGCAACTCTCTTCTCTGCCCTCCCCTTTCTTCCCTCCTTCCTTCTGCAGCCTGAACCCCCTGAGTGTTCCCACGTTGGGGCTTTTTTGTGGAGATACTGAGAGCTTGGCTGCGAGGGGGAGAAAAGGCACTCGTGCATGAGGTTATCAGCAAGACTTCTGATTATGAGGTTAGTTTTCTGGTTATCAGGCTTCAGATAAGGTACTGGCTGCATCGAAGAGGTGGGTGATAAAGTGTCTAGGATTTCTTGACATGTAAGAGCGTGTGTTTTGGGAGCGAGAGCAGGAGCAATCTGCAAGCTCCTCATAACCTGAGAGCCCAGCAAGAGATGTCTTGGAGATCTGCTCATAGCGTGTGCTGCCACACTGCAAAGAAAACTCTGCAGAGGGATGCTGGGTGGAAGCTGCAGAGCTACAGGCTGATTCAGGGTTGCCCAAAAGCTCCAGGGAACTTCTGCAAATGGACTGGTTTCAGCAACAAAGGAAATACCTAATCTCACAGATTCTTATCAAGCAGGGCTATTTCTCTGCAAATCCTTTACGCACCTGCTAGTTGTCCATGGCAATTAGTCAGGATAGAAGAGAACTTCTCTTAGCATTTAATCTCCTTATATATTAATTTGGTATGCCTTAATTAAAATACTCTCTGTGATCAAAGTGAATGAGTTGGAATAAAAAAGTCAGGATTGACATTGATAGCATGATTTAAACCGTGCAGAGTAATCAAACCTTACTGCAAAATTAATAGGGCAATAGCAGAAACAAATACAAGAAAGTTCATTGTCTGAGAAACCAGATACATCTGAATGAGAGAGATGTAGTACAGCACTCCCAGAGGAGTAGTTGAAAAGGTCTTCAGTGTGTGCAAAGAAAGGATGGGGCCTGGCTTCCTAAAGCACAGTGTTTCGGTGTGTTGTCGTCCATCACTTTGAGTCACTCCTGTTACAAGGCTGGAGTTATGTATTTGCATTAGGCTGAGATATTGCTAGAGGCTGTTGACAGGTGTTCTTGTAAAACAGTACCTAGCAGATAGGTGAGACTGAACAGTCTGCAAAAAGCATTTCTAATTATCAAATGTTCAAATCTGTAATTCAATCCAGGGAAAGTAAAACAACGGTGAGGGGGAAGGGGAGTGTTGAAGCACAGATCCAAATTCAGCAACAAAAAGAAATGGGGAAAGTAAGCAGGGTGCAGTTAAGCCCTTGAAATGAAGGAAAGGGAGGGCTCTTCCCCCCTGCCTGGGGCACCCCGCACTGATGCTGAAGGCCAGGCCCAGTGCAGGGCAGAGCAGAGCTGCAGTGGTCGTGCAGGCAACTCCATGAGCTAAAGAAGGCTGAAAGACTGGTTGGAGTTTCATTTTTCAGTCTCTCTATTTCTTTTCTATTTTACCCGAGCTTAAAAGTTCAGTTTTTTGTTTGTTTGTTATTGCTAAATGGCATTTAAGTCATATTTAGTTGGAATGTGGCTTACCAAAGGGCAGCAAGGAAGGAAAAAGTATTTACTGAAAAGGGGGGAAAGCAATCCCTGGCTGCACACACACACCCGGTGGACTTGTATTTGCATAAAGTGTGTCTCCAGCCTGGAAAAAGATCTAAATTGAAAGCTTGGGAGCAAGCACTTGCAGATTATTCTGATCTCAGCCTGCACTTGGTAGCTTAGACTGGCTCTGACTTACAGCAATGGAACTTTGGGGCGAATGCTGCCTTTTGACTGCTCTTTTTATTTTCTTTTTCAATCCAAATATCTTCTGAATCTAATAAACACTAGAAGAAATGCTCAGACTTCTGAAGATGTGTTTCTTATTGATATTAATGAATCCTGCTGAGATTACTCACAGTCAGAATTCTGAAGGTAAGACTAAAAATCCTATGTCAGGAATGTATTCTGTGTGATGGAAAAAGCTGTGTTTAGTAAGTAGATTCAAAGTAGATTCAGTGCTGTTTAGTAAGTAGGAGGCTATTCTCTGCTCTCATGGCCTCAAGGACTATACCAAAGAATTTAGACAGAATTACTTATTATTTAATAGCTTTTTATTTTCAGCGTCCTTCTGTAAGTACATTTAATCAAAGCTGCAGTAATGTGTGACTGTAAATTGTGTGTATATAGTTGTGGTAGCTGCACGAGAAACATTTTTGTACAGCAACTGAATGGTAAACTGTCCATCACCTTTTAGTAACATGATGATCTTTTACAGATTTGCCTCCACTGTTACACAAAGCTGCGGTTAGTATTTTTACTTGGTCTCTCTAATAACATTTATAATATAATCTGAAAATAACTGATCACACATCTTTATTTTTTTTCTGAAGGAGGAAGTAGTGACTGGGAAATACCTAAATGGTAATGTGCAAAATTGTTCCCATTTACGTTGCTAAAAGGAATTAAAACTCAGTATCTCGCTGTAACTCTTTCGTTCCATTTTTTACATGTAGCTCTCCTCGATGTTCTTCATTTTCAGAGGTAATGTATTACTCTCACCATCTTGATTGTCAGTATCATCGTGCACTTCACGTCTGATCTGTTTCATTTCCACAAAAGCTGAAACATTATGAAATTGCTACCTGCTTACTTTGGTCTAGATCTGCTGTGAGGAATATTTTGTCCTAATGAGGAAAAAGCTGTTTTTTCATGATAAAGCAAAAAGCAAGCAGAGGTTGAGGCTGAGAATCTGAATGCATGTTTTCAAAAATCTTGATAATTAACTTAGTTCATGTATTTCAGAATGGCTTCTTACTGGTGCAGTTCCAGTGTGCAGTCAGTTTCCAGTCCTGCTTCACCCTCCATCCATCCCTCTTCCTCCAGCTCTTGGTGACTTTGTAATTATTGCCAATTTTGTCTAAATATGGAAGAGAATAAAAGCCTCAATTCCACCCTGGTGTATTTTGAGAAAATCTGGGTGTGTAAAGAAGAAACACTGACATTAATAACACTGCTGGGGAAAAGGCAGTAGAAGTTAGTCCTCATCCTTACTTTGGATAAGCAGATCAGAAGAGGTATTACGAGGAGCCACCACACAGCTCATCTCATGCCAGGCAGCATGTCAGAAAATTGATATTATTAGGGAGGGGAAATGGATTTAGAAAAAAAAAACCAACACATTCCTAATAGATTTCTCTTCTAACTATTCATTGCATTCAGTATGTTGGCTGTTAATCTGATTAGGCCAAGATTACTTGTGTAGTTTAGTTGTTACTGATAGTGTTTGCTTCTCTTACTGTCTTGACTAAATCAGCTATTTTATATGCTATATTATTTTGCTGGCACTTTTGGTCCTGTTTTCTCTTGCAGTTCTAATGTATGGACAGCAGATATGGTTACAAAAGTCATGGCATATTTCCATGCCCGAGAGGTTAAGTTTACTCTTCTCAGCCTACAGGTTTGTGTCATTCAAAATGCACTGACATTTTTATTTAAAAAGGAATTAAAATAAGCTACTCAGTTCTGTAGCCAAAGTTAGGTTGTCAATAAGAGAAGTAATTAATAGCTCTGCAGTGTAGCAGAGATGTAGGAAATATGAGTACCTTTTTTTTTTTTTTTTTTTTTGCCCCTAAAGATTGCAACATTATGCAAGGATTAAACAATAAGGTTCTTTTTATCTCTTCTGATGGTAAGCAAAAATTTGGCGTTTCCTGTTTGTTCCTGAACTGAGTATAGGCACGCGCTTTTTCGCCATAAAATGGGAGATTGTTTCAAGATTTTGACTGTGGCTGTAGTTTGCATTACTTCAGATGGAATGAGAGGCTCCAGAGCATCCTAAAAAAATGCTTTCATCTTATAAGGCTCCTCTGAGATAGCTTTTTAAAATTGTCTCTGGGGAAGTAACATAGAAAAAAGCTGGTTTCCTTTACCCTATGCCATGATGACTGGTGAGGAGTCAAATCCAACAACCTCACCAACTGAAGTGGAACTGCAGCCACTGACCCAAATCTAGAGTCCTCCCTGCCTGCACTCTGAGAGCATCTAACATGTGACCCACAGCCCACAGCCCTGCAGTTCCTCAAACCCCTTTTTGCTGCCACACTCTTACAAATCTGACCCTACTTCTTTCTGTTTGCTCTCAGTGTCTTTAGAATTCATTTGCACAGATGAGTTTTATTAACATTTTAAGGCTGTAATCAGCCCTGAACTCCCTGGACAACAAAGACCTAACTGTGTTAATAGGTGGTGGTGGCAATGCAAAGGCAACAAAGCAGTGTCAACTTAAATTCCTAACCAATTCTGAAATAATTCTGGTGGGAATTAGAAGGGATTTTCTCCAGTCTAGTGCTAATGAACCTGTTTTCTGTTGCTATGCTAGAATTCCCCTTGGAGTTTTAAAACAGGCATGAGGTTGTTAGCTGCTAATGCAGTTTGATGTGAGAAAGGGTAGTTTTGCTTTATGACCTGGTGCAGACTTCGCCTCCTGTCTAATTGCACATTTCCTTCCTTTTTTAAGTAATAATTTTATGCCCACAGTACCTGATGTTTAGAGCTCTTCAAAGAGTTTATTTGTGCAGCTCTGCCATGAAACAGGAAAACATTAGTATACTTGTTTTTATGAAGGGAAAAACAGAGTATTTTTGTTACATGTCTCACTGAAGAGAACTTGCTCATGATACCAGTCATAGGCTTTAAAAGCTATTGTTTTCCAGCATTGTACTTAGATTATTTTTGTTGCCATTTTGTTTTGATTGTAGTTATTCTGGTCACTGACAACATGGGCAGAACAGAAAGCTGAACGCTTGTCCCTCCTTATGTGGAGATTTTCAGAGAGTAAAAGATGCATCTAGTGGGTACCATGAATTTTATGTATATAATGCATATTTTTTTAATACTTCAGACATCCATACAGAGTTACTTGAAGAACCTTTTATACCAGCCCAGGCATCTGCTGTCTGCATTTCAACAACTTGATCAACAGCAGTTCCAGACTGCAATGAAGTATCTTTTCAACAGCAGAAAGGACTATCTTGTAAGTCTCTGCATGAGAAATAGAGCTGTTCCCAAAACTTAGATAAAAGGAAAAGGACCAGACTTGGGCTCTCACAATGCACGTTGTGCTGTTGCTTGGCTGGCTTGGAGCAGATTGCAGGAGCCCCTTTTGGGGGGTTGGTGTCTAAAGGTTGGGTGTCAGCCCCAAGTCTGGATTTTCTGTCTACTCACTGGAGAAAGATGTGTGTCCAGAGAACAGTTCTGTGAGGTGGGTAGGACCACTTGTTCTCTTTGAGTTTCTGTTTCTTCACGTTGGCAAGAAAGAGGCAAGATGACTGAAGAAGGTGAAATTAATTATCCTGTTCAAGCACCATACAAGCAAATAATTAGGCAATTTGGAGGAGAAGCAGCATGATGTTTTTTCTTGCCTTTGTGCTGTGTTATATGGGTGACACACCTTATATGTTTCACTCAAATCCAGCGAGTGCCACTCAGTGAGGATGTATCCTGGTGCATGACAGCACTTTGCATCCTCCCTGCAGGCTTCCAGCATGTGCATCACTGCAGGGTGCAGATTAACCTGGAACAAAGGCAGAGCATTTCCCCAGCCATGTGAGGTAACTGCCCAGGACAAACTCTGTGCAATGCAGAGAGCAATTCTGGAGGAACAGCGGTGCAGCTTCTGTTGCTGAAGCACACCAGATGGGTGTATAGCCTGTACTGGGAGGAGGAGCATAGAGCATAAGCCCTGTCAATAAGCGGTGAATTTTGTCTTCTCAAGTGATGGATGTAGTTCTTCTGAGAGGAGTAATAATTACAGTAACAAATAACCAGGCCTGGGACTATCAGCTCTGACCTTGCTGTCCTAGGGACGTTGACATCTGAGAAGGAACAACCAATGCTCTGTCCCCTGCCAGACTGGCTTTTACCTGCGCTTGTTTCTTTGATGTTGCCTGGTGTCTTGAAGGGGGTGTTTGTAATAACAGCTGACGAAATACTGCATGGGAAAAGATCCGTTCCAGAGTTGCCTACATTCTAAATTACATATGAAATAATACTCATTCTATTCCAGCATCTGTTCATTTTTCCAAGTAACTAACTCCTTCGTGAGAGTACGTGCTGTAACTTGAGCCATTTGGCTTTTTCTGTTTTTCATTTTGATTTTGTATAAAGATTCAAGCTGGTCCATAGCCAACATCAAACAGGAATTATCTGGAGAAACACAACCAGGCAGTGTTTTGCAGCTATTTTTCATGAGAATAGCACCATATTGTTTGTGGAGTGCTTTCTATAAGGCTTCAAAATGAACAGTTTATGGAATTAATCAGAAAAGACATAATTTTAACCCTGTGTTGTTTGCAGGAAATTGGAAATGTTATCCTTGATTGGGAAAAGACTCGGGAGAGAATTTTCCAAATTCCAGGAGTGAACAGAACCTTGTTTCTTATAACACTGGAGAAATGCTTTCTGGCTCTGAGGGCTATGGACTGTGTAGATATCCTAAGCCAGATTTTGCGAATGTCAGCGGTGAATTATCTCCAACCTGATGTCGTTGGGAGTCTCCCAAATGATTTGCAGGAAGATGCTTTCAGAAACTTGTGAGCCATTTATTTTCCAATCATCACAATTAGCACTATGTAGCATTTCTTCTGGATATGTACACTTAGAATAAGATTACTATTCTCACTAGTAGATTACTGGTCTCACTATTGTATCAGCTGTAGCTTTCCTCTTTTATCTTGCTGTTTCTTAAAAACATTTGCCCATGTGTCTTTTGGGTATTTTTTTCTTTGCTTATTCATTAGTGAATTAATATGCCACTGTGTCACTTAGATCAACTGTATTTAAGGACCTCTATGACAAAACCTCAGCAAATACACAGAAAGCTCTGTATGGCTGGATGAAGGAGATTCTACAAAAACCCTATAACAGAAGTGGTATGTTATGCACTACCTGTTCTTCTTGCTTATAAGAGAAAAACAGTCAACAAAAGACTTGTCTCTTGTATTGTGTTGTTTCTTATGTTTAACACAGGACTGTTATGAGTAGCTCTCTGCAATGCCTTTGCTGTGGACTGCAATAAGCTTAGATTTGTTAATCACAGCAAATAGCTCCCCAGAGATGCTTGTTGTTCACCTCTTCTGCTCAGAGTTGTACTCAAAGCCTCTGTTCCCAAATCCCTTCTCTAAGATTTAAATAGGATATGTACTGTTTACTTCTGAACTCCTGCTGAGACTAGAATAGACCTGTCTGAGAGCCTATTATTTAAAGAAAAAAAAGCCAATCCAATTGTATGCATTTTCCTATGTCTGTTTGCCTGACTAATATATCTTACATGCCACACTGGGACAGTGCAGGGGATGCTCCACGAGAGGGCTGTAATGCCAACATATCAAAGCCATATCTGCTTCTCACTGAACATCCCACTGTATATTCTTCCTGTTCCTCTGGAAATGAAAGGCAAAGTGCCCCCTCGTTTCAGTGTAGCAACATCTGGCTCCTGGGACCACAACTACCTCAAAATATCTGCATAACGTGTAAAGTCATAGAGGGGAAAATCACCACTCTGCTGTGATGCGTTCTGTCATGGGCAGGACTCACCTGATGGTGCTCAGCAATCCTGGGAAGATCCCACAGCATCAGGCATCATGCCTGGAACATCAGTGAGCCCTCAGTTAATGAAAGATCACCCAGCTCAGGAGGGACTGGGAGCTGCCAGGCCTCTCTTCTGTTGCTCTTTCACGTGCAAAGCAGTGC
Organism: Lagopus muta; assembly: GCF_023343835.1. Taxonomy (NCBI): domain Eukaryota; kingdom Metazoa; phylum Chordata; class Aves; order Galliformes; family Phasianidae; genus Lagopus; species Lagopus muta. The sequence continues at coordinate 6,566,687 of NC_064447.1, read as the reverse complement.
AGGTGTGGGGAAGATATGATATCATGCTGAGTAGTCAAGTTAGGACACTTTGGGAAAACACTGTCTTTCTAGCTCATATTACCATATTATTATGTTATTACCATATTATTAATATTATTATCATGTTGTGGTCTGTAAATACTTTATTTATTTACTCAGGGATCCTGATTTCATTTAAAATACTTTTTGAGAATGTTACCAGATAAATGACATTTATTAAATATTAGGCAGTATTTTGCATTTTTGCTAACCTTTTTCCACACGAGTATATGAATAATTATTAATTTTCTGTATTGTTGTTATTGCATATTACAGAAATAAGTGATATTATCAGTAATAATATGTAAGATACATCAAGAGTTACAAAATATTATGCCTTCCTGATTTGAATACAAATAATATATTTGATCAGGAAAACCTAAGTTTAAAAAATGTTGCTTCATACTTAATACTATTCGTATAATTTTGCCAGTCCTGTACTTAATCCATTTCGCTTCTACAACATAAAAGATTGTCTTCATACGAGAAAATTTGAGACATTTGCAGTACTATTTCAGTTTCATTAAAAAGTGAATGAGTTCTTAAAAATGTGGTGCTAAGAGCTAATGGAGGGGAGCTGACTCTGTCTGCAAAGGATTTTTCTGATTTGCAGCTATTTTGTGATCGTTTACCAATAGTAACATAGTGGGCATGATAGTATTGGAAAACAACGACTTTCCAAACATTGTCGTAACTGTCTATTTGTTGAAAACAGATTTCAATGAATCAGCTTCATGGGTCAGTGCAGAAAACTTATGGATTTTAGGAAGATACATGGTCCATCTGCCTTTGGAAGAAATTCTGAAAATTAGTCTCAGTGAAGTAAGTAGAAGAGTGTCATTGGATGTATCACTGTCAAATGATGTCATCTACAACAGGTGTAAACAAAATGCAAACTTAAACGTGAAAGAGGAATTTATGTATTTTTAATTTCTTAAAGATGACGTGAATTTAAATTCATTGTCAACCAATTATTCCTCTCTTACCTAATTCAGAAGGACTGATCAGTGATATTTTTCTGTAGTTATTTTTCTGTATCAGGCTTCTGTGATTTGTATTGAAAGGACCAATGATAGAAGACCCTCAAATTATTTGACAGTTCAGCAGTGTTACCTTCAAAAATACTGTATTATCCAAATCTTCTTTCTTTCTGTAAAGCATACATTGAGTCAATTAATTTATAGTGTCAAACGTTTTAGTAGATGCAGTCATTCCCTAATCCTGATGAATGACTTTGTTTGCACTGATCAGATAAGACTATTCATTAGCTACGACAATGCAACAAAGCAGTTGGACACAGTGTATGATATCACACCAGAGCTTGCACAAGCCTTCCTGGACAGAATAAACTCATCGGGATTTGATGTGAGAAACACTTCAACTGTCTACAGGCAAGACTGATGGTTTTTTTCTTGCTGTGTATGGGGAGAATGAATAGATAAGGAGAGAACTGAGGAGAGCCTAAGCAATGAGTAGCTGATGAGACTGTTGATCTGGCATAGCTTTTTTCTTCCAGCAGAAAAATACAGGCTGAAATCCAGCCCTGGTTAGCAACAGTGAAGAACTGCCGCTTTATGAATTTTGGAGGTGTGCCTAATTAGCTGATGCTTCGTCTCTGGCTCTGTAGTGAGGAGTTGTCAGTAGTAAGAGGACTACAGCAGTGTGTGTGGGACCCAATCAAAGCTCCATCAAGCTGTACAGTACAGCAGCTAAACAAACTGGGAGAGCAGGACACAAGCCCTGTTAGCTGTTTGAATTACAGAAAAGAGAAGTGTGTTGTACAAATCACATTATGGTTAGGACTTAAGGAAAAAATTTAGCTCATGTCAATCAGGGCTGCAGGAGGCGTCCAGCTGATAATGTCAACAGAGTGGTCACAAAGTGGAGAGGTCTAAAACCCATCCTGCTGTCTTCTTTGCAGGTAGTCTTGCACAGCAGAGATGAGTTATGGTTAGGAGCTTGTGACTTGATGTGTGCAAGCGGAAACCTGCACTTGTAGGGCTGTCAAATCAGCACTGAACTGACTGACTTTAACAATTAAATATATATATATTTGTGTATATATATATATATATATGCATCTTGCTTTTATTCATAAATATGTAGTGAGCAAGAGCTACCTGCAGGAAAGTACTGTGTTCTACATTTACATTTACACTGTCCTGTAAGTGGATGTATTTAGTCCTGAGACACCACTGTCTGGAGTTATTTGTACTTTCCTCAGAGAATGCTTCCGAGTTTTAAACTAATGAAGAATGTGGCTTTGGAGCTTCTGTCATTATTGCAATGTAACTCATTGACTTCTGTGAAGTACTGTTGATTGCTGGGGATGTAAGTGACAGAATTATGCCCACACTCTAGATTTCAATGTTAAAAATCTTAAAAGTGATTTTACCACTCATGAAAGGTGCCAGATTCTAATCAGTGAGAGAAATACCATGCTCCATAATCCTTAACATATTCAATTTTCACAACACACTTACTTTATATTACTCATTTTAACCACTCTGACTGTTTAAATGCATTTTTACTTTTAAGAAGCAGCATTATTCATTGCTGCTAATCCCAGAGGAGATGAAGAGCTCTTGGTGGTTATGGAATAATGCATCAGGAGGTAATTATTTGGTATAAAAGTGCAGTTATAGATGTTTCTTTGATTTGTGTGTTAGTTTGATGACGTCCCAAGAATTTAGATGGGCTGCTAAAGTGGTAGGTAGTTATATCATTATCATAAGCTGGTTGTTGCTGAGGGACTAAAGGAACTAAAAGCAGAGGTTATGCACACAGCAGATTTTTACCATCTTTGTGATGGTGCTGCATGCCACACCTTTGCTGTGCTGGCACAACTGAGACAGTGAGCCACAGTACTGCTCTGAATTCAGCCAAGGCCCTGCTGTAGGGATAAAGAACTGTTTGATGGGAAATGCAGCAGGCTTTGTTTAAGCCTGAAACTACAGAGAGACTATAATGCAATGCTCTTGCTGCTGCTCCACCATATTAATGTTACAAGTGAAATCCAAGCAGGATTTGAAATGGAGAACAAAATACTTGCTAAACCTGGATCAGAACTCGGGGAGCCGCTTCAAGACTTCCTAATAGGCCTCTGTCCTTTTCCAGGCAGAGATAACTGCCAGTTCTGCCAAAGGCAGTGGAATCTGGTAGCTGGGAAAATCCAGGCATGGTCAAACGGAACTGTGAAACTTAAATTTTTTTACAGCACAATCAATCTGAGTGGAGTTCAGATGAATACAGAGAATATTGTATGTCCTCATTTCCAAATTTAAGGCCATGTGGAGTTTTAGACCTGCTGCTTTAAAGCATTAATGACAAACAGATCACTCAAGTTTTGAGCACATAGGGTATACCATACTGTACTTCACTTTCTTGGGAGTGACAGCTGTTATCTCAGAAGCCAGCTAATGTATTTCTTCCATATAGGCTAGGTTTGTTGGTTTGCTTTTATGATGACATGGAACAGATGGATGCCGCTGTGGCCCGGGCTTTACTTCATCAGATGATTAAATGCAATCAATTAAAAGGTTTCCAGGCCAAGGTTCAGAAGGTGGGTACTGTACTTCCTCTTACTATGTTGTCAGGATTGGGAAAGGACTTTCTTCTTGAATTCAGAAAGATAAGAGAGAAATATTACTTGGATCTAAGAAATAATGAAATAGTTCTTGAGTGTATAATGCAAAATATAAAAGCTTTTTTCTTTTCCTCACTGTACTCATGCTTTTCTTGTTCTGTTTCTTCCATATTTCTTTGACACTGTTGTTCTACTTTGGGATTTTAATGAAGTGTGTGGTCACTAATTGCTTGCCAGTGTCTATTCCAAAAACTCCAGTTGAAGTTTTGGGTGGTAATTGGAAATTGGTTCTTGGCAGATTTGTTTCCCATCTGTTTATTTTTTGTTTGTTTGCTTTAGCTTAAATCTCAGCTCCTGAATATTGCCATGCAGAACCAGACATTGAACGATACCCTTGGATCGCTGTCAGATGCTGTGGTTGGGCTGACTTCAGGCCAGCTGGAATCTTTGTCACCTGAAGCAGTGCATAATGCTATTGCAACACTAAACCAAGTCTCTGGGTGGGCAAGAAGTCAAGTTATGATTTTATCCAGTAAATATCTCTCTTACGGAAAGGTACCTCTGATACAGCCTTCTTATCTTGTTTTTGAAAGCAGAGTGGCTTTTTCCTCCCAGTAACTGTAAATTTTGAAAAGTTTAGGGCTGGTATGAGACTTCTAGGACTGTGAGTGGTCTGAAAAATTTGTTTAAATCAAAGAAAACCATTCCTGAAGTAATATAACACTCTGGTAGTTGGGAGAATGCATATTTGCAATTGGCAATTGTATATATTATTTTGTTTGTATCACTGCCCCACACAGCAGAATTTGCATAATCCCGATCTGGATATTCTAACATACTGTAATGAGTCAGGGTCCTCTCTGAGATTTCCAAAAAAAGGAACCTCAGGGAACAAATGGGACAGTTTCCTCAGAACTGTCTTGTCCGAATCGAAAGACGTCTGCAGCAAGTGCATCTCTGGGCAAGAAAAAGTATTAAGTACTCAAAAAAAATCGTTTTGGTTTAGTAATGTTTGATTTTAAATAAGTATTTTATGCACAATCCAGAAGACTTTGTTTGCTCTGTTATCTCTGCAGGTTTTATCATTTTATAATGTTAGCCAAATGGGTGCACTGGTGACTGGTATTAGCACTGAGTCATTCTACAGAATGAACCCAAAAGAGCTTTCTCAGGTCATTCGAGGCACGACATCCCAGTACTCATCAGACTTATCTCCTGCACAACAGCAGGGGATCCTCAGGAAGGTAATTACAAACTGCAGTGCGTACCAGATTGGTTCTGCACAAAAGCACAATAACCAGATATGTGGAGTGTGATTTAAAATGTTACTGAGACTTGGAACAAGCTCACTGGTCAATATTTCTAGTGTTTTGTTGAGTTTTTTTTAGTACTAAGTGTGTTCTGAAGGTTCTGTCTGACTTACTTCCAAGGCTTTTTTAATCCTGACGTTTTTCTTTTGTACTCTCTTATTACACAGAATAGAAAGACAAATCCTGTAAATCTAAGCATCAGTTCTGAAGTGTCATGTATTTGTCTCTCACACTTTTTAGATAGCTTCATCTACAGATTTTTCTTCACTGGTCACAGATATACAAGGAGCTTTCTTTAGAGAAATATCTCTTTCTGATTTATGGAAGGAGAATGGATATAATTCTTCAATGATGAAAGAAAAAGAGCTAAGAAGCAGCCAGGTAAAAAGAAAAAAACAATAACAATGAATTTTCCATTCCACTGCAATTTAGTATGATGGGAGAACAGGAAAAGTGTTGTAGTACATATGTGTTGAAAGAAAAGAGGCAGAAGAAAGGAACTGCCCCAAACATGTTTTCATGTAAGCAGCCAGCAGTCACTTAGAGCCAAGGCAGGTTTCTGAGACAATGTTGTGAAAAGGAAAGTGTTAATGTGCACAGTTTAGACATCTTCAAGATTCTGACTGATGCATTAAGTTTCTTTCCAGTACTGTGTACCAGATGCCTGCATGCACAGCCAGTCCTTCGGCTCTGTCCAGATATGGAAGGTTAGACAACGTGACCTCCAAACCTCTCTTCAAACCTTCATTATTCCACGGCCATGTGCCAGGAATGTGTTTAACATCATCCCACAGTGCAGGTCACTGATGTGAAGAGTAGGTTCACCACTGGGTACCAAACCTTGTGATTGACCATTCTGGACATGGCAAAGGTCTTTAGATAGCGTTACCTGATAGCATTAACCATACAGAAACCTTGCAGTGGTGTTTGTATCTTTGGGCTGTGTTACTGAAGTTTTACTTTAAATGTGGTGGCTTTTATTTCAGGCCTTGTATCTGTATGAGTTACTGTCTAAGAAAAGTTCTTCTGTTGACCTCCTAAGGTATGGATAATAGTCTAGTTCTGTTACCAGAGCAACTTTAAGGTAAACTTCATGTGGCTCTTTTGTACTATTTTATGTTTGTTTATTTATTTAAGTTTTGATAGCCTTTAGATTACAAAAAAAGAGAGGTAGTCATAGAAACTAAACCTTTGGTTGTGGGGAGTAAGGACTACATCCTGCTAAAAATACTGAAAGGATTGAACTTTGCTTTCCCTATCAGTACAGGACAGCTTCTGAAAGGAGTGACTTGTCAGCTGATTGAAAGTATGGGCACAGACTCTTTTTTAAACCATTTTGAAGTCTTCAAAAATAATCTTCATCTGCTTTCCCCATATCAGGTAAAACCTGAAAAAGACTTTGTGTGCATAAGGGTACTCAATATCCAGACTGCAAGTAAACTGGAATTTGATCTTTTGTCAGATTTTTTTCCAAATCTTGTACATGTGAACTTGTCTGTTACCATATTTCATTTAAATCTTGTATGCATTAATTTGTTCGTTATCATACTTCATTTTGGCAATTTCATTTGGTACTTAAGAATTGCAAGAAGTTTTTACAGTCATTCCAACTTGCTAATCTATAAGTAATCTGTTTGGACATATATAAATAGCTTTTGGAAAAATACTAGCACTCTCATCCGCCCAAACATAGAATGCTTCATCTCTGATTTCTGCAGAAAGTAAACTCGAAACGTCTGAAGATAACACACACAGTTTTCTGTATGCTAATTTACAAGCTGTATTTCCGTTTTTCCTCAAAAATAACAAATACTTAAGATCTTAATTTTTGTTGCTTTTAGGTTAATTGTTTGGCTTGGAAGTTTTGGAAAGTCTCCAACGCGTCTATTCCTCCCTTCTTCTTCTTGGTGCTTCCGTAAGTTGCATCTTACTGTATCTTTAGTTCCCACATCTGTAGCAGTACGTTTTGAGTTGTTCTTCTGAGCACTTCTTTTATAAACTACAATTTATAATTTTTGAAGTTCAGACTCATCTCTGAGGTTTTCTGTCTCCACTGATGTTATGGGTTTGGATATTGGCATCTGATGGTCAGGTTTGCATTCTGAGACCATTCTAATTCTTTTGCAGGATTGAGTACCTGGAGTACATTTCAGGCCCTCTGTGTGTCCCATTCATTGAAAGCCTTGGGAAGACTGAGATGGATCTCTTGAGTCCAAGCTTTCACAAAAAAGAAGCTGTGCTGCAGAAAGTGCAGGAATGCTTGGTAGGCACAGTTATGTGAGTCAGTGGTGGAGGGGGAGCTGCACAGAACCTGCTGAAAATTCCAAACTCAGTGAGAGTGGCTGATTAGTTTTCTCTTTGTTTATTGTCATACGGTGAATCACAAAGTCATACTGCCTGCTTGTAGTCTCCAGGGTACACAAGGATGCTCATGGTGTCCTGTAGATAGACATCAGATGGATACAGTGGCTCTCCTGCTCTGTATTGGTGCAGTGAAACTGTAGCTGATGGCCCTGGCAGGCCAATAGGCAGTAACGCAGCATGGCAATTTCTTCACCATCACAAGCAGCAGCAATTTAAGACTGTAGCATCACTTAAAGGAACTCTGAAAATCTTCATGTTTCAACATAGATGCTTTTCTTGCTTAGGATGAACTGTGTTTACTTCTTTGTACAGGGTTCCAAATTCGGTTTGCTGCCTAGAAATACTGGAAAAAATGCACACTTAATTTTAATATTTTAAAGAACTATTTTAAAATAACTCACTGGAAATACCAGTAGAGCTGAATCCTAATACTCAGTTATTGTGTTTGTTTAAAGTACAGCAAACAATGTGTGGTTTTCTGGATTGTACTGACCTATAGGCAGTGATATGCAGTTTTACCAAGCTCCTAATTTATTCGTAACAGAAGCCTGGTGTCTGTAAGAGTTCAAAGATCCCTGTTATGCCAGAGCTATGTTGCTTTTGAAACAGCTCTGCAGTGAGAGTTCATGTATTTTTCATGTAGATCAAAATAATGCCTCTGTCTGTAATTTGGTCTGGAGAAGAGAAGGCTCAGGTGGGATCTTACCAATATAAGATTACAGGAGCACAAACTGAAATACGGGAAATCCCAAGTAAATATAAAGCAAAGGCTTTTGTTACTGTGAGGGTGTTTGATCACTGGGACAGGTTGCTCACGGGAGCCTCCATGCTTGGAGATGTGCAAAACCCAGTGAGGCCACAGGCAACTGGCTGTAGCTGGTCTGCACTGAGCTCAGGGTTTGGACCAGGCAATCTCTAGAGCTCATCCAGAATCAGCCATCCTGTGGTTCTGCTTGCACTTACTGCTGCACTGCATTTCATACAGAGATGTCAGTCACCGTTTGCCTAAGTTTTTTTTACTTTCCTGTTTGTATTCTTATATTTTCTTCATGCACTGTTTTGATTTTGTTGTTATCTGCCTAAGGAAACATTTTTCTTTGCCTCTGTGCATTACAAAGTATTCTCAGGAAATGTCTTTGACCACAGTGAAGTGGATGGAACAGCCTGACCCTGCCAACCCATTTGTAGCTGCAATTATTCCCTCTTGCTCCAACAATTGCCACTCCTTCAGAGCTGCATGTGGCAGAGGCAGTTGTACCAGGAAGATTTTGTGATTTCTGCTCATTTTTTTTAAGGAAAGCTACTTTTTGATTCAGCTTTGAGTATTCATGTCCTTGCACACATGAACCAGCCCTGCATTCTTTTGGCTAGAGAAACTCTGTGAAGTTTTGTGGTGACAAGAGCTTGTGGCCCCACAGGGCCATGGGAGGACTCTCCTGGCAGGCAGAACTGCACTGATTCTGCACTTGCTGAATGCTCACCTGGAGCCTGTGGCAGGCATTTTACATTATTTTTTATGTGTGGTTCAATATGAAATAAAAAATGCACTAGAGCTTAACAAATGTGTACTAAATATCACCAGTTGTGGTAAGAGCAAGAAGTATAATATGGCTTCAACAGAAACTGTAGATTAAGTTGCTGATGCAGACTACAGAGTCTTTGTTCCTTAAAGGGTCACCAAGCTTAAATGTGTTGTGATGCAGCTGAGTGATACAGGACAAGAGCCAAGATTAGCTCAGTCAACAAAGTAAATTCTTGTTTCAGAATGGCTCCATTGCTGATGAATATGATGTTGACCTACTTGGAAATCTAATCTGCCACTTACCTCCAGCTTTCCTGCATGGCAGAATGTCCCTGAAGGCAATGGCAACAGCCCTTCATCAATTCAAACTCTGCCGACAGCTCAGCCACGAACAGAAAACTGAAATTAAATACAAGCTCCTCGAGTTATATGGGTAAGGTATTAGGTGGAGTACCTTGCTTCTGCTGACAGTTAAGGCAGTGCTCTCTGCTCACGAGAATGACATTTCTGTTTAAGCGTGTAATGTGATAACTGCAGAACGAACTACAGCCCAAGGGACATCCTGGATAAGTTAAATCCCGGAGGAAAAAAGAGAGAAAGCATAATGGTTGAGGAAGGGCAGGCAGTAAGAACCTCTGGTGTGGTAAGAGTTGGGGGTGACTGGTGAAGTATGGCACAGGGAACTGAAGAATTCTCACACTTGCACACTGGTTTGAGAAGAAAAAGATGATTGCAGGCACCTGTGGCAATTGAAGAGCGCCAGAGGAAGAAACGGGGATATATTGAAGCAACAGAAGAAAGAGTGTGTTAGATATTGTTAATGACTCAGATTAGGAGGCTGGTTTGAACTACATTGCTGTATCAGTCATGCAAAAAGCAAAGCTGTTCTCTGGCAAGAATGTGAAGTTTCTCTTTTGCATGCTCTCTTAGAGATATCTTGCTTCTGAAGGCTAAGACTAACCACTTAGTTTCTAAGCATCCCTTTAGTCCCAAAGTCTGTCACTGGTGCTTCCAGTAATTTTAGTTGCTCATTCAGCTTCCTCCTAGTTGTCAGGATTTTTCTGGTGATGTTGGCGCTGTATTTTCCAACAGATGCTGTCCCTGCATCAATCTTGATACAGATTCATTTGAATGAATGGAGTATTATTGAGCACGATGTATCATTATTCATTTCATTATTAAAATAATAAATGTCTGGTCAGATGTTCTCCTGGCAGGGCAATAAGTTTTCCAAGAGAACACAGACTTCTAACAGGCTGGTTACACTGCTACCTTCTGCAGAATTTTCCATGCTGAAAATTATTTATCCAAGTGCTGTCTTAAGTTGACCCCCAAACAGGTTGGCTAACATTTGTGTCAAACAGCCCAAATAAGCACAGTGCTAAGCAACATATATTTTGAAACACCCTGCATCACTCAGAACTGAACTTCTTAGATATTGCTCTGAATAATTTAGCATGTTATTTCAGGAGGCATAGTACCTATCATAGAAAGGATTTCTAATACAAAAATGGCTTAGATGTCATTAGACCTGGCTCTCCAAGGTGTTAGAGCCTCCTTCATCTGCTCTTGGATCTTACAGATGAAGGAGATAGCTCTGACAGCTGGACAGAGAGCTAATAAGGTACTTATTTAATTTTTCAGTGTCATCACCTGTTTCTTGTTTCCTGATTTGCTTAGTGAATTTGATCTCTATAGAATGACAGGGAAACTGTCCACTTTTCCTAAGTGTTCATGGCCTGTTTTTTGGAAATGTTGAACATCCCAGCTCCCATTTTCATCAGGGAAAGCTACAGTTGCCCAACAGCAATGAAAAAAGTGCCTGTAAACGTGCAGATGGTTCAGTATTGCAATATATTTTTTGTTTGTTGTTTTGATTTGGTTTTGTTTTAACTTAGAGAAGCAAGTACTTGCAAGTGTTGCCTGCCTATTAGGCAAGGTGATCCTTAGGATAAGGTACTTGGAAAAAGGATGGTTTCAGTTTTGGTTATGATGGTTCTTATTTGGATTCCATTTAGCAGAATATTATTGCAGTATGAATCTGATTGAAAATGGAAAATTTTAATTGCTCTGGAAAGAATTGTTTCTCCTTGCTTGGACACTGTAATGCTAAGAATGTTACAAACATTGAGGGAGAAAGAGGGCAAAGCAGTGTTTGAAGGCTTTCTCTGTATGTCCTGAAAATTCCACTAATGCTCCACATGTCTGAGAGAGATGAGAAAATGCAGTCTGATGTTACAGAATCACAGAATGGTTTAAGTTGGAAGGGACTTTTAAGATCATCCAGTTCCCTGCTATAGGCAAGGATACCTCCCACTAGACCAGGTTGCTCAATATGCATGAATCATCACACTGGTGCAGGATCATCTGTCTTTGCTATATGATAAAGTATAAGAAAAACTCTGAAGTTTCAGTGCAATTTTGATTGCAAGCATTCTTCATTAATAATATTTTCAAAAATATTTTTTCAGCTCTCCAAAGAACTGGACAGCTGAAACGACATTAGATGTTGGACCATTCATAGCTCAGTTGTCAAAAGGAGAACTAAATGTCCTTGCTGAAAAGGTATGTTCTTATTTTAACGTTTAAATGTATTAAACATTATGTTTGAATTTGGGTTTATGAATGCAAGAACAGCCTAGATCATGTAACCTGAATGTTAAACTAGGTAAATAATTATTCTGGCAAGTAACCATGCTTTTATCCACTTCCTTGTTTCTGACTTCATCAGAATTTCTGAGGTTTCTTCTCTATTGTAGGCAATTATTTGCACATATACAGTGATAATTGCACACTGTCATGTAGAAAAAAACATGCTGTGTTTAAAATTATGCAGACACAAGTATTTTTAGAACTGTATTCTGTGTAGCATTATTTCCCCCATTCCTCTGCCTTTCAACTAGAGAAGTTATGTTTCTTACCTGTTAATAATGGGCTCATGTTGATCAGATCAGCATTTACTCCTGCAGCCCTTTGCCCAAAGGCCAGTTTAGCACACATAACAACAACTAATAGCCTCAGCAGTGTGTATTGTAGTTTCTTTGCCCTCCTTAGTTCATATAATCTTACAAGTTTTTATATATAAGGGTAAACTATACTGGATGAGGAATTCATTATTCTGCAGAAATATGTGAGCACAGTCATCAACTTTTACTCAGGAATTAATGCTTATAATTGACAAATAGAATAGGACTCATAACTGAAAGGGAAGTGTTCAGCAGGGCAGAGAAGAGATACCAAAGCATCACAAAACCCTAAAGAAGATGCTCAATTTTTATATTTATTTGACAAATTTGAAACAAAGAAAATAAAGTATTTTCCATGTTGCACATTACAGACAGAGGAGTTTGTTGCTAGGCAGTCAGCAGCCAGGCTGCACAGATGTCACCAGAATCAGAGGGCATGGCAGAGGGGGAATCTCTCAGAATTTACTTTGGTTTTAAACACCTGCTGTTGACCTTTCAGTTAACCTTGCTAAACGTCTGCATAAAGAGGAAGGAGGCTGAGCTGTTGCTAACCTCCATTTTGCTGAGGTCTGCACAAATCTCTCTCCAAAATTATTTCTTTTAAAAAAAGGAAAGATATCTTTTTCTTTTTTTCCTTTTGAAGTTTCCAGATATCATTTTGCGAATAGCAAAGACAATTGGGCCACTTTCTTCAGCTGAAGAGCTTCTGTCAACTGTATTTGAATCTGTCTTCAATGCCACTGCCAACATGGAACCACATCTCGGCACACCAGGTGGGTTTTACCTGGTGTCTGTGCAGAGTCAAAGTGCCAGGTTTGCAGTTCAAACTGACTTTTTGTTTTGCCTTGATCATCTCATGCATTCCAAGGACAATGAAAATGAAAGCACTCAGTAATTTAGCAGTCTGCTTGCATAAACGGTGAGTCTTTGCTCTGTTGCCCACAGTCAACTGACCAATTGCTGAAACACTTGATTTCAGTACTGCATTGCAAGGTTCAGTATCTCTTGGAATGTTTGTACTTACACTGAAGAAAAGATTATTTGAATTGATTGTTTTTGTTGATTTTTACCTTTTTTTTTTGGCTTCTTTGTAATCTAAATGAAGCTCTTTGAATTGGAAAGCTGTGGAGGTGACAAGTTACTGTTGTGCCAAAAGATTACACACAGTTAATCCTTTGCCAGACATAAGCATATGTTGACTCAACTGTTCTGAAATCTAACGTTGATTGTGGCACTCTGTTTTGTTATAATCTAAAATTTATTAACAATCAATCTACTAGAATCTCTGGTGACAAATGGATCATTTTCTGTGTAGAAGGTTCATACTTTGACTATATTCTGTTACAATAATTTCTTCCCATATCTTAAATTCACCCAGGCAGAATTTTTAGGCCGTGTCATCTTGTGCTGTGGAGAATGACCTTGCTGTTGGGGAAGCTTCTGCAAGCGCTGATTAGCACTCAGCATCCAGCAGTTTCAGGGAGGCTGGTACTGACTGCCTTTGAAAACCTACCCATCAGTTCTGCCTAATGGTGCAAGTCCAAGCTCTCACCAGGCCCCTGTGCCTCCATGGAAATCCTCCCAGTTATATAGCAGCAACTCTGGATGATGGCTGTGACATCCCTTACAATTCTGTATTCATATACAGGATATACATTCTGTATTCAATACAGGATATACAGTTCTACAGAGCTGTATTTTTACGTGGGCTGACAAAACCATGACCTCTATTGAGCAGAGGAATCATTACAAATTATCATGCTCTAAAAAAGCAGGATCAAGCTGACAGAGTATCAGAGCCCAGCTATATGGATCAAATTCACTCTACTCTGAAGAAGTAAACTATCAAATCAGTAATTATTAAGACAGTTATGTCCTTACAGATGTTTCTCTAGAACTTGGTCACAACACCACCAATCCCAAATACTCTAATCAAGCTCATGTCCAGTACAATTGCAGAGCTGTCTCATCTGCACTGTAAGGCCAATATAAACCTGCCAGTGAAGCTTATGGCCTTTGTCAAAGGATGACAGGTTTCCAAGGCTGCTCACTCTGCGCTCAGAGTGTGCTGGTGCAGCTGGGAATGGGCCTGGAATATGGAAAATGAGGGAATTGTTTGTGCTGGTCCAACAAGAAATATTTCTGCTCTTCAAGAATGGTGTTGAAGTTCTGTTGCAAAGCATAGTCTCCACACAGCTCACGTTATAGTTTCAGTAAGGAATGAAGTTTTATGGCTGGTTTACTAAATTACTAAAAAATGCAGTATTAGGAGAATGGCTCGAGGATAACATGGATGCTCTGCGTGATGCCAGCCTGCTATTTAACATCTCCTCCTGGTTGTGAGCAAATAGTAATAACAGTAATAATTGCTAGTGACAGTTCAAACATCTGTGCCTACACCAAGGGAAAAACAGAGGTGATGTTTAAGGCAAATTGGAGGATATGAGGCAAAATTCAGGAATTGTATGTCTGAGATGCTACCAGAAAGCAGCAGCAGTAGTGGAAAAAGAATTCAGGTTGCTTAACTCACAGCACTGAGATATTATAATGTTATCTATGTAATATGTTCTTCATCAAACTAAATATAATTATGTAGAGCAGAAGAAAGAATGAAGAAGCATCAGAAACAGGAAGCAAAGCCAGGACTCTAATTAGTATTTCCCTCTGTAACTGTGCCAATATAACTGGTGCACTGCAAATAATAAAATCAATGTTTTGTTTTTCCAAGAACAAAAAATCATCAACAAAAGTTTTCATAACTTGGGGAAAGGAATTGTAGTGGACAGTATTTACATGAGAAAAGCTGACCTTTTGCAGAAGGAAAAGTGAAACAATGCAGCTTCACACTGAAGGGCACGTACAGGGAGAGCAGAATGTCAGCTGGTACAGTGCATACTGAACAACGTTTTCGTTTGCTCAACAGATTCAGTCTTTTCAATGTTCTACCCACTACTGCAGCTTCCTTTGATGCAAATAAATCCCTCCTCTGCCTGCTTTCATAGTACAAATCTACTCTATGCATCCTCACTTCAATTTATTTATCTGGAGGAGCTTAGCTCTGACGCAGCATCTGTGGAATTCTAGCATTTTACTGGTAATGGCCATATAATCTCTACATATCTTCAGGTTTGGTTTAGATAATTGTTTAATAAGGTTTTCCTAAATTAGTGCCAGGAGAGCGAGAGCAGTAAGCAAGCACTTAGGACTCTAATTTCTATTTTCCATCAAAAGGAGAGGTAGATTACACCAAGAAGGACCAGGATTTGTTACAACACACTGTGGAAAATCTCTCATTTGATCATGCATGGGCCGGAAGTTGCCCATAAATCACATCTTTAAATGCAGGTCATCTGTCCAAACCGTTCTGCTGTAAGTGAGACACCCTCTCTCGTTCCTGACATCTTAACAACTCGCTTGACGTGGAGAACAAGCACCATGCTTCTCTGACACATCCAGTTGCTGTCTCCACTTGTTTAAATGTCAGGCAAGTTTACAAGCTGTATTTCTATCTCTGTCAGGGTACTTCAGCATGAAGGGATCTCTTGTGTCCAACAGTTTCCTGCTGAACTGGATTTGGAAACAAACTGGTTAAATGCAGAGGAGTTCGTTCAGCTGCGATCTATAAACATATTTTAATTTTTCTGAGCAGCGTTGGAGCTGGATGGAGGCCGAGGCCATCTCAGTGATCTGAGTTTGATTCCTTTAGGCAACTGGTCTTGAAAAAAACTTGGAAGACCTCGTCTGCCCTCAGCATTGTATGCCTTCAGATTTTAGTTTTATTGTAGCATCCTGTATTGTAACAGTTCTGAAATACACACTACTTTTCTTTTTCAGCCTGCACTGCCTTTGAAGGACAAAGAATGTAGTTGAATCTCACAAATTGGGCAAATTATAGTTTTATGTCCAAGATATCAAGGATGCAAATATTTAAGGAAATTATTTCATTGTGAGATAATTAACATTACATTGGTTGCAGTTAATTAGTAGTCCATAAGCCTCTTAACTCTTGAATCTTCCTATTCAATTTCTTTATTTTGGTCTCTTTGAAAAATACTCCTACTATTTGACTTTCTTTTTTCCTCAGATTGCCTGGGAACCAGAGCCCCTTCTTCAGATGAAATTATTAAGTTAGCAGAAGCAAATGTCTATTGGTCAGCTCAGGAGCTGAAATGCATGGATGCAGGGACTTTTGACAAAAATGTGGAACTTCTTGGGACTGTCTCTGGTTTTAACAACTCCCAACTTATGGCCTTGAAGGAAAAAGCCAAGCAGGTGACTATTTTGCATGTAAAAGAAAATTTAATCCATAATTTATCTTTCTGCTATTGAACTACACAGTTCTAAAGTAACTGTGCTACGGTGATGTCCCTACCTCAGGAATATCTGTTGCTCATTAGAAAAATAACATGAGAAGATTATTGCTTTGTTTTAAAGTCAAGAGGCAAGTTGTTTTGAGCTACTGGCTGCAGTTTTGCTTTTCAGTATCTTTTCAGTTGCTTGCTTCTCACTTTTCTTTTATAAATGAAAAAAACCTGCAATCTGTGCTGTAGGTTGTTGGTTAGCCCTGCTGAGAATTCAGCTGAGAACGTCCAAGCATCTACGTTCATGTTAAATACAGTTTACAGTGTAATAAAACCAAACTGACTGAAAGAGGGGATACTTTGGTGGGTAAGCAACAGGTCTCTGCCCTGGGCCTTTGGCATGTGTGGTGCCAGCGGAGCGTGCCAGAGCACAGGACAGGGTTGGGTGCTGCCACCACTGTACCCTGTGTCAGGGGCAAAGCACCAGCAGTGTGTGGGCTCTGTGCAGTGCTGACTTGGGCTCCTAGAAGCCAGACCTCACCCACCACTGAGACTGGTGATGCATTCCTCCTGGAGGTCACCTGCTTTTTCTGCTTGCTTGTATTGTTCCAAAATAGACTTACGTTTCAGCCAGGAAAAGCCTTAGGATGCAGTTGTATCTACTGTGTTGGCTTCAGAAGAATGAGAGATGAAGAGGTTAGCATGCCCAGGCTGTCTTCAGCTTCATGTCACCAGTATCTGATGGAAGTTGTCTCCTCTCTGCCTCCATCTCTCCCTGGCTAGCTTTTCCTGAATCCCATTCTGTCGAAATGATACAATGTTTTAGAAGTCATTTTTAGGTTCTGCTGGATTGTTCTGACAGAACAAGGTTAGGAAGTGTCTACAAGTGCAGTTAGCTGCAAGTAGGACAAGTGCGGATGCTTGGAGGTCTGAAGACTGTGCCAAAATGAGCCTGGGCGGCATCTTTGTACAGTGGCAGTTGCAGCCAAAGTAGATAATCCAAAAGTGCAGTTTCTAGCAGGGCAGCACATCTTTAAAACTCCCAAATCACAGGTGTGTGAAGAAAAGGGGCACTGGCCAGGTGTCTGACTAACTCTGCAGCTGTGTCTCTGCTGTGACAGGACAGCAGCTCACTGCATCAAATACATTTGTCCGTCTGCCTCCCTCTGTCAACACAGAGGCATGTGGGTGGGAAAAGGAAAAATAAAAATAATTCTAGAGGATAATAAAACTAATGCTCATCTGAGATGGTAGAAACTGAACTATTTTACAGAGTACAGCATAATAGTGTGATTACAGAGTGTTATCTGCTCTAGAGAAATTGTTAACAAGATTGATATGCTCCTATACTCAACTCAAAGATCCACAGATCTCTGGTGCTCTGAATTTTGTATATTTGGTCTTTGTGAGTGCTGGCGAGACAGAATGCTGCTAGACAAGGACAGACTCTGTATTAATCTGTCAGATGCAACACGCTATTACAGTCAACACCAAGCATGAGAAATCAGTACAGGCAAAGGAGCTGCTACAGCTCTTTGAAATTATTTGCAGAAGATGCTGTTATATTATTAACTAGTTTCTATGATTAAAGGTTTGATTAAGCCAGATTTAATTTCTCCTAAATTGATTTATTTCTCCTAAATTGATTTATTTCCTCTAAAATAAACTGCGTTCTACTCATGGCCACAAACTAATTCAAAAATTCTAGTTATCAGATTGGGTCTTAATGGAAGTAAGCAGCTTAACTCACTTGGAAGTGGAAGGTCTCCAGGCTCCATGATAGTAACAGATGTATGGTTTTGTAGTCTCTAGGTGAATGAGGACAAAGGGGAGGTTCAGTTTTCATACACTGTGTTATTTATACCATTATGTCTGAGATTGCTTCAGCAATGCTATAATAGCAGTGCAGATAATGCTATTTATGAAACTGCTCAGATTCTGTATTTTATGACCTATATCAGGAAACAGGCACACAACATTTTTAACTGTATGTGTTTCGTGTATCTCCTAAGCTAGACAATTAGCATTAAAACGGAGGTAATGCTTTTAGCTGTGTCTTTTCTTTGGAGAAGACTGAAATTTCCCAGACTTGGGCTATTTTTGTTTCTTTATGACTCTATAAAACTGACATAAAAGATCTAGTGGATACTCAGTCAGAAGGTGAGGGTCTGGCAAAGACTGTCTTAAACAAATCCTTACCCTGAGAGTCATAGTTGAGACAGAACCTCGACAGTCCTGGGGCATCTCCAGGGTGTGTGGTGGCACAAAGAGCACACAGCCCCCAGCTCTGGGGGAGAGCATCTTATTCCAGAGATCTGGCCCTTTGTGTCCTGTGAGTTGTAGAGCAAACACCAGTCCTCTGAAAATGGAAAAAATATTTGCATGGAGTGGTCAGCTCAGCCCAGGACTGTGCTTTTACATTCATTTCTCTATCTGGAGTTGTTTGCACAATCTCGTATGAGAAAAGTCTCCTGCGCTGACTGACATCATGCAAAGATGCTCAGGTATCTGATACCTTTTTTTTTTTCCCCCAGCATATAGCTGTCTTGTTCAAATTACTTCCATCAGCCAAAAGCCACTGTCTTTTCTCCACAAAGGCAATTGGCCACATCCTAAGAGATACTGACCAATGACTCCCATCTTCTGTAATTCCCAGCTAAATGCAGTCAATTGTTCTGAGCTCTGCAGGTTTAGCTCTTGATGGCTATTCATTATTCCTTATTCAGGCAGATCTCCTGAAATTACAACTTTCTTGGGGCTGGTCTGTGATAGCTTTTGAATCTGTACTGTAACTGTGCAACAAATAAAGCTAGAAGAGGAACTCATCAATATAAGTACATTGATTTTGATGTTTTAGATAAACTAACCATTATTACTTCAGTACCCACCTTCACAGTATCCAATCTCTGCCTTTTGTGTGTGAAGAAACACATATCAGGTATCGGGACTTTTAAAAAGGAGTGTTTGAGGAATGGTGTACCTAGAGAAAGAGTCACAATGATCTAACAGATGTTTTAAATCAATGAATCTGTTCTAAAGGTTTGGGGGTCGCTGCTAGGCTGGAAGAGCTACCATATTGTTTCTCTGGGGCGTATAGCACTGGCACTCACTGAAAATGAAATTGAAGAGCTAGATTTACATTCAATTGACACCATTTCTGTCCTCAGTCAACAAGCAGAATGGACTCTTGCCCAGGTAAGCGTGTTACTGAATTTACCACTGAATATATCCTTTGGGATTGAAGGCCTGGGATTGCCTAGGAAACCAATACAGCAACCCCTACCACTGCCTGCTGGCTGCCTTCAGCTGAGGCCACCACAAATAAGAGCTGGTAGGTCAGCACTGATGTCTGCCTGGCCAATGAAATGTCCAAGAGGATGTAAATCGCTACTAATTGCATTAATTGTGGTCAAACAGTATTAATTCTGGTGGTGACCAGTATTCCTTAGTTCTTGCCCAGCAAGTAATAAAAGAGGTCAGCAGCTCCTCTCACACTGGTCCCTGAAGAGATGCTGCTGGTGGAAGTTACAGGCCTTTCCTCACTGAGAGTAATCACTGAAGAGGTAGTGTACAGCCCAGCCCTAGCATTCACTGAAACCTAGGTTGATAGCAAGTATGCCACTTGGATGCTATGTTCCTTTCATCTTCCTTTCTTTGAATAACCTCTGATTACATCAGGAGATTTTCATATTAAATTGAAAGAAAGTGACAGTTAAATAAGGCAAGACAACCTGATATTAGAAAGCCTAAATAATTCATATTAATCCCATTAATTAATTTGCATTTCTTTCTAGCAATTTAACTGAATTTGGCAGCTCTGTCAGGCACTTCAGTGCCCGTTTCTTGTAGGGAGATAGTCACTTGTGACCAAGAGAAGACATACTGAATTCTTTTAACTTGCTTGCATTTGGGAAATGGCCATATAAACACTCTGCTTAAGTGCCTCAAATAGGTGTTGCCAGTGCTCCTTCTGAAGGCCATGACAGAGCTCTTATTAATTATATTGGAAGGCTCGGGATTATATATATAGGCCCTTTGTAACCCTCCATAGCTTCCAGTTAGAATTTGGGCTGCTGGTAACAAAATCTTCAATTATATTTACTCCATTCACACCTTTTATCTTCATATTTCTGCAGGCAAGATCTATTTTGCAAAGTTTTCTAGAAGATTCTGGGCGAACAATGAGTACACTAAAAAGCTTTGATTTAGTTGGATTGGGAGCTATTCTCTGTGCTCTGAACTCCACTGAAATCATGTCCATAAGGACTGCTGAATTCAGGTACAGCATTTGAAACATAACAGAATTGTTAGTATCTCTATTGATGAAATGCAAACTTGTTTTCCTTGAAGATTCATAGAGCCTAAAGGGCTCTTTTTGTTTGCATCCTAAATGCTTTAAAAAAGGCAGTAGCTGTTACAGAAAGCATACAGTGGCTGTTTAAAGCACAGTCATTTTAAATTTCCTCTGCCATTTGTATCCCACCACTCAAGTAATGCACTCAGAGACCTTGCAACCTACTGTAGGGAACCTGCTTTAGCAGGGGGTTGGGCTACATGATCTCCAGAGGTCCCTTCCAAACTCTATGATTTTGTGAAACCTGGGTTTTTGCTCCAGGCGTTCAACATTTGCTTGCAATGTTTGTACATACATTTTAACTAAGAAATGGGTTTACATTCTTGCTACTGCAGACTATATTCCAGGCACTTTTAGTACTGCATGCAATTGCAGCATTTCACGTTAACCTTGTCTTTTGCAGTGCTGCTGTTGCAAGAATTGGCCTCTTGCTGTGTAGCACCCCTGTTCTGAGGCAGTTTAAGAAGATAACAGAGTCTGTGTTTGGAACTGCGACCAGATGGAATGGCTCTGTGTTACAGGAAATTGGTACTATAGCAGGTAACAAATTTCAGACTGCAGATGGTGATAGTTGTGAGGCAGTGTTATGAAGTGTTGAGTGAAAGGTTCGAGTAGCGGCGTGTTTTTCAAGACTGGCAAAAGGAATTTTTTTCCAGAGAGGAGTCACCTGCTGGGATGGGCATTCAGCAATTAGCACTAAGGAAAAGTCTGTGGTAGTCTCCATAAGGTACCTCCTTTTTTTAAAGCCTTCCAATGATTTCAGTTAATGCTCCCTAAGTCTTCCTGTCTTAGAGGAGACTATGAAGAAACATTCTCTAACGACACTGCTTATGACTTCGTAGATTTTTCTCAGATCTCCCCTCAGCTGTCTCATTTACAACCACAAGAGTTATTTAGTGGTCCTTCAGTTAGAGTACACTCCATACCAGTGGCTAAAGACTTGTGATGTTTGAACACAGGGTAAGAAACAACAAGATTAAGAACCAGTATTCCTCAATGAAACATATGGAAGAAATACATTTACTAGATATTTTGCACAAGTGTTACCCTAAAAGTCAATCTAATAAAAAAAACTGTATTATCTTTGCAGGTGGTTTGAATGAGGATGAATTAAAAGCTTTTGATAAAAACCTGATGCCATATTTGCAGCCAATAGCAGTAAGAAGTATACCTGCTGAAATTTTCCAAGTAAGAGCTTTATTAGTGAAGAAGTAATTGAATTTTTATTGTTTTAACTCTGGTATAAATAACCTGCAGCATTGGTTTGGGGTTTCAGTAAGAATTTTTTCTATGGTTTGAGAGACAGTCAGGAATCTAAAACATTAACTTTAAACTGTGTTATCTGTATTTGGGATGAGCATGAAACATGTTAAGCAAGCTTTGTTTTTTCCTCAGAATGCGAATCAGAGAAAAAGCAAAGACCTGGGGTCAGAAAGCACAGAAGGGACTCTCTTTCTTTTCACACTGTATTCAAATCTGAGTTTTCTTCTCTGTTTATTAGCATTTGTAGAGATGCTATCACAACTACAGATTTCTGTGCTGACTTAGGTAAGAGCCTTTTTATTATCCTGAAATCTGGCAACATTTCCCTGTGTTAGCTCTGAGGAACAGATTGTACAAGCAGATACAGATCAGAAAGGAATTACATCTAATTACAACCATTCTGAATGTGGACCAGAAATTAGAATGTGGATCTCGAGGTCATTGGCCCAGACTTTATTTGACTCAGTGACAAGATTAATGTTCTGCCTAGTCTGGTCTCTTTCAGATGCTCAGTCAAATGATGTATTTATGGCCAGATGAGCTAAACAGATAGTTAACTGTGTCAGGATCCATAAATGAGAATAACTCCCTGAACAGTTACTGTTTTGCACAGTACCACTGACAGTTTAGATAAGCTTGAGATGCTCTTTGCCAAACTGTCTGGAAAACAGGCGAAGGTGAAGGTCTATGGCACCCTCTAGAATTTCTTGCGAAGTGAGTGGGAATGATGATACAAAATGTGCTTAAAAAACAACAGGGGATCTTCCCAGAACATTTTGCTGTATTTGAAAGACTCAGAGCAGAATTTGTTTACGTAGCTTTTATGCTATTGTAGAGCTACATACATTATTCAGGTTTTGAATTCTGAAAAACTACATTGTATAATGGACCTTAATTTAGTTTAAAAGTGGCTCATCTCAGCATCTCTGGATGACAGACATTTACATGAGTTTATGAGGTTTAAAGGAGCATATCGTTTGCTAGACAATGAAAAATTAGGAAGGGTTTGTGCTGTGCTCTGACCTACCTGGAAGGGGAAAATATAATCCCTTGTAAAATAGGACCTGGATGCAGAACTGTTGCTGCAGAGATGGCATGTTGTGCAGGAAGGCTGCAATTCTTGGGGCTGCAGATTGTTAGCTGGAATCGAAGCAATCCAGCATGGCCAATGCATGGCAAGTTAATTTCTGTGTAACATAATTACTACAAGATTATAATTTCCATATTCATTTTTAAATACAAACTTGTACGTCCAAACTTGGAGGATTTGCAGTCTAAAAAAGGAAACAATCATGAGATTAAAACATATTATTTTTCAACTCACTGCTTTCCCTACTGATACCTCCAATCAAGGGTTAAATATAGATGAAGAGAGGTTGCTTGGGAGCAGGTATAAGAGGAAATACACGAGAACACAAGATGAGGCACAGTGTCATTTGTCTTTGCACAAGTCAGAAAAGTGACTGGACAATGAAACTCCTTTTACATACTGAAGCGGTGTCCAATCAAGTGTTATCAAAGAAAGCTTCTCAAGCTGTTACAGCCGAGCAGCAAATGCCCAGTGAAATAAATTAACAAAGAGCTTTTTCTAAGCTTTATTGAGTTTTTTCCTGTAGAAATACAATGTTGAAGGCTATTTCTCCTCATTCCTTACCTGTCTGTAATTGGAGGTCTAAATGATTTTTTCTGGCTTTTTCACTCTCAGGCATTGTCACCAAAACAAATAGCAAACCTGGGCCCTGAAAATGCTGCTATGGTTACAGAATCACAGCGTGAGCATCTGAGTGCATCACAGCTCCAGAGCCTTCAGCTGGCACTGGATGGAGCCAGGACCAACAGCCCGGAGGCACCCACCACTGCTTGCATACCGCTGTCGAGGCGACCCCCAGCTCCAGGTGGTGAGTACAGCCACTTCCCACTCTGCTTAGAGGGGAGGGTGCTGGTGCACCAGTGCAACGTGCATCTCAGCACCCACCAGGATCACACCCGTATTGTGAAGGAGGGCTAGAGTGAATTCTGTAATCAGCTTTAACTCCTACCACCAATCATGTGCCTGACCAAGAGGAATTACAAGGATGCTACTGGATTTACCCACAGCATAATGAAGGAAAACTGTCAGCTGGCTAGTGGATGACACTGTGCTAAGCACTAGCTTGTGTAAAACAGGCTGAAACAGAGAGCTTTCCCCAGTCCTTCTTTCCCATGTTCTTTGCCTTAAAAGTTTAGAGCAGGGCTCTGGTTGGCTGAGCTGCAAATGGGAAAGGAAGTGGCACTGGGGTGGATCAGCACCTTTATCCAAACTGGACCTAGGGCCCTGCTTTCCCCCTGCTGTTCTCATCCTGTTTGGAAAGAAAGCCTAGGCTCCAGTGGTTTAACTTACTACTTCTTCATATTACAAATCATACTGGAGACAAGTTATGCTGGTGAGTATATATGGATGTTTTGCAGTTAGTGATAGTTCACATACAGTCAAGCCAGCGTTGAGAGATTATCACTATCAGACAGCAAATATTATTCCTTCCACTGCTACAAGCAAGAGATAAGATGTTGAACAAAAAAGAGGAATGCTGAGGTGCTAAAAGAGGACTGAATTGCTACCATGCCCTTGCTGAAATTAAAGCAGATCTTACTGGAAGCAGCTGACCTGTGCTGTCAGCCCACATCTCTCATGCACGTGGCACAGTTTTCCTGTAGATATGCCACAGGGGAGGAGTTTCCGGGGCAAAGATCACCTGAGTTCTTGAGTTTCTCATTCATTATTCTTGCTATACCTATTATTCCATACTACCCCTATGAAATGTTTCTCTTTGGAGCCATGCATGGAAGTTGACCGTTCCAAATATTGTCATCTTTTGAGCTGCTAAATATAAATAGGAGGCCTGAAATGCTGTAATTTGCTACACCTCTTCAGGCTGGCTTAGGTAGGATAGCACTAGTCTGAAGTATGTTGTGAAAGTAAAGCATGAAGCATTCTGCTTTTCAGGTGCTCCCCGTCTGAGCAGCTTCAGCATCTGGTTGTGTGCTTTGTTCACACTTGCACGTGCCTCTCTGAATCCATGAGTGTTAAGCTTATGGTAAGTTATGTTTTCAGTTGGAGGGATCTTTATAAGAGAGACTTATATCACATGTAACAGTAATGGCTTAGCAGTAAGATGGGAGGGTGAAGGACTGAGACCCCCTTTCTGCTTTGAAAATGGAGGTAGCAATTTCTGAATAACTTATTTGTATTGCAGAGGTGTCTTGTAACTCTTAGCCGATCTCAGACTCTAATCAAGAGTAAAGCACCTTATCTTATCTTTACTATAAGGCCAGCCTTAACAAAAGTATATTTAAAATTCCATGTAACACCAATCAATTTGTCCAATTTTTTAGAGCATGTTGTTGGTATTAATCTGTATTTTGCTTGTTCCAGTCCACTGATAAGATTGTATTCCACAAGTGCTGTGATAACCTCCAGGTGAATGAATGTTGCCATTGAATTTTATTGTATTTCATAATTTTAACAGAATAAGATTTAACAAGAGCACTGATGGGATTAAGGTAAAAATGCTAGTTAAGCAAACTAAATGCTCTAGTATTCCACTCAGTGTTTAAGGCTGCAAATCAAGGTATGTCAAAAAAATACAATATTTTTCTTTGCTTTTTGATTTTTAGTGTTCTGGAGATTGCGAAAAGGAGGTGCTGAAGATCTGCAGCTTAGCACAAAGAGCAGAATGAAGAGGCGCTCAGATGCCTGAGTGCAACCTGGTTAATTTCTTAAAAGCAACACCTTCATCTGGCATCATGATGTGAAGTATCTGCTTTGCTTTACCATTAACAAGTAAGATGGAATCCCTCCAAATACTTCAGAACAAATTTCAAAATTGCAAATGCCTTATATGTGTCATGAGAAAGTTACTGGAAGATAAGCGTATATGTTAGAGAGGAGCCTGAATGACACAGAGGATGGGCAGCTGATGTATTTTATCCCAGTCCTTCTTATTCTGGTTTATTTGGTCATGCTATTTCAATCCATCTGTTGCATTTTGTTCCTATAGTTTGTAGCCTCAGGACAGAGGCTCTTTCTGTGTGGCAAATTAGAAGCCACGCTAAAAGCTACTGCTGTTGCAATAAAATAATTTCATTTCTGGGCCAGTAGTTTAAATCCTGCTCAGCTAAGAAGTAGTCCTGTGATCTTATTTAAGCATTTTTAATAAATGTATTCCCCACAGCTGCATATATACAACACAGGATTGTTACCACAGAGGGCAGTGCAATACTGTTTGTATTTGATGTGACAAAATGCACCATGGAAAGCTTATTATTTTTATCACAAGATGACCCTCCAGTTTGGTCAGGGTTGAAGGATACAGCTAGAAACTATAGGAGAAAACTGTTCACTGGGACTATGTACTACTAGGACTGTCAATCCAGCACTTTCCACAAGGTTTGTAATAATTTATCATAACTATGAATCACATATAGTTGTATGTCTAATGCCTTTCATGTCAGATAGAAGTATTTTAAACTATGGAAAAAGAGATAAATTAAAAATTCGCTGCATGTAAATAGACATCGTTGTGTTCGTCAGCATGTTTTTATGCCAAGAATTCATGGTACCATCTTCCATTTTGCCATTGCAAAAGTCCTTATTCTGGAATTGAAGAAAGGCATTGATCACTCTTAAAAGTTCAGCTTCTCCATTTAGGGCTGTGCTGTAGTAAATGTCTTTCAGACTTGTATTTGAATTTCTTTATGGCAAACATCAAATCTAGCTTCTTTGCACTGAAAGCAGATTTGAAAAGTTGCTACAGCTGGGGAAGTGATAAGAATAAGGCAGGAGAGAAGCAGCTGCAGCTTCTTGCTGGGGAAGGGTAGGCTTTTGCTGTTGCTGGGAGTAACAGCTCCCACCACAGGCCCAGGTGGTCTGTGACTCCTGCAGCAGCAACAGGAGCCAACCTGATTTTCAAGACTGTTATTGGCAAAGGAAGCAGTGAGAGCATTGCCATTTTTCACCCCTTCTTGTTCCATCTTCCCCTTTAGCAATCTGCTGCTTTAGGAACTGCCTTTGCCTATCTCTAACCCTAGAAAATGTGACATGATGTTGAACAGTACTACATGCATTGCATTTATGAGCAAAGAACTACTATTGCTGCAAGTTGCCTTGCAACTTTTTCTCTAGCACTAATGATAAAATATCAGCATTTTCCCCACTGCATTTCCTTTTCTGCATGTAAACAATAGATTGTGGCCTTTCCTTAAATAGAAATAAATCCCAGCAAATACATGCAAGCACCCACTAAAGCAAAAAACGCTTTGATGGATCAAACGCATTATACTTATCTGTATTCTCATCTTAAATCGTCCTGCCTCATTGAAATGTGAAAGCACTAAAAGGTTGTTTGGTTTCCATAAATTACTTGGCTTGAATTTTGTGTACACTTCTGTGAAGATGCAGGAGAAATATTGTCATAGTCAAGAAGAGGCAGCATTTCCAGTTCACTGTGAAGATACGTGACTGCCCCATACCAAGTGCTTCAGAAATCCATATGAGCTGAAAATACTCTTCTGTCAACGTACCTGGGAGTGATTCTGTCTGCAGTTATGTGAGTCGAGAGTTGAGCTTTTAATTGGAGCAGGAACGAGCTCTTTGTTTTGTGCCATCTGTGCCGTAATTTCTTTCAAGCACAAGTGCTTTGGAATAGCTGAACTCCTTGCCTGTCTCGGGATCATCACCACCCAGTTTGTTTTCCCATAACACAGCTTTCAGTCCCATCCTGTTTGACTGGGATCTTGTTAGAAGTCCCATTCTATCTCCCCACCTTGAAACAGATGTGGCCATGCCTTCTGCGTGTGCCAGCTGAAACATGTGGGGATATGGGAGAGATCCCACTAACTCAAAGAACTCTTGTTTCACGACTCAGGAATAAGCAAGGAATTAACCATTACTTGGAGTGAGTCACATGAATAGATAATTCCATAGCACTGATCACAGGGCATGTGCTGGTATTTTGGCTCTTACCATGTTGTGGTTGTTGTAAATGATAATTTGAAGAGTCATAACTCATTCAACTGAAGTACCTCAATTCCCTTATGATCAGCCCAAATAACCTTTTCCCTCAACAACCCTGATATTCCAGGCTGAAATGCAAGTGTAAGCAATGAAATCTCTTTATCTCAGTGAAAATGTTTTGGTAAGTATGTGGTTTATTTGTTTTTTAGGAAGACTGTAGATACGTGGGCCTTATATCTCAACAGAGCTAAGAATCTTATTTTACTCCCTTCTAGTCCTTGATTAGTAAGATACTCACTCCTGTGTCATATGATGTAACACATCCACATGGACTGCTTAATCCATTACTGTTGAGGTCAGGGCTCTGTCTTCCCTCCCTAGTACAACAGGAAGGAGACTGGGTAGAAAAGACAAATCTGCAAAGAATACACACAAACTCTTAATGAAAATTAAATTTCTCTTACCCCCAGAAATCTGAAATCATTCCTAGGAAAGAGTATTTTGTGCATTGTTACACAGTGTGTTTTAAAAAGGCCAAACTTTTCAAACAAATTACTGTACCATTCAAGTATTTCCTTTCATATATTTTGGTAAAGTGTTTGGTCCATTATGAGACTCTATCTAATCAGTTCCTAAACAGAGAAATTAGGACACTAGTTCAAATACTCTGCCAGTCCTTGTCTCTTCTAGGACCTGGAGCAGTTCTTTACCAGACAATATTTTTGTCAAAATTAACATCTTGTTTATTCTACCCACAAGTACACAGTCTGGAAATGCATTACATTTTTTTCTGCTCAGAGTACCAATCAGCCAGTGCCCATCTGTCTGTTCCTGCCCTTTGCTGTTCAGCATCATTCTGCTTTTCTGGTCTGGATTAATAAGGATTTTCTTGCCCTCATGATACAAGAACACATGTCACGCTCAGATTTTGCAATTCAAGTGACTGTACATTGCAGTTCTAAGTGGAGAAATTATGATCAGTGGATTTTTTGCTTTGCTGGCAGTAGGTAACATTTATTTTCTAAAATTTTAGCTGGTATTAATTACTCTAATAAATATATAATAGCATCTCACTTAGGATCTGAAATCTTCTCTTTGGAGGACGAAAAGAAGAGACAACCAGAAATCCAGAAAGAGGAGAAATATGACAATTAGAGAATGGTGTTTTCTTCTGGTAATCTTTTATCCAAGAAGTGTTAACCACTGTTTAAAAAGGAACTGTACAAAGAATAGGCATTGCTACAGTCAAAATCATCTGTTGGTTTAATGCAGAAGATAGAGCCCTGGGTTATGTCTAACCAGAGCCTGACATGTTTTGAATTTAATCAGATGTCAGAAAACAGCTCAGACCACAAAAAAGCTCTGGATATATCCTGTATGAACTGAGAAAATAATTATTTATTCTCAACAGTATCGTTGATGCCATTGCTTTTGAAAGAGGTGAATCATTTATATAATTGCTTCCATAACTTGCGTTAATCAGAGGTTTTTCTGTGCAATAAACACATTCCACTTTTTCAGGAGAGACACCCTCTTTTCAGTCTCTCTAAAATGATCATTAAGATTATGCAATTTATTTCTGTACTGGGCCCTTTTCAAAGATGAGAAGGTCATTGTTTTGAGTTATATTCAGGAAGAGATCCGTGGAAGAATGTAGCATATATTTAAACTACAGGAGAATATGCGGCATAATGTGATGGCTATCAGTGTCTGAGGCAGTGTCCATTGAAATCCATGGACAGCTTCACTGGCATTCCGTTCCTGAGACCATCAAGAAAAGGTGCTGAAGAAGCCTTTCAGCTGGCTATGAAATGTGCAGTCAGTCCACTAACTGCCAGTGCCCAGGACAGCATATTTATACCAGGTAATATTTCACACTCTATTATGTCTTTCTGAGGGAAGATACATCTATGATTGAAGTGTTTTTAATTCTTCAAACCAGAATAGAGTGAAGGTGCGATGCTGTACAGCCTCTTTCTTTCATGAGACATTGATTTCAGGCAGTATGAACTTCAGTGCCTTGCTGTATCCTATGACAATCTTTATCCACTTCTGCAGTGCCCTTTGCATCACCTGAGTACCCAGAGCTCTGACACCAACGTCCCTTTGAGAAGCACAGGTTCTCCAGTAGAGTATCAGATGTGCTTCTCACCTTCCACTTTTTTCATTGACAAGGCAAGTGAAATGTCAGAAGCCTGGGACTTCAGTTGAGGGCTGAAGAAAGGTGAGAATAATTTCAAGCGCCAGAGGAAGCTGAGCTTGCCTGGGGGGGGATGGCAAGCCTGTTCCATGCTGCCAGGGAGTTCTGCTTCCTGTCAGCTGCAGGGAGATGTCAGGGACAGCATGACTTCCTTTTGCAGCTCCTCAGTTGAGGAGGTGCTGGAACCAGAAAGTGAAGAGGTATGCCTGGTCTGCAGACACGATGACAACGTCTCTTGTTTGAGAGTAGTTTCTGATCCAGAGCTGAGGCTGAAATGTATAGGGCCTTCTCTTCATGGGGAGTGGAAAAGACCTGTTAACTTTTACATTTTCGTTTCAAATGCTTGTAGCTTTGCTTTTAGTTACTCTGAAAGCAGTAATATGCTATCTTGAATGCCCTGAACAACTGAAGAGCTTGTCAGAGGAAAGAAAGTGAGTTAGCTTATTATTGATTCAAGTTTATCATGGCTTTACCCATTTGGTAATACTGTCAAAAGGAGAGGTTTGTAGACTTTTCAAAGAAATAGAGAAAACAAACCTGTGAAGAGGGGAGTGAAAGCAAACTAGAAAATAAAAAAATTCATATCTAAGAAGCTCAAATAGAAAAAGAAACCCCAACAAAAACATTCGGAGAAGAATTAAAACTAAGCAAGTATTTTTCCTAATTCTTTAAGGGTCTTTCTCATATTTGCCCTTTTTTCAGCTAACTGCAGTCTCTGGTACAATAAGGGGGCTGTTATGTTAGCCCTGTGGGCAAAGCTTGTGGCCACACTGGTCCTGCCTGTGGCCTGCCTCACACTGCCAACACAGGGAGCTGTGTCCTCAGGTCAGTGCAGCATAGCGGTGCTGCTAGCTCTGGTGGGAAGCTGCAGCCCTGGAAGTTTTGTGCAGTCTTTACACAGCATGGTTCTGTAAAAATATACAGGGTCTGTAGTAATGGTCTTAGCTTTCTTTGTTATTCTGATTTTGATACAGACATCGCTGTAGTATTTTCAGAGGAGATCCTTCTTTGGGCTGGATGCTTGATGGCAATATTCTCCTTCAGCAGGCTGAATGTGAGCCAGCAGTGTGCCCACGTGGCCAAGAAGGCCAAAGGCATCCTGGCTTGTATCAGAAATAATATGGCCAGCAGGAGCAGGAGGTTTATCGTCCTTCTGTACTCAGTGACAGTGAGGGTGCGCCTCGAGTGCTGTGTTCAGTTCTGGGCCCCTCACTACAAGACACTGATAGAGTGTGTTCAGAGAAGGACAGTGGAGCTGTAAAGGATCTGGAAAACAAATCTTATAGGGAGTGGCTGAGGGAATCAGGATCGTTTATTCTGGAGGAGGCTCAGGGGAGACCTTATGGCTCTCTATAACTCCCTCAAGAGAGGCTGTGGTGAGGTGGGGGTCAGCCTCTGCTCCCAGGTAACAGTGATAGGACAAGGAACACCAGGGGAGGTTGAGGTTGGTTATTAGGAAAATTGCTTCTTGGAGACGTCAGGCAGTGGCACAGGCTGTACAGAAAGTGGTTCACTGACCCTAGAGGTGTTCAAGAACTGTGGAGATGTGGCACTGAAGTCAGTGGCATGGTGGGGTGGCGTTGGGGTTGGTGATCTTAGAGGTCTTCTGCAACCTGAGCGATGCTGTGACTCAAGGACGCAGGTCTGTAAAGATGCTGACTCGTAAAACCCTAATGTGCAAGGAACAATTCCTGTTTGTCTTTTCTTTTTGGAGGATTTGTAAGCACTCCTGGGCTGCTCAGCATGAACCAGGCCCATCACTGTTTTCACATAACAATTGCTATCAAATGTCAGCCGCAGTGTCTGAGTGCCGCATTACACGGCCACTTCCTTCTCCCACTCATAGTGCTGCTGGGCGCGCAGGCCCATTTCCCCACTAAGGAAGAATCTCGAATCTATTCGTCTAAAGGGCACCTGAGGAACGCGGAGCGAAAGCGAGGCCCGCAGCCCACCCGGCCCTGCGCGCGGAGCGGCCGTAGCGCGGCCTCCCGCCACCCCCCGGCACGGCTGGCGCCGCCTCAGCGCTAACGGCCGCGGGCGGACGCGGGGCGGGGCCGGCGGGGCCGCTCCCTCCGCTTCCCAGCGTGCACCGGGCGCGGTGGCTGTCTGGCCACGTCCCCGGGCCACGTCGCTCGGTGCCCGCTGAGCTTGCGCCATCTTCGCTCCCCGGCTCCGGGCTGCTCCGCCGTTCCGTCGCCATGAACATCTTTCGCCTCACCGGGGACTTGTCCCACCTGGCGGCCATCATCATCCTGCTGCTCAAGATATGGAAGAGCCGCTCCTGCGCTGGTGCGTGCGGGAGGCCGCCGGGCGGGCCGGGGGAGCGCGGCGGGGCCGGGCCGGGCCGAGTCGAGTCGAGGGCTGGGCGCCGTGGCCGCCTCCTCGCTGCAGGCCGGGGCCGGGAGGGGCCGGGGCTCGGCTCCGCTAAGCTACGCTGCAGGGGCCGCTCCTTCCTCGAGGAGGGGCGGCGGGGCCGGGGCTGCTCGGGGCCCGGGAGGCGGCGGGGTGCGCTGGCGCCCGCCTCCTGCGGCCCCGAAGGCCCCGGGCCGCCCGCTGAGGGTGGGCTGAGGGGAGCCGCGTGTTCCCCACGTCTGCGGAGGCACCCGCGGGAACTGCGGTTTCCCTGCGGGCCCGGCGCCCGCAGCTCTTCGTTCGAATCCCCGAGCGGCGCTGTTTCGACCGCCCCCCCCACAGGGACCTCCTTCTTTATGTAAGGG
The DNA here is from genome assembly GCF_023343835.1 of Lagopus muta. Taxonomy (NCBI): domain Eukaryota; kingdom Metazoa; phylum Chordata; class Aves; order Galliformes; family Phasianidae; genus Lagopus; species Lagopus muta. The sequence goes on along the minus strand of NC_064447.1, from coordinate 6,534,073 downwards.
CCCTGCCGGCGCCGAATGAATGGGGAGCCGGGCCGGGGCGACTGCTGCCGGGCCCGGGCTGCCCTCAGCAGGAGCGGGAGCACGTTCCGTCCATTCCCGAGGCGCGGCCGTGCTGCTGTGCGTGCTGAGCCGAGCGGCGCTCCCGCGGGCTGCAACGCTGCGACGAGCTGACTCGCAGTTCGCACATCTTGAAGTTTCTCTGTTCCGGGATTCGTGCAGGGCGAGCCGGCGCGCTCACCCCTTTGTTTTCCTGCAGTAAGAATAACGTGGCCACCCGTACCGCTGGCGGGTCCGTTCGAGCTGCTGCGGCAGAGCTGGGAGGGAAAGCCTGGGCGCTGCGGCGCTCCGTGCTGCCGGCCTGCTATGACGTGGCAGCGGGAAGGAGCGGCGGGCAGCCCGATGTGTCTGGTGCTGGCAGGGCTGCGATTGCTCCTCAGTCGGTGGGTATTTGTGAGGGATGGGTTTGGGCTGCAGCCCAAGAGAACTGAGAGTGGAGAAATGAAATCTCCGCTACCTTACAGGTAAGAGGGAGCATGGATTCTCTGCTTCCGAATCAGGTCACTTATTGCTAGCCGCTTGATAGTGCAAAAGAAAAATCACGGTAGATGAACAGCTTTGGTTTATAGCAGTATTTTTTTTCTGTGATTTCTAACAACAAAATACATCGAGTAAATGACTGTACCGTTTAAATAGGGTGCTGTCAGAGGATGTCACTTTTGAGGCCAAGGAGCCCAAGAGGTCTTTTCTGATGATCCTTTCTGACAGGAGAGCATCTGGCCTCCAGTCCTGATGTGGTGTTCTGTCTTCTGCCACACATAAGAAATGCTGTCAGAGTTGCAACCAACCAAGGGTTAATGAGCTGGGAAGTAATATAGACTGAAGTAGGGAAATGAGGAGTTCTGGTGCAAGGCTAAAATTGGAGTAATAGTTCAGCTAGGAGACTTTAGCTAGGAGACTCGTAAGTGACCTTTGGACGTGAGGTAATTTTCACAGTCTAGTACAGCGTAACCCAGTCCCACTTTTCTGTTCAAAAAGTGCTCTGACATTGTTTTTCTTGGGTCAGTTATGGCTGAGGATTGCTGTTGGTAGAGATTTGTTAGTAAGGAAGAGGAATCCTACTTGTCACGGTTTTGGTATTGTTTTCTCCAGTATAGAGAAGCGGATGGGCAAATATTTTGTGTGGCCCTCAGCTCTCCCATCTTCTGACATAGCTGTATGCCTGCACTCATTCAGCTGAAACAGTGATTCATTCACCTTCCTCAGCTGAATGCTGAAATGTGGATTTGTTTGTGTGAGATTGTTGCTCGTGTATTCTAGTCCTGCCTGAATTCTTAGGAGTAATCCAGATCCATTTCTCTTCTGCGGCATTAGCACTGGGGAGCTGACGAGCTGGCTGGAAGGAGAGCAGTGCCTTGGAAGAGCCTGGGTTTTGCTTTGGGGCTGCTACCTGTGGAAGCTTCTGGTTGTTAGCTGTCATTTCTGTGAATAAAGGCATTATAAATATATTTACCCAGAATGTGTTTGTAAAGTCCACAACAACGACCCCTAAATGGTTGCCAGTTGGTGTTCGGTTCGGGCTAGCTGCCATTGTTAGAGGGCTTTCTGTCATTCGGATGTGTGGTCAGTTGAACAGTTCATAAATTAAATAAAATTACACCTTGGGGGTATTGGTGACTGAGGAGACTGAGCAGACCAGCAGGTGCTTTAACCGTGCATTTCCCTGGCAGTAGGAGCTTAGAAAATAAATTGAGGCCTCTAAGTGATTGCTAAATCATAGGCTGTGATCCATGAAGAGCTACCAGCCGCATGGTGCCGGCTCTGCGTCTTGCTGCATCTGTGTGAGCCTGCAGCCTTTGTTAGGCAGAGCTGGAGGCCTGTGAGAGCAGCTGGAGCCAGGCGGCCCGCACAGCACGCTGCTTTCTGGGGGAGGGAGACGCTGCTCCTGCTTCCTTTGGAGCAGGGCTGTGCCATGAAGCTCCCTGCATCGTCTGTGTTAGACAGAGTTCATCTCTTTATTTTTCCTAATTCGGTCAGTACGCTAAACAGATAACGAGGCAAAAGCAAATCAAGTTGTGATTTCACAGTTGGCAGGGTGACAGCTTTTTGCATGACTGCTTGTTTGAGCTTTTGCATCGAGGAGTGGGGAAAACGCTCACCACTGCAACCAGCACCTCGGAAATAATTACTGGGAGCAGTGGAGAATGCTGCAGCTAACGTGTTATTGACTCTAGTGTTGTAATTAGGGAACTTGTGAGACTTGAAGAATAGTCTGCTTTCACACGTTGTCATGGTCAGACTGTATTTTCTAATTTGTTCCAAGTTAAATTAGATTGTTTGTGCTGTGAATTACTGCCTGGGAATTGATTTGCTTCTCTCAGTGTCATTTGTCAAGTGTTAAAGGTGACCTGCAGCAAATTATATGCTGAATCGTCTGGAAAAAAAGTAGTGCAGATAATGAATGTGTAATGCTTTTGCTGGGCCATGGAGCTGTCTCATAATTTCAAGTATCTGCTATGGACAGCACCATACATAAAGCTGAAGGTTTTACACAGTACTTTGCCATAGGCTATTGCCAGTTTGTCTATGTTTTCTCAGAAAATACTGTTTTAGGTAGGTCTGGAATTTCATTTATCTTTCTGAAGGAAAGTTTTGCCTTTTGGTCAATAGAATTTGAGTTTAGAGTTAGGTTGGTTAGTATTTCTTTAGCAGACCCAGAGGAGTTGTGGTTCTGTGGCTGACGCAGACTTCATGCTGAACTAACTGGCTTTTATTAAGTTCTTTAAAAAGGCTGTGAGGGCTCCATGACAAAAAGTTGGCCTTCCTTAGAAAAGCTTCAGCCTGTACCTTTCATGACCGTGCAGTAGCTGAGTGCCCTGCAGTGCCTCCTTAGCTGCCAGCCCCACAGGAGTGAGCTGGGGTGGATGCTGCTGTGCTTTGGCCTGGCAGCAGGGCTGCTGGGGGCTTTTAGCCAAGCTTGGAAGCAGGAATTGAAGTTTTTCAGTGCATGAAGATAAAACAAAAAGGAGAGGTGAAAATTTGAGCCCAAGGCTTTGGGAAAAGAGGGAATGGTAATGCATGTGGTTACTCCAGAACTAGGTAATGTTTGTGGAAATGAAAAGAGCGGGAGGAGAATGACAGTGTGGTTTGTGTGTCACAGCTGTCAGCCAGCACTGTGCTGGTGTAGTGATAGTCTGGTCATCAGAGCCATCAGTGCGATGTTCACTCATGTCCTGCAGCTCTGCTCGTGGCACAGAGCTCAGCTCCCACCCAGCCCTCCTGCGCCATGCGGGCCTTTGGTCTGAACTCTGGACCTCGCCTGCTCTGCCCTACTTACCTTGGAAATCCATTCAGCCTTGGTTTTGTGGTGTGTTTCCAGAGCTCCCGGCTATTCTCAAGATCCAAAAGTCTGTAATACTGAAAGCATTCATAAAAACAGCAACTTCTTGATTCTAGAGGGAGATGAGGCTGCACTTGTTGAGAGGGATTTGTCACATATATTCCATTATCGCATTTGTATTTACGTGACAACACACCTGGATCCAAACATACAGCAGTGGCCAGTAATAAATGTGTTTGAAATGCTCTGTGTTGCTGTGTGTGGTCAGTAACTAAAAGAAAACACCACGTGAAATACACTGATGTTGCACATGGTGATATGGCATGGGCTGGAGGCTGTGCACCCCAGGACTGTGGGCCAGGCCTGTCCTGTCTGGAGGGCTGCTGCGAGCACTGCTGCAGGCTGCTGCCTTGTTGGGGTTCAGAAATGTCAGATGAACTGCTGTCTTAACTTTGGAAAAGTTTGGTGGCTGTTTTTTGCTGCTGTTCTTTTTAACTAGGGCTTTTGTGTTGTTGCTTTCAGTCCCCATAATGAGTTTTTGGGGTCTTGCTGTTTGCTGTACTTATTGACCACTGGGGGCTATTATGTAAACACCAGGTAAGGCTCACCTAACGTGGCTTATGGTGCAGGTACAGTGCTGCAAACAAATACCTTCCTAACTGTTACAGTTTTAGCCATTCCTGTACTTCATGTATAAATATCCAGTCCCTTCATTTGTGGCAGCTTAGTGTTTCTGAAGCGTTAATCAAGGTGAAACCATAGCATGTTGCATGCTTTTTAGTTGTTTTATGGCACTGTTAATAAAACCATTATCAGGAATATCACTGTATAAAGGCAAAAAGGATTTTCAGCCTTGCTTCATAACTTTCTCTAGAGAATGTTTTTCCCTGTCTTGTTTTCCTGAGCAATGTTTGTGTGCTTAGCTAAACGAATTAATCTTATTTTCACCCTGGGTGACTGAAAACAAGAATAATTGGAATAGCAAGATAAAAGCTTGGTGGTTTTACATCAGTGTTAGGGAATGATGCTTCTCTTCAGTCTTCAGAAGCTTTTAGTGGTTGATGATGCAGAACTTTTGTGGGGTGTTCAGTCAGTCAGTGGTGCTGTGGTTGTCGCTGGCTGCAGAAACTTGAGTGGCCAAAGTACTGAGGCTGGCATCTGGGCTTTGGCCTGAAGCTGAAAGCTGCTTTGAAGAGGCTGTGTAGGTGGCTGTTACTTCAGCTCATGATCCTTTTTAAATACTTTTATGTAGTAACATCTATTTTTGATTATTTAATTTTTTTTTTCCTGACATTTGGCCAGTTGAGATTCAGAATTGAATTACCTTGAGTCTTCACATCAGACAGTTCCTTTAAAGCCACACAACTGGTGCTAGCACACTTCCTGGTCATCTCTGGGTCTGTGGTACTTATATCATTCCAGGTAGAGATAGCTCTTGGTAACACTGGGGTTTGAGCACTAGTGCAGCCTTGCTGTGTAGTGCCCAAGGATAATGCAGAACAAGCAGCTCATAGCTCTGGAGAAAATAGAGGCTACTGTGAGTGACTTCTGAGTAGTGCTAGCAACTTTTCCAGTACAGTAATGTGTAGGTAACTTACAGCTGAGCTGCTGAAGGAGGTGAACGTACAGTTCTGTTTGTACAGCTTTGCCCTGGAAACTCAGATTTTGTCTTAATTTTGTGATCAACTTGCATAGAAATAGGGGATATATTCTTCCTCAGCCTTGACATCAAGTGTTTTAAAGTAATTAATTATTTCCTTTATTGCTTTAGGTATTTCTGGGAAAAGCCAGCTTCTGTTTGCACTGGTCTTCACTACCCGCTATCTGGACCTCTTCACTTCATTCATTTCATTGTATAACACATCTATGAAGGTAGAGTATACTGGAAAGTCAGAAAAGCTGGTATTGCTGCATGCAGCATGCATAACTTTATGAAGTGAGGCATCTTTAAATGCCCGCTGTGTAGCTGGGTAAACAGTATGGAAAATGGACTTGAAACTCTCTTTCTACACTCTGCATGCAGTTATTTTAAAACTTTGAGTGGGGACTGTGACATTTACAACAAATGCCTCTTTGGTTATTGAAAATAAAAGCCCTTGGCAAAAATGGTTTAAATAAATTGTATTTCTCATTTGAGATGTTAGAAAAGGCTAAAGAAAAATCTCTTTCTACAAGGGAAACTGGTATTTGAAGCGTGTAGCTAGAATTGCTGCTAACATTTTGTCAGAAGCTGATCAGAAGTTTTCAGGAGTTCACTTCAAGAATGTGGCTTCCATCTGATTTATACCCCTGTGCTTGTCAACTGAACGTTAGTCAGCCCAGATTTGGTTTTGTTGGCTCTATTTCTGCAAATACTGATGCCCAGTACAAGAAAATAAAGCAGCAGACTGGAAGAGTACAGCTTGTTTGGCATTGGTGGCACCAGAACAGACACTGTAATCCACTTCTTTTATTCTAGGATTTTTGGTGACGCTTTTCAGTTTTAGTTTAGTTCAGTTTAGCTTAGAGGATAATGTAACTTTACCAGAAGGAAAGGCTAGATAGTTAATAATATGGATAATACTGAAGAATTAAGGGAACTTGCTTCAGAATTTCCTTCAGGTTTGGTTTTGTGTTTCTGTTTTCTTGTTGTTTGTGTTGTTTTGTGTTTTTTTTTTAAAGCAGTATTAATTAAACTGTAGGTACCAGCTTATCTGGAAGTAGTCATTGGATATATAAAAAGTATGAGTTTGTTCTGTGCTCTGGGAGTATAAGCAAGTTGGTACTAACTGCCTTTCTTCCTGACTTGCAGACTTCAGTTTTTGTGGTTTGTAGCATTACGTATCACACAGTTCATTTCTCATAGTACCTCTGAGTGTAGGCTGCATTTCTTTTATTTTGGTGTCTCTGGAAACTTTGAGTGCCACAGAATATACTGTTCTCATTAAGTAACTTTCTGGGATGGGCTGGGCTTCACTGGCACTTCTTAGTGCCTTCTCTGACTGCACCAATTATCATTAGCCTATAGTTGGGGTAGGGATTCCTTAGATGTGGTATCTTGCCAAAGAATCACAGAACATCCTAAGTTGGAAGGGACCCACAGGGATTGTTGCATCCAGATCCTCCCTCCACTCAGGACCCCCCAAAACCAAACCCCATGTCTGAAGTGTCCAAACACTCTTGGAACTCCAGCATCCTGGGGCTGTGACCGCTGCCCTGGGGAGACTGTGCCACCTGCAAGCTATGATTTTACTGTTGTTTTGTTTGATTAAATCTGTTTCTTTTCCATTGTGAATGTCCTATACCAAATATAATTAGGTTTTTGGAACATTTTTCTTTATGGTGAAACTGAGGCAGATGCTAGTCTGTCTAATGTACTGTACTAAATTGTCCTGGTGCTGGCAGAGTGCCCTTCAGGAAGTGAGGTATTATCTCTGATTCTGGTTACTTACCTGTAAAATAAGGCTACTTACCTGTCCCATGGGGAATAAGTATAAAGTCTGCTGTGCTGTAACAATTAAAAATGGTAAGGTTTGACATCAACTGAAATTGAAACTGAGTTCCTCTTCAGTGCTTCTGGCAGTCTTTTAGCTTTTGGTTTCATGGCCTGTTGGTTTCAGAGAGCACTGGCTCTGCAGATGTAGGAGATGTTTAAAGCTGTAAATCAAATGAGCTGTTTTGTTTTATGTTACATAGCTGAGTTGAGGTGGGGCTTGATTCAGTACCTTTTTAATTGCCACATGAGCCACCACACCCCTAAACTTTTTGAATTTAAAAAAAAAAAAGACCTCTCCCTACTGTATGTATGCACACGTAGATATGTAGCTTCAGTGGTGGAGCCGCTGCTGCCCTTGCAGTAGCAGAAGCAGTCTTCCTTTTCCAGTCAGTGCTGCAGTTGTTTCTACTCAAGGAACAAGCTCTGACAGGAAGAAACTTCTGACAGTCACTTCATCCAGAGGCAAGGTGACACTTTAAAACATCATTGGCTCATTGGTTTTGAATTATTCCCTGCTGAGAAAAGCTGAATACCACCACGTAGCATGAAATTGAAATTGCAGAAGCATGTAAGCAAAAAATACGAACTAAAAAAGACAGCTTATTCCTCCTAATACCTGGAAATAGCTTTGTTCAATGGGTTTAATGTAATCCTGCAACCTTGTGGGTATTTCTTTTTCTTTCCTCACTCTTTAGCTTATCTACATTGCCTGCTCATATGCCACCGTGTACCTGATCTACATGAAATTTAAGGCCACCTATGATGGAAACCATGATACGTTCAGGGTGGAGTTTCTGATAGTTCCTGTTGGTGGACTCTCGTTTCTTGTCAATCATGACTTCTCTCCTCTGGAGGTGAGTTGGTTATGGGCAGGAGGTTGCACTTTATTTTCCAAGATCTGTAGTACATGACGGTGAATGTTTTTTAGCAGAATGAAAGAAGCCTGTGTTTAGTAGGTCCAGGCCAATTCTGTAATGCATCTTTACCGTCTAGTTGTCGCAGAGAACTTAAAGCACTTTGGGAGACTAATGTTATTGAGTATTTTATTAAGCAGAAAGCTGTCTTGACACTCAAATTCAAAAGAATCCCTCCTTTTGTTATGTTTGTTAAGGAAATAACCCAGAATGTGAGTCGTTGGTGCCCCCTGCTGAAACCAAAAGAAGTTTTAATACTTGTTAGTTTTGTAGAAACACAAGTAGCATAGAGTGTTAGAAGGGACTGTTATGTTTGAGATGCAGCTAGATGTTCTTCTGTCAGAAAAGGAATATGTACTACGGAGTTCAGGTCAGTGTTTACCCAGAATAGAGATACCTTTATATGTTCTTTTTAAGTGGACTGATCTTTTTATATTCATTGGAATTGCATGGTTTAACTAACAAAAGAATTTGAGCAACATTTTGAGATATTGTTTTAAATTCTGTACTGCCTTAATTCATTCCTTAAACCAACCAATTGATTTAAAATTTTAGAAGAATGGGGAAGAAGAAGGACTTCATCTTCCACACAGCTTTTCAGAGCAGCAGCATTGTGAGCTGTATTTAATGGTGTTGCATATCCTGAATTGATAGATGGGTAAACTTGTATCAGCAAGCTCCCCACATATTGGGAGAGTGGTGTCTGAAGGCTAGTTACTTGTACCATTCCAGGGCTGATTATGAAGCTTTTATTTATTTTTTTTACTGTATCAAGGGTAGTCAAAGTACTGTGCCTGTTCCCAGTAGAGTGATTTTGGTTGATAGGAATGAGAAGGCAGTTTGGATACCTCCTGTGCTTCTGTTAACAGTGTGACAGTTGAATAATCTGCGTTGTTTTTTTCGTTCCAGATATTGTGGACTTTCTCCATCTACCTTGAATCTGTCGCCATTCTCCCCCAGCTCTTTATGATCAGCAAAACTGGGGAAGCGGAGACCATCACTACTCACTACCTTTTCTTCCTGGGTCTGTACCGTGCCTTGTACTTGGTCAACTGGATTTGGCGCTACTATTTTGAGGGATTTTTTGACCTCATAGCGGTTGTTGCTGGTGTGGTCCAGACTGTTCTTTACTGTGACTTCTTCTATTTGTACGTTACAAAAGGTGAGTAGTGTGATAACTTGCAGCTGCAGGTAACGAAGTGTAGCACTATGCAGATGCATATCCGCTTCATAGACATTACTGCATAGTTGTTAATTCTGTATGCAAATTATTACTGTAATCTGTTTAGATTTATCAGGAACACATTCTACAAGTTCAGAGATAAATGTGTAAACAGTCTGAATTTTATTGACAAATGTGAAAATAAGTATGACTAAATACAGGTTGCAGTTTTCTCTGTCAACAAGCATGATCCTCATACTTCTACTGACAAAGTACTTTTTGTGCAGGTGTTACTCTTACAGACAACTTCCTAAGGCATTTTAAATACTGTTGGAGCCCAGAGGTGGTTGTATGTGTCTGCAGATGCTAAGCATAGAAGCAGTTGTTTCTGTTGGATCTTTTACTAATTCTGATGTCATTGGTATTCCAGCATCCATCGTATAATCACAAAACTATGTAAATGTGCTGTTAGTCATTACTCTAAAAAACCGCAGTCACGGGATAGCATGTCCAGTGATGCTGGAAAGTGAGAATGGCAGGGTGTTGTGAGAGGGCAGGGCTGGAATTCTGACCTGATTGTCGTTTCGCTCATCTGTATTGAATAGAGAGGCAAGTCTGGGAGAGCTAAGGGCAGTGTACCTGTTGTACCAAAGTGACCAGTAGGTTTTGATCGCTCTGAAGTTCTAACAGTTGTGTTTCTTGGTCACATGTTTGTATTGCTAACTTTTCAATTTTTCCTTTCCTACAGTACTCAAGGGAAAGAAGCTCAGTTTGCCAGCGTAAGTGCCAAAAAACATCACCAGCATCTGTCCTTTTGGATGCTTGGACAGAACAATCCTTATCACAAGCAAAGGTGAAGATGCTTGAGACAGAAAGTCAGAAACACAGCTCTTTATAGTGCAGGTAGTCATCAGCGGCTCTGTAAGAACGGAGGAAAAACAACCAGCAGATTTCTGTTTGATGCATCTTGCCTTTATCTTTTTTATTACTATGTATAAAGATTTTTTACATAAAGAAACTTATACTGTATTAATAAATTCAGTGTATGGTTTCAATTGGAATAATTCCAAAAGTGAGATTTTTGTGAGATTGTTTATGACCAGGAAAAAAGTGCAAACTTTTTCTTAATTTTCAAGAATTTCTTTGAAATTACTGATTTTTTTTTTTCTTTTTTTTTTTTTTTCAGTGCACAAACATGTGCATCCTTGATGGATGGTAGTCATTTGTTCTTTCCCTTTGATTCAATTTTCATTCCACTATATTTATTTTTTCCAAAAGGTGAATATATGTCAACTTAAATCTAAAACCACCAATGTTTGATGTGATGTGCTGGTGCCCAATCCTTGTGCCATCTGCTGACGTGGAGTTCCTTGTTTAAAGTGTATGTTGGTGCCAGAAGGGGAGCAGTCACGTTCTGTAGTTGTCCTCCTTCTAAAACAGGCTGATGGCAAGAGGGCAATAAGGAAATCCTGCGGCCGTGAGAAATTGGCCTTTCCTGTTTTGCCATGATGTTTGGGAAGGTAATCCCAACGATGATAGCGCTTGGCAGTGCAGGTTGTGAAGACTGAGAGTTTTGGTTATGTTGCTTAGTGGCAAATGCTTGTAACTGTATTCTTTGTTGTGGAAAAGGAGGTAAAGTGGCCTGGAAGTACAGCCCTGCGACACCACTGCAGCTATAGAAATGGGAGGCTTGTAAGTTGTTGATTACAGTAATCTGTAGGTGATCATTTTTAAACAATATCTACATTTTCTTTTTAATGAGTGCTGTATAAGCAACATCCATGTTCAGCTTCAAGTGGTTTTTGATGTCACTTTTGGACAACTAATATTTTTTTAATAGACTTTCCAAAATCAGCAGCACCAGTTACCATTCTTTATCCTTTAAATGATTCCCTTTTTTTACTGAGCTGTTGCATGATTTATCCTGTGTTACCATCCTCAATAAACACTTTATGAAATGGTGAAAATGTTATTTTTATTATTCTTGAATTAACTTTTTCTGCTAGTGTGAAACGAGAAGTTGTGGTGAAGATTTGTTCAATATCATTGTTTGCTCTACTGAAATATGAGCTATAGGGATATGAGAGGTGTCAGCACTGATTGAATGGTGGTGAGTTGGTTCTGCTTTTTCCAAGAGCTCCATCTGCAGCCTGGGGAGCATGGTTTAAAACAGATGAATTTATTCTGCCACGTGGGGCCTGGATACGAGGATTTTGCTCCTTTTAAGCTTTTTAATCTTTATGAAATTAATATAATTGATCATAAGGAAATAATTTCTCTTAGTTTGCCATGGTATCCCCATAGCTGGGATGGTGATCGTTCCCAGCCCCGGTGGTTCTTTCTGCAGCTCGCACTTGGAGCTGCAGCGCTGGGGACGCTGGATGCAGCGCTGCGTGCAGATCTGCCTGCAGCCGGGACGGTGCCCAGAACGAGACGGGACAGCCCGATTCTGGCCTAACTCAGCGACGTGCGTCAGCAGTGCCACGTTAGAGGTGACTCCTCGAACGCTGCTGCAGAGGCTCCGTCCCGGCTCTGTTCCCGCACCTCCCAGAAGCGCACAAGGCGGCGCCGGCCGGGCTGCCGGCGGCACGCGGCTCAGCGCCTCGGCTCGAGCCCTTCGGCTCGCGGTCCCGGCGGCCCTGAGGCGCTCTGCGCGCGCGCCTGAACTTGGGCGGGGCGAGGCGGGCTTCCGGCGTCGCGCGAGCGCACGCGCACGGTTAGGACGCACGGCCCCGGCCGCGCGCGGAGCGGCGGGATGGTCGGCGCCACGCGAGGCGCGTGCGCGGCTCTGCGCCGCGAGGGCGGGCGGGGCCTCGGCGGCGGGCGGGGCCTCGGCGGCGGGGCGGGGCCGTCCGGGATTTGGAGCCCGCGGCGGAGCGGCGGCGCCCGGGTGCGCGGGATGCCGGGGCTGGTGGCGTTCGGGAGGCGCTGGGCCATCGGCAGCGACGACTTCGTTCTCCCTGGGGCCTTCGAGCTGTTCCTGAGGCTGCTGTGGTGAGGGCCGGGCCGTCCCGCGGCTCCGCGCGCCCGGCGGTTTTCTTCACGGCGCCGCGGTGCGTCGCCGCGATTGTGTGAGCGGTAGCTCGGCGCTCCGGGCCTGCTGAGCGCGCCGGGCCGCCGCCGTTCGCTTCTCTCGCATCGCGGAGCGGCGCGGTTCGGTTTCCGCACAGGTCGGTGCCGCGGGTCCGGGCCGTTCTCCCGCCCACGTTCGCTGTCCGCTTCCTGCAGGTGGGTCGGCATCCTGGCGCTGTACGCCGTGCACAAGGGGCGGTTCGGCTGCCCGGGAGGAGCGCTGCTGCACGGCTACCTGCTGGTGCTGCTGGCCCTGCTGGCCGCCATCATCTGCACGCTGTCCGCCCTCGTGTACGTCAGCATGCAAGGTACGAGGTTCGGGCTGACCCGGAGCTCTGCGCGTCTCGGCGGTTGGAATCGGTGCGCGTTCTGTTATTCTGGAGTTGCCACGTGTAGAAATGCTTCGTTTTCGCTTTAAAAACGCCAGGAAATCGTTACTTTCTATTTTTTCCTGGCGAAGCATCTCATTACCAAAGCAATCTGAAATCTGCACGTGGTCTCTGGAATAACGCAGGAGACTGCAATTTCTAGTATATTGGTTCTCACGATACTCCGTAATTAGAACAGTATTTAAATTATTTAGGTGGAAAGAAGCATGAAGAGAAACTCACAGAGCTGAGGTGTGAATGATAGCATTAAACTTGAATCTCACTGCTGGTTCTCCTACAGTTTCCAGAGCAGTGGAAGGAATTATTAGCCACGTTATGCTGGTTTTAGGTATCAAAGTTCAGGTGGTGGAGTGATAAGTGTCAGTAGCGCGGAGAAAAGAGCCTTCTTTATTCAGTGTAAAAGTGAAGTTCCAAGACCATTATAAAGTGGAATAATCCTGAGTCTGAATCTCCAGTGGAATTACTAGTGAAATGTTCTGAATTGTGGTTATAATGTGTGGGATTTGGCAGCAGTGGTTCTTGCACCAGCACTTGGAAGTCATCGTTTCCAGACACCACAGTTTTTATCTGATTGTGCGCATGCAATCAGCTGTGCTGCTGCAGGGCAGTGCGCAAAACGGGAGCGGGAATCACAGCTGTTGGGTGTGGGACTCTTCTGACAGCTTTGTTACTGGAGGTGAAGTGCAGCTTTGCAGTTGGAGAATAGTTTCAAAAGTCATTTTAATTCTGCAGTGTTTTAAATGTTTACAAATTCTGCTGCCTACACATGAGTACGCACACACTGCCTGTGTTATCTTGTCATCAGCAAACTGGTTTAAGGAGCTGAGCCAGCCAAAAATTGTTTTTTTATTGCCTAAGGGTGCTACAAGGAAAAGGTTATTATTAGCTAACAATACAGAAAATAGTCTAAGAAATATTTGGTCTACAACTGGTCGTATATTCACATTCTGGTTATGTGAATTTGTTTATTTTTTAGTAACTGAAATGAGGGAGCAGAGCCTCATTGCATGTGGCTCACCAAAGGAGTGTCTCAGATTTCAATATTCAGCCAAATAAAAGCTGTGCAGAGTCATAATAGAAGCTGGCACTGGCAGTTATGTGGTAATGCATCTTTGGCTCTGGTGGGTCCAGCACTGCTGCCTCGCATTCGCTGCAGAACTGTCTCTGACCAGAGAGTGATTTTTAAGTGTTAGAGAAGTAGGTGGTAAGAATCCTCTTTTTATTTTCTCAGCTTCAGTGATAGCTTTCCGTTACTTTGGAATCATTTATATTTTCAGTTAAGCTTCTTATTTTCCATAGAGCTCAGAAAGTTCGTGTATTTATTTATGTAGGATTTTATGTACCTGAGATATGTTCATAAACCATTCTTGTTTCAAATTCTCATTATTTCAGGAACAATTTCTAACCCAGGCCCAAGAAAGTCACTTCCCAAGCTACTTTATACTCGCCTACTTCTCTACTTGCCTGAGTTTATCTGGGCCATTGTAGGAGCTGTGTGGGTGTCGGACAGCAGCGTGCGCTGCGACAGCACTGTGATAAACGTCATCCTTGGGACAGTTGTTGCAAGGTAAAGTGCTCCACCCTCTGCCACACGCACACGAATCTGAGCTTGGTAGTGCATGTGAGAGAACATAACGCTTACATTTGCTCTGCACGTGTCCAGCAAAGACGTTTCCAGCTTTGCTATTGCTAATAAATTATTTTGGTTTCTTTTAGAAGGGTTTTCTTTGTGTAGGCTTGATAACAGAACGTGCACCATTATGGTCAGTAACAGATACTGTTTCATGTCTTACTTTGCTTTCTGTCTCTCAAGACCTGCAGTTGTCTTCTCTCACATGTGTGTCAGAAATGCCTGGTTTCAGCCTGCTCCCTTCTGTTTTGCAGCTGGGTTATCATTGTCTTTACCATCATCGGAGTGCTCATTGTCTTTGATCCACTCGGGGGGAAAAAGACATTTTACCTCACTGATGGTTTAGATCGGAACTTGGAAAGCAGCCAGTCGGGGCAGCTGTTGTACAACGTGAAGAACACTGCTACCAGAGTCTGGGAGAAAAGAATCCGGTTGATGTGCTGCTGTATTGTGCAGGACGATGACCATCGAGTGGCTTTCACAAGCATTGCAGAGCTCTTCCGCGCCTACTTCTCAGTAAGATGAAAAGCTTCTTTTGGTTTTGTTCTTGACTAACTCTGAGTTTCCAGATGTTGCAGAATGCATAACTGTATTCAGCCAGAGGTCCCTGCTTGAAATCAGGTTCTGAATATGCTGACTTGAAACTTAAGGATGAGTCTTGTAACAAAACATTCAGTGCGTACAAACAGTGGGGAGAAGAAGGTGGTTAGGTGCTGGTGCAGCCATCTTCTCTGATCCCACTGTCTCCGAGGTAAATGCAATTAGATACACTGAAAAAAATATATTGCCATGTGTGTATTCTTATGAGATAGCTCTGATGTGGTGAGCTGTGGGATAGCTTTAGGAGCTCCTTCATCTCTTTGTAACAGGACACAGATCTGGTGCCGAGTGACATAGCAGCTGGTTTGATTCTGCTCCATCAAGAGCAAGATAAAATGGAAAGCTGCCCAAAAGAGCCAGAAGAAGTCCTCTGTCACTCCCCGTCGTCTCTTGCGGTAAGACGGGGCTGTGTTGGCGTCTGGTGCAGCTACTCCAGGAGGTGGTGGCAGAGCAAATTGAAATGAAGTTCTTTGTGCGGATATTTGGATTTTGTTTGCTTTTACAAAATTAAACACCACAGTAAAAATTTTCTGTTTGAATTGTTAATGAGCACAGTGAAGGTGAAAATACTGCGATGTGTCTGCAAGTCAGTATTTTTCAAGGGTACCTAATTTATGTCCTGATGATATTTAACTGGCAAGGAGGTGCTGGCCATCTCTGCTCTTTGCACGTACCAGTTCTCAGCATGTATTCACTGATAGCAGCAGTGCTTCTGTTCCATGAAATTTATCAATAAGGGGAATTAAGCACAAAAAGGAATAATTTTGGACAGTAGTTCATTTTTGAAGAGATGTGAGAGAAAATGAATAGAAGAATATATTTAGTACTGTTTGTGAAGAACTGAAAAGCTGGTCTTCTAGCACTGTGTGTGTAATCTATGTGTTGTACGTATACCCAGACAAAATAAGATGAAAACAGTCATTTTTTACATACTTACAGGTGATGGGTTATGGTTTGTTAATTGATTTTTCCACGCTAGAACACCTTTAGAAATTGTTCTGTCTAATTTGGGCCTGTGTTACACACAAGTGTAATTCCATTTCAAATCATTCTATCAAATTCCTTTTGAACCTGGGCAGTGTGGAGTCATTCTTAAAATACCCCTGTTGGGGATATCTGCTACAGATTCTTTAGCCATTCCTTAGAGCTAATCAGTATGTATTGGAAGAATATAATTTAATGAGAGATTTTCAAGATTATTCTGTAGCTACAGAAACGCTGTTTTCCTGGAATAGGAGTGGCTGCCTTTATTTTCTTTTAGATCCTGAGGTTTTCTGTTTAGATAGTGCCTTAATTTTCAGTAGTTTGTGTTTGGGCTTTATTCTGGGGTCGCTTAACACACCTTTCTTTCTCTCCCTCCTTCCTCTTCTTTCCCCGTGTCCTTGCAGGCTGATGACTTGGATGTTGAACTGGAG
Source organism: Lagopus muta (assembly GCF_023343835.1). Taxonomy (NCBI): domain Eukaryota; kingdom Metazoa; phylum Chordata; class Aves; order Galliformes; family Phasianidae; genus Lagopus; species Lagopus muta. The sequence continues at coordinate 6,518,079 of NC_064447.1, read as the reverse complement.
CACGCTGCTCACTACATGCTGTTTGCTGCAGCTGCCTATGGCTGGCCCTACTACATATACACCAACCCATTCACTGCACTCTGTAAGCTCAACAGTGACTGGTAGGTTGAATCAAGAGCTTAAAAACACACAGCTTCTTCTTAATTCACTCTTGTTTGCAGAAATGAACTGTCTTCAATAGCACTAGTTTTGTGACATTAAATTATATTACTCATGGGTGTAGATAAGCTTCCCTAAATTAAGTGGAGGCAAAATGGCAGCATGTCTTCACACTCAGAAACGGGTCAGCATTTGTTTCTTAAGAATGGTTTGTGATTGAGATAAAATTCAGTTAGCAAAATGACAAAGGAATTGGTGGTGATTGGAGTTAAGTCAAAGAATTGGAATTAAGTAATGTTTTACAATGAGGCTTTATGGAGCTCCCATTTGGGCAGATACATGTGCAAGTGAGTGTGTCAGCTGTTTTGGAGCTCTGAAGAGGAATTAGAAAAAGTAACCTGCAGCTCCAGCATCCATTTCATTCTGTTTGCCCTCTAAGTCTGTCACAGTCAGTGCTGACGTGTGCATCCTGCTGTGTGCCATTACTGTGTATCTGAGTGACCTCGGGGATTTGCGGCTCTAACTACAATTTTCTTAATAATTAACATAAAATCATTTAACCTTCTGAAATATAAATGACTTGGAAATCACGCAATGCAATGCATAAAACATCAGATAAGTCTGCTGTAGAGAATTTGTTTTAAATGTACTTTTTGCTTGTTTCTATTTTTTGTCATTGGAGTTCAGTTTTAATTCTTTTCTTACTGGCTTGTGTGCAGTGGTGATAGTCCTGTAGCAGTGGTGCTCCTGGTCCTGTGAGTGGAAATGCTGCTCAGGCAGGGATAGCATTTCATTCATACTAATAGTAGTGCTGGGGGAGAAGGTGGGGAAGATGAGAGGAGCTTTTGATTCCTGGCAGAAATCGTTGTGCAGATGAAATTGAGTTTGATTCCCGAAAGGAAACTTGAAAAATTTAAACGTGAAAGCTTTTCTCTTCTGTGTTTGTTAGTTGCAGAAGTAGACCAGAAGATTCTGATATAACTGGAAGTGATCGTCGCAACTTTCACTTTGGATCCATCCTAAGAATAACAGGACTGCAGTACAGAGACTTCATTCATATCAGTTTTCACAACAAGGTAAGCAATCTAAACAGGCATTGAGCAAGAAAGCCATACCGATGATAGGGGAGCTGTTAGGTCACAGCTTCAACTGTGATTGAGCCCCTGGGGAAAGGCTGTGGCTGCCCAGGGAACACAGGGGATTGCTTGCACCTGTGCTCCCCAGGTGACCACAAGGGGTGGAGCCCCTCCAGGCTTGATGAGGGCTGGGCACTGAGGGGGGGGGGAATCTCGGCCTTAGGCTGCTTCCTGGGAGTCAGAAGCTGCTTCCTGTGGAGCCAGAGATCCCCTTCACCAGCTGGGTGAGTTCAGTTCTTGTATATGGCTGTCAGCCTACCTGCACATACTTCACCTGGTGTTGCCAAGAACATGCCAGAAGCAGTTTTGCTGCTTTGTGAGCAGAACTGTGATTGAGTCAGTGAAAGAAGAAGGTGAAGTTTCTAGATTGCCTTCAGCATTCATAAAATGGAAAATACAAAGGCAAGTGAAAACAGGCCCTGAAACACGTTTTTCAGTTCTGATTTTTTTTTTCACTCTTAAACAACCACACAGCCATTGACATAAATCTCAGCATTGCTATGAGGGCACTTATAATAACTTAACAGTTCAGCTTCTGTCCACAGTACAAGAAATTCAGTAGGAGGGCTTTCAGAAGGTGAAAACAAATGCTTAGCTTTCTGAGAAGCTGATGTCTTTACTGAATGTATTTTTTCCTCTGCAGATCTATGAGATTCCATTTTTTGTTGCTTTGGATCACAAAAAAGAAGCTATTGTGGTTGCAGTGAGAGGAACGTTGTCTTTTGAGGTATTGTCTTTCTAATGTGTGCAATTGGCTTTATGGATATGGGTGAACTCGTGGTATCTAGAGGAAAAGGTGTTACACAGGTGCATTGCATTTAAGAACAACTTGTGGGTACGAGTCCCTTCAGAGTCATAAGCTATAAGAGTCATTCAGAGTCATAAGCTCCTGTGCTTGGATGGGCATTATTCCCTTTACTTCTGGAACAGAGTGTAGGGGGAAGATGGTGGTAATTCTTTGGTACTGTGACTTGTGTACTTGTAATGTGTTTACAGCTTGGAATTAGTTGCTGAAATCATAACTCTGATTGTTGTGTGTGTTTGTTTGGGTGGTGTTTTGTGGTCGGCTGTATTTAGCTGCTTACAGACTTGGTGATTGTCTCTGGGAGAATGTGAATTGTAGAATAAATAAGGTTGGAAAAGACCTCTAAGATCATTTTGTCCACCTACGCCAATATTGCCCACTAAGCCACGTCCCTACGCACCACATCCACCCTTTTCTTAAATCACCTCCAGAGACTGAGTCCACTTCCCTGGGCAGCCTGTGCCTGTGTCTGAGAAGAATTCTTCCTAATATCCAGTATCTGATAAGTAGTAGAATATGAGCCATGAAACCTTGCAGAGAGATCTGATTAAAGCTCTTGTTTGCAGGACATTCTCACTGATCTGTCAGCAGACTGTGAAGACCTGACCCTGGAAGATGTTCTGGAGAATGGCTTCGTGCATAAGGTGTGTGCAGGCTGTGGCTGTTCATCTCATGCAGTAAAAAACTAACTTAATTCTTGGGATCCTTTATTATTCTTATGATTATTCTTATGACACAGATTGCACAAATGGTCTCAGTGGCTTGGTTGTTGCATCACATACATCCTGGCAGTTTGTGCACCTGTTGTCTGACTTCATGTCCTTACTAAATAGTGGGAAAGCTTTCTAAGCATTTTGTATGAGACCACTTGGTTATGGAATGCTCTGTCAGGAGCATGCTAAAAGAGGGTACTGGTTTTCAAGAAGAGTTGTTCTGTGTTGGTGTTGATTTTAATTATGCATCTGCCTCTCTTCAGATTAGATAATACCTTTGTCTTCTAACTTAAACTGTTGTCTTGCAGGGAATAACTCAGGCTGCAAATTACATCTATCAAAAGCTAATTAATGATGGAATTTTAAACCAGGCTTTCACAATTGCTCCAGTAAGTTGCCTTCTAGCGATTTGGTTTGTCAGAGAAGTTGTGCATCTTTTTCTGTGTTTCAGTCTTGTCTTTCTGTCTGTAGGAATACAAGCTTGTGATAGTTGGTCACAGTTTGGGTGGTGGAACAGCTTCTGTATTGGCGATCATGCTCAGGAACTCCTTCCCAACATTAAAATGTTACGCCTTTTCTCCTCCAGGAGGACTTCTAAGGTGAGTATGAGACTTCTGTTTCTTGATTCTCTAAGTGTAAAACACTTGATGGCAGTTGACAAATATGATGGCTGCTCTGAAAGTAATGCCTCGGATTTTATTATGTTGGCCCACAGTGTCAGAGGTGGCTGTTGGTGGGATGGCAGCAGAGGTTGAACCTTCCCACCAACATCCCTTTACATGTTGTTGCTGTGTGACAGACAGCAGCAGAGGGGCACTCTGAAACAACGGCATCTGACATGGAAGGGTGGATGAAACAAAGGGGTGGAATTGAATTCTTCCATGTGGAAAAAGTGGCACCCATGGATATTCAGCAACGCTTGCTGAATGTTTGTGGAGACCAAGCGGTGGGTGCAGCACAGTGAGGTGCTGGTGGTGCATTTCAGCAGTGGTGACAGTGGGTCACCTCCACTGGTGTGGATTTTTAGGAGCACAATATGCAGGCTGTTGTTTCTCATTGGTAAAAATGCACAGCTGATAGTGGTTGAAAAGTAGCATTTGGTAGCTGCAAGTTTGCTTTCTCCAATAGTGTGATGTGCCCTGTGTCTTTCGTAGGTTCCGTGGAAGTAAACAGGAGGTGTTAGTTTTGGAGCATCCTATGTATGCTAAATAATTTTGCTTGGCTGTATTAAGTTTGTTTATGCATTCTCCACTAGAATTGGATTTGCTCCACCTGGAGTTACAGTTGGGTTCCTTAGGGAATGTGTAAAGGCTTCAGAACTAAATGACTCCCCTGACCAGGCTGCCTCAGCCAGAGAAACAGCTGCACGCAGTAAGGAGCAGCATGGCTCTGTCCCCTTGGAGTCCTGCTGCAGAACTGACTGCAAGAGCTGCAGTTGTTCCTGCTACATACCTGTATTATTACTGAATGGTAATGATCACAGTAAAACTGAATTGTGTATCTAAAGCTTGTCTTTTCTTTAAGCAAAACGCTTGCAGAGTACTCTAAACGCTTCATTGTTTCGGTCATTCTTGGAAAGGACCTTGTTGCAAGGTGAGATGGAAATGTTTTTAATTTTTTTAATTTAATTTATAAGTTAGATTTCATAAAATAGGAGGCTTTTCTGATTCTGTATGTGTTTGAACAGGTTAAGCATGCCCAACATGGAGGACTTAAAGAGAAGAATAGTGAGAATTGTGGCAAACTGCAACAGACCTAAGGTAACTAAATGCAGTTTGTGGTTAGAAGTCAGTGGAATTGTTTGCTGAGTTAAGCCCTGGCTTTAATGCACTGACATAGGGAGTATGGTTTTTTTGCTTTTAATGATGGGAGTTGCATGGACTTTTGGAACACAGTGGTTTTAAAGATTGTAAGCGGCCAGCTCTTACTACCTGCAGTTAAATCTGTAGTGCTCACAGGATTTCATTGCAGTCCCTGGAATAAGAGTAATGCAGAGAGTGTGGATGACATCCTAGATGGCAGCAGTTATAAGTTGTAGGTGCAACGAAGTTAAATATGCAATATAATCCACAGAACAATTCACCTGGATAAAATATTAATGTTTTCCTTAGCGTTCCTATTGGATTGGGTTCAGTGTTGGTGAAATAATGTGCTGCTGTTGGGGAAAATTCAATAAGCAGGTATTATCAAAGGAAACTTTAGACAAGTGTGTGCATCAGGCATTTTTAATCTCTCATCTGTAGTTTCAGGTGAAGCGTGTGCAAAGCACGCAACCAGGATCAGTCACTTGAAAAGATGCTGTGCTTCAGTTCAGCTGTTTTTCTTTCTGCATTCAGTACCAGATTTTGTTGCGTGGCTGTTGGTACGAAGTATTTGGAGGAGATCCAGATAACTTCCCAACTGAGCTGGATGGGAGGAACGACGATGCCCTGACGCAGCCCCTTCTAGCCGAGGAAAGCTTAATGGTGCATCGCTCACCTTCATACAGTGCCCTTGGTGGAGAATCACACTTAAATTCTCCGCCGCAGTACCCTCGTCTGTACCTTCCTGGGAAGATTATCCATATTGTAGAAGAATCCAGCTCTAGGAGGTAAGTAGAATCACAAATACAACTATCCTGTCTTCCTAAAATCTATTTCAAGCTGCTTCTCGCTTTCAGAGTATGCTTCTAGTTCTGCTTCTCATCTCCATCTCCAATGCACTGATTACTACAAAATGTCCAGTTTTTGTGGTGCATTTGTTTTTTTTTCTTTCCTTCTTCTGCACCTCCCTTTCTGCAACTCTCTGTCTGTGTGTGCCCATGCTGGTGTGAAGATGCTAGGTTTAGCTCTGGCATGATGCAGCTCCTGCACAGACAGCACTGCTGATGCTGCCGTCTCACATTCTGGTAGTGGTGAAGCTGACAGCAGGGCCGTGTAGGTGCTGCCTGTAGTACCTGCCCAGCAGGGGAGGACCATTTGCACCATTTGGTCAGTCTCTAGATTCCTGCCCCTTGCTTGCTACAAGCTTGAAGTGCTGGAGGAGCGTGGAGTCTGGTTGTGTTGAGGAGAAGGGTGTTGTGTTGGTGTTTTGTTTTGTGGGGGTTTCGGTGGTTTTTGTTTTTCATACAAGGCTGTAATACCCCTCAGGGTAGACAAATACGTTGTGCCATCCCTTGTTTCATTCACAAATAGAAATAAGAGCATCTGTAAAGCACAAGATCATCTACAGACTGGAAAAAAGATCTCTGATTTATAACAGATAGTAAAAGAAAGATGGAAAGAGAGAGAGAATTCTTATTTTTTTCCCTCCCATTCAGTAGATCAGTAAGTATTTTATTTAAGCTTGACATTGTCTTTAGCATTTAAAGATTTGAATAATGGTTTTAGAAATTAGACACTTCAGCACTTGAGACCCTGAAGGTTTTCTTGATGGCTGTTATTCTACTGTACTTTAGTGAGTTCACTTTTCTCCATTTACTCCAAAGCACAGCAGTTAATGTTTGTTTTCCTTAATTAGACTACCCTAGAAAACCCTCTATTCCATCATGTACTGTTCTATAAAACAAATCCTACACATGGTACATGCAGCATTATAACCAGCGTCCAGCCTCCTCCTGCAAGCATTGTGATGTACTCTCACATGAATTGCATTGTTTGTCCTCCCCCTTTGCTCGGACAACATCCTCTGCTTTATGAGCAGGGTTATGGAAACCATATAGTTTGGTGTAGCTCTGCCCTGGGGGTCTTTCAGTGGCACCATTTCCATCTGCCAGCTGAGGGCTGCACGAGAGCTCCTTGGAAGCAGCCCTCCCCGCTTCCCCGACTGCAGCAGCTCCATGTTGTATGGAGTCTTTGTGTTTGTGTTTTTTAGGTTGTGCTCTTCAGACATTAAATACTCTGCAAACTGGTCAAATGAAACAGTCTTCAGCAGCATTTTAATTAGTCCCAAGATGATAACAGACCACATGCCTGATGTTGTGCTCAACGCTCTCAACAGTTTGTCTCAAGAACATAGATCTTGTATGTCTTGTCAAACAAAATAATGGAATAGAGTGTGGTACGTAGCTCAGAAGAGAGAATTGCTTTAAACAAAAATGAAAAATGCAGCTTTGAGGTATTCAGGATACATTCTACCTTCATAGAGTGGATTCCAGTACTTTTCTCATCTTGTGCGTAACAAACAAGAGGTTTTGGTGCCCTTGTCTCTGCAGTGATCTCAAGCAACATTATGATGGGTGAAGCGCATATTCTGCACTGATGCTGAAGCTTGAGCTTTTCCAAAAGTGGAACAGTATACAAGTGCCATCCAAGCTGCTGCAAGCTGTCACCAGAGAGCTGAGCCTTCAACTGAACGCTTGACTGAGGTGAGACCAGCTTGTCAGCACAGAGCCCTGTGAGGCAGGTAAAAAAAAGAATCCAGTTCTGCCTCCAAGTCACTTTGTTCCACTGCTCACGGGTGTCCTGCACCCTGCTGCTGCGGAGCACAGGCTGCCTGCTAACGGTGCTGTGAAGAAAGCAGTGCTGCAGTGCACAAGTTGGCTGCAGCTGAGCAGCAGGAGGTGAGTGAGGGACTGCTTGTGGTCAGGGCAGCCTGGCACGTGGGTGTGTGAAGGCAGGCCCTACTATTGTGTCATTTTTGTTTTGTTTTTAATCAGGCAGTTCTGGTTGCACTGTTTTATCTTTAAGGGTGTGTAGCATCCCTGTTGGAGGTGGTGGGAGTCACGTGTAAGTGCTGCTTGGGTTTACATGTGCAATATTCTTAATCTACCTGGCTTTTGTATTTGTTGACCAACAGGACTACTTTTAATTAATTTTAAACTGAACCAATACTTTAACTATTTAATGAGGAAAAACAATTGTTCATGCTTCACCTTCATCCTGGTAGTCACTAGCTCTAATGAAAACAGCAATTTGTAATTCTGCAAAAAATATATATTTGTACAGTGAAACTGGTTTTAAGAGTGTGGCTTGTTTCTAGTGTGTAAGTACTTGAACAACTTTTTGTTTAAGTCAAGAGCATTTCTTTCTTATCAAAAGAAATTGCAAGAAATAAGTAACCATATGACATGGTTAAGAACAGCCCTGTGGTGTTCTTGCTGTGATACTTAATGAGGAAGAAAAAATAAAACGCTGTAAAGAACTTGTTTCCTTATCTTCGCGTCTTCTGGGCGTGAGACAAAAAGTAATGGTTGGTAACTGGTTGTGCAGTGAGCTCAGTTCCCCCCGCTGGGGCAGGGCTGCCGCTTCCTTCCTGCCTGAGCTGGAGCACCCACAGGCACGAAGGCAGGCATGTGACTGCAGGTAAACGCAAATGGCTGAAGTCCAAGAGCGTTAACAGCTCACTGGGGTGGGGCCGCCCTTTTACAAGCTCTCAGAAACACCCCAAGTACCAAGAGGACAAAAAAAACCAACTTCTGTTTGCATATAGTAAGCTGAATAACTTCTGTTGTGTGCATTTTTCCCCTGGTTCTCCCAATCTTTAAAACGCTGTGGGACAAATAGCAACTCAAATGATGGTGCAGGGCTGAAGAAGCAGGGGTAAGTACTGCATTTAATTCTGGTTTGTAACATCGGAGCATCACTGAAAGTGCCTGTGGCTATTCAGCACAAATAGACTGAGGACACACAGCCCAAGTTGCTGCTTGTGCACAGTGCTACAAGCGTGAGAAAGCTTGCCCAAAAACTCAACACTACCACATGTGATTCAAGGATTTATTAAGTCATACATGCAAAACATACTGCTAATTGCATTAGCAAAAGATCAATGTAAAAACTTCACAATTTTGCAACTTTTAAGTTTTGCTTTCGTGGTCGAAAGGGTGTAGATCAACACTGTATTCCTGCCAGCTGAGGATGTACAGAACATTAGCACTAGTTTACAGAACCTCACAGACCCAAGTTACCATTACTCAATCTATGCTGCACATGGACATGGAGGTGACAAAGAACACTTGTCTGCATTAGTAATGTTACAGTGTTGGGGACATCTGGCAAATAGTGACATCTGAGAAGGTTCATAGATTATAGAGGTCTAAAATATAAAAATTGCTAGGATGTGTAAAGCTGCTTCACATGATTTGTACACCTAGTTAATAGACTAAAAGCTCCTCAGAAAGCTTAACTTACTGGGTTGGAAATAACAGAAACAGAAGAAGGCTATGCTTGATCATTCTACTTAACTAAAAAAAAATCTATCATCAGAAAGGTTTTAAAATACAAGCTCTATTGCTCAGTAAGAAGAGATTCTACAAGAAAAGCATTTACTACACAAGGTGTGGGAATGACTGTTCAAAACTAGCTAAATGAATGCCCTATGTGAACGTCAAAGGAATTTACCTATGAACACCAACCTCTCTTCCACTACTGCACACCTGGGGAAGCAGTCACCAATTTTAACCTTAAGTAGAGTTGACTCAATTTCAACTACTCTGGCAGTGTAGTGTAAATTGATCTGTACAGTGTCAAAATACTGTCTGGCACTATCAGTTGATCCAAGCCACTGTTTCATCACGACACAACGCTGTCAAAAGGACTAAAGATACTTCAGTAAGAACAGTTTTTGTTTTTGAAATCACAGCAGCAAGAACTAGATTGCAACCAAGCCCTTACCAACGATAAAGCATTTTACACTGTGACTTGTCAGTCACTGTCAGTGACTTGGGTTCACTATACAATGCTATGCAATGACCCTGGGTTGAGAAAACATTTAATAATAAAATGTTGGACTGCAGTGTTTTGCTAATTATACGGTACTGTCACTGTGAAAAACTAGAAAGTGTTTTTGCATTTCCTAACAGAAATTAGAGTCATCTTCAAGAAGAATCTTTAAAAAACAGTTTAGTGCTTAGTGTTCGTTCCTAGCACAATACAACTTAGTTCAGCAGATAGTTTGGCAACGCTTAAGTAATTGAGCAAGAATAAGATTTTAAAAATAAGGCTTTATATAGGTTTGTCTTTTAGGATTTTGCTTTTAGTAGAATGAAAAGGAACTTTCATACTTCAAACAAATGAAACCGTGGAATTATTGATTGGTTCAAAAATTTATGGAAGAGAACTAATTTATAATAGACAAACTTGGCATTGAATGTGAATGCTCCATTGTTCTGAGCAAAGCACAGGGTTTGGAGGGGTGGGGGAGGGTGACTTTACAGCAGCAGACATTTTCTCTTCCTCTTCTTTACAGGCGGGGGGCACAGAACCGCTCGGATAGCTTCGTCAAACACTGTCTTGAGGCCTCGCTGTGTAAGTGCTGAGCATTCTAGGTATTTCACTGCACCTGTGGGAAGCAAGGGGGCAATTACAAAGCACTTCTCCACAGTTACAGAAAGCACTGCTTCTGCAGTGAACTCCACAACAAAAGCCTGGCGTTTCTGTCAATTACGCTGCAGTAGCTTCCACAAACAGAAGTTAGACCCAAGCCCCCGGTAACCCGTTGCAGCCATACCTATCTCTTTTGCCATGGCAAGGCCCTGTGGGTAGGTGATAGGAGTCAGCTTCTTCTCCTTCAGTTTTTCAATAGTGTCTTTATCATCTCTGAGATCGAGTTTGGTACCCACTAAAATGATGGGAGTGTTGGGGCAGTGGTGCCGCACCTCAGGATACCACTGCACAGAAAGCAGTAACAGTGTCAGTGTGCAGGTTCTCAAACATTACAACTGTGAAGCTCAGAGCCTTTCGTGACACTTTCAGGTGTTAAAGAACAAAAGGGGAGAACATAAGAGCTCTTTAAGATGGAATTAAAAAAAAAAAAAAAGCATACAATTGCAAAACAATTCTTTATTCATTCCAACAGGTATTTCCATATACTTAGAAATGATCCCATTAAGGCTGTGTCTTTTCTCCTTGCTGGAAAAACCTCGATCTGCATTTCCCCCACCCATGGCAACCACCTCTCCTTTGTGACCAAGTGCCATAGGCTCAGATGTCCAAAGGACATGAAGCAATGTGACAGCAGCAGAGCAGGTACCTGAACGGTGAACGATTGACAGAACAGTGCTCCCAGCCTAACTGCCACATGCACTTGTTTTTCCTTCAAACCACTGTAAAATCAACAATATTTTTAAATGAAATAATGCCAGCTTATATTTACCTTAGCACGGACATTTTCAAAGGAAGCAGGACTCACAAGGGAAAAGCAGATTAAGAAGACATCCTAAAAAACAAAGCGGACAGAAGTCAGCTCGGCAGATCAACCTGTGGAAAAACTGCATCGCCGTGCAGAGAGGAGCACCCCCACCATCTGTACCACAACTTGCAAGGAGAGGTCGGACACAGCTGGATGCAACAATCAGAGGCAGCTTCCCTGTGGAAATCCATTCCCAGACTGCTACAAGCAGAGGCAGAGAGGTACGTGGGGAGGGAAACACGTAGATTGTAATCAAGTTTATAATCAGCTATTGCAGTAGCCAACAACCAAACTAACATCACTGCACTGCAGGTTTATTGCCCTGAATGTTCCTTCTCTCTTACTGACATTTAGAAACACTTGAGCTTCCCCACAAACACCACAGCAGAGAGGCAAGAGACTGGCTTCTGAGCTGGGGATGGCTGCTCTTACTGACCTCTAAGCAATTTAATCCTTAAAAGACACCTAACTTCTCAGCATAGGTTGTTACGAAGCATTACCAGCAGCACCAATTTCTGAAAAAGAATATACTATTGATGTACTCCAAAGTAATCTTAAACTGCAAGGGCAGTGTATTGCTGTGAGTGAAAAAAATCACAACATCAGCTTCCACAACAGTTACTCCCATGCTAAAGGCAGAAGAATCTGTTACTACTGTTGATTCTATCTAAGACTTTTAAGGACTTCTCTGTAACAAAACTAGGATTGAGAAGGGTATTTAAAATCTCACATCACAATACCTCTTCTCTTCCACTTCCAAACTATGAGGAAGCATAGACAGAAAAGTGGGCTCCTTTTAGGGAACTTACGCATCTTGGCTTTTACTTGAAAGCAAAGATGATAAATAAGATGGTGTGAAATTATCACACGGCAGATGTCTCTGCTAACTGCTGTACAGTACATTAAGAAAACAAAAAGCAACAAAGTCCATTACAGTCATCTACAAGCACTCCAAATAACCACACAACTCACTCTATGCAACTAGATGAGGGCAGTTCTGCTGTATGACCCCAAATTCAATAAACACATCTCAAACAGGCCCAACTTTCTCCAGCCTTCCTCTGCACCCATACTTACTTACTCCAGCATCAGACATGCTAAAGAATTAGGAATTTCAGAATGTTAGTTGATTGCACTGCATTTCAAGGTATTTTTTGTTAGGTCAGCATCTAACATCTGCATTGCTAAGCACTTGCAACCCAGTTGTTCATGCATCTCCCCCACAAGTTTCCAGAGCAGCAACCCAGAAAAAGAAAGAAACAACATCAAGTAACGTGATACTATGGCCACTACTTCTGTTTTCCAATTCTGCAAGTTTGTGGTGATTGAAGCTCTGCACACTGCAGACTCTCTCCTTTACTATCTCCAGAGATCAAACATTATTGTGACCCTGAGGACTTATTTCAAGATTTCAGGTGTCTCGCATGCTACCAATCTTAATAAACAGGAACAAGTGCTTTTTATTTGTGAGAAGTGCTTTAGTCTTAGCAAGCTGTAAAGAGATGCAGTAATGGAGTTCTCAGATCTGCAAATTAGTTCCAAGAGAAGTAGTTTGTTAAAAAAAATAGGGGCCAATTTATCACTGTCGTAAGCAAGACGAGATGACAGAACTTGGAACTGAAGTTTACTTGTGGAGTTACATACGGCAATAGGTTGATCTGTCAGACTGGAAGATATATTCTTACCATTGGTTCCTCCAACCTAGTAACAGTATGAGACAGTGTTACTCCTAAAATGATGTCAGGGAAACTGTTCTCTTCACCAGCGATTGGTGCTCACAGCTATTTACAACGTGCCTTTCTGCCTCTGCTCTGTAATTCAGCACAACCTGCACCCAAACCTGGCTGCCAGGCTTCCCATACACCTGTGTCGGTCTGCACTCTCAGCTGTGACTTGGAAGAGCAAACACCATACAAAAGTTCATTGCCTTTTGGTTTCTTCTCTTGAAAAGAACCAAGGTTAGCCATCTCTGTTGCTTGTTTGTTTTAAATGAGAGTTGTGTGGGTTTTGGCCTTTAAGTGCTGCTGAATATTGCCTCACTGCACAGCTGCAAGAGCTGAGGACTTCATCATGAGAAGTTCAAGACTAAACACTCTTTCCACTTTTTGCTGTAGAAAAGCATATAAGCTGAGTAGCGACAGCATTGCAGACCTTTGTTTATCAGTTTAGTGTGCATGTACAGAAGAGATTTCCAAAAAGGATGTTTAGATGGCATGGAATTCTTTTGCAGACTGTTAGAAAGCCACAGTTATTTCAGCAGGCTGACAACACACGTGGCCAGGGGAGGAACAACATCCTCCTTTGCCATCAGCTCTTCCACACTGCTGAGTGATCTTTCAAGACACTTTTTTTCAATCAGAAAGTATTGCAGGATAGAAAGTTTTAAGCAAACCTGAAGTTCTTCTAAGTATCCAAAATTAGATATATTTCAGTGAAATTTCCCATTTATTCTCTAATGGGGAAAGGCAGACAGTTCTAACATTTCAGTCAGAAGTGCCTACAGCTGGCAGCTCACATCCGTCTTGGTGCCAAAGGGAAAGCCTACATTTATGAGTTAGTGAGCAGTGAATTAAGGAAAACTGTGAATTAATACAAGCTTACTAAAAAAAGAATTCAGAGTTCATTAAATAAGATTCTCATTATTCAGAGGAGCAGTTATGCTGTAGAATAACTAGAACAAATCTGCATTTAATGTTATTAACACCGAATGATTAACTGTCAGTGATAGTTGACAACAGCAGTAATCAATGCTGATAACACCTACAAGTTACCCCTTTCTTTACTGAAAGGATGCCAGCACCAGATGAACATAACTGCTCTAATCTGACCAGAAAAGCAACCTCTGCAAAGACCAACTGCAGCTGAAGTCACACTGGAAAGAAAGAGCAGATTACTTCAGCATTTTCTTTGTAAAAAGAAGAACAGCGCTCAGACAGGATTTAACCAGTTGTGAGCACTGCAAACAGAAACACGTTTGTATCGATGTTACAGCAGGAACTGCAGTAAGTAAGAAAGGAGCCATGGGGTTAAGTAGATTTGAAAACCACAACCCAGCCTCTGTCAGTACCATAAGATCTCCATTCAGGACTGCCTCTTTCACATTTAGTGCATCTGCACAGAGGCTAAACATCATCAAGTGCTTAGCAGTGACAGTGTCAGGTTGCATCATGCCTGAAAACAAAACAAGCCCCACTTCTGCCAGCCATGCTAACTTTAGTATCAATGGCTCACTGATGGGACCACTCTACTCACTCAGGTTTTTTTGTTGTTGTTCCTCCCCCCTGTCCCCCCTTTTGTTCCCCTCTTTTAATCAAGAATTCTGGTTAATTCTGAGACTGCAACTACATAAAGCCAACATGCATCAATGTACACAAACACCCAAGAGTGTAAATTTCAACATTTATACAGTTGTACACACAAAGATTCTTGCTACCATCCTTCAGCCTACGTGCAACAAGTACCTTAATAAAGTTGTAAGAAATACAGCTCCAGATGTAACATCTCCAGAACAGCTTCAAGCTGTCCATCTTCTTAGGCTTCACACAGTACTTACTGTTTGGGGGTAGGAGAGTGGGCGTAGTCTGTCATAGTCCTCTTGACCAGCTGTATCCCACAGGCCCAGATTGACCGGTTTGCCATCAACCATTACATTAGCAGAGTAGTTGTCAAAGCTAAAAAATAAAAATTAAAAGCTAGCTGCATCTGCCTGCAGTAAAATTGGGCACTGTGAGCGTTTCTTCCTGCAGAGTCCTAATTAGGAAAGCTATAAGAGAGAACACTTATCGCATCTTTCTGCTCCCCAGAAAAAGTTTTTAAATACTTCAAATACCAGGAGCCAGTAGAAGTGTGATTTTAATCATTTCTGTAGACACAATTGAACGTTTTAGGGCAAACCAACTTCAGCAGGAACGCATGCATAACATAACACAAAAATTTAAGACCAAAAAAAAGGGAAACAGGAGTAATTAAGACAAGAAGGCCTTAGAGTTACTAAAGTCATCCGAAACCTCTCATCAGCACTTACAGAGAACAAGCTAGATAAATGCACTTTACAGAGACATTTGTTAAGGGTAGGGAAGCTGCTTGTGTATGAAAGGCCACCACCCAGCAGGCCCTTACAAAGGGAACTGCACTAATACTGATAGCAGCAAGTTCTTCCATGCAAGATAGAGGGAAGCACCAAAAATAGATGAGTTCCCATACCAATGCGTGAGGAGCCACTGAGCTGTGGCCAGCTCAGCACAGGACTGGCACTAACACATACACAAAAGGGGAAGGAACAGAAAAATCTCACCTGTAGTCACATAAAGCATAGACATAATTGGTTTACAAGCTGTTATTTCTGTACTAATAGCACGGTCAAACATGTTATTGTAAGAAAGAATGGTAACTGTCAAAATGCCACTAAACACCCGTCCCAGTCGAGGCGGCCTTGTGCTCAGGTAGAGCCAAATCTACTCACTGGAGGAAGTGCTGCCACAGCCACGCTAAGGGCAGCCCAGCACACTGCCCCTGCAGCACACGCAGATGCTCAGCCAGATGTTCTGATGGCACTGAGTGGTGTGCAGGTATTTCAGGCAGCTCAGTGAGGAAGGTGGACCAGCAGTAAGCACCACTGTGCTGACAAATGTTTTTAGAATTTTATAAGTACTTACACTGTGGGTATGTATTCCCCAGGAAACGCATTGGTTGTGTAACTGATGAGTAGGCATGTCTTACCTACAGCACTGCAAAAAAGAGAAAGTTTACATGTAAAGAACATTCATCTTAAATAGCGAGCAATAATATTCCTCTTAGGGAAGAAAACTAATTACACCCAGTCACCTAAGGAACAATTGAGAGTGCCAGTAGAAACTATTGCACACAAAAAGATGTAAGAGGCTGTAGCCCTAAGGTTACTGCTAATGGAAGCACAGCTAATATAAGCATCCATTCTGTTACCTTTAGTTTTATTTTATACAAATTTGAAGAAAGCTTGACATGATTTCTCAGCATATAATTATTTTTGCCTACGTGAAAGCAATACAAATGGCAATCCCCAAAATGTTTATTGCTACTGCAAAGTGACTCCCGGCACGCATTCACCAACCACCCAAGCACCTCGCTGGCTGCCTTACAGATAAACTGCATTCCAACACTGCGGAAAGAGCTCCCAGCACCAAACCCAGCAGCTCCAAAGAGCCCCAAACCAGCAGAAGCACCGTGAGCTGCCCCAGCGCTCTGCCACAATGCCAGCAGCAAGCGCTTCGCTTTCCTCCCATCCTCCCATCTCACCTACACTCAGACATCAGAGGAGGGACCACACCTGAACTTCTGTTTCAGTTACAACTGAAGGATCAGAATGCTTGAAATTGGATTTTTTTTTTTTTTTTTTTAAATGGGCTGCAGCTTGGTTCCTATGCTGGCTTCTCATTTCAAGCGCAGTCCTTTGGTGGTGTGAGGGATTCCAGGTCACGCTGCCCACAGTTCCTTGCAGAAGACAGCACCCAAACTGCCCCACATCCCACCCGCCTGCCCTTCTCAGATGCTCCTGCCCAAACAAACAGCTTTCTCTCTGCATACTCAAAGCAAGCCACATGGAACTTCCCAACCTTACTGTATGTACAAACCTTGCTGCTAGCAGCAGGTTGGACTCTCAGGCCTCCTGAATCGAATCTGTCACAAGCTGAAGGAAGCTTTAGTCTAGAACCACAGCTAGCATTAACAACAAAAAATATTACCAGAGACCAAATGCTACTGCTAAAAATACCCTGTAATCCCTTCGCTTGTGCAGAAGACAAAGACAACTCACAGAAATGAGCATTAGTCATGGGCTCATAGCTCCCCTCCTGCAAACAGCTGAGGCTGTTCGTATCTGAATTTTAGCAACTACTTCACATTTGAATCATAGCATTTCTTTTCTTTCTGGAGAACTGTGGATTGCTATTTCTTATACCAAAGATCAACTTCAAAACACTATTTAAAATCATTTGACACTCTACGTTAACCAATCAGCCTTACCTAGTGACTCACAGTCTAAGGCAGGTTAAGTACCTTTGTCATAGCTGAGCCTGTAAGGAGCATGTAAGCCCAGTGCCAGTCAACCCAGGAAGGCCATGGCAACCCCTCACAACAGCACCACACACATTCAAGCCATGTAAGAGGAGCTGCTTCACTGTGCACAGTAATGCCACAGATTTTATCCTCCGTGCCCATTTCTTAATTGTGCTTTTGTTCCTGAGCAGAATGTCCCACCTGCCGCTCTCTAATCACAGCACACAGTGGCAGTTTCTTGCACTGTTTTTCACACATGCTCTAAAGAAACACGATCTGACATTCTTTTCTTCTACCATATGAACCGAACGCCAGAATATTCCTCTGCTCTAGAAAAGTACGACCTGTGGATGTTTTCCTGTAGCAACATGTTTGACACACACTCACACATACAGCAGCACAGACATTTACCACACAAGAACTTCTGTGGGAGAAATCCGGGAGCAGTGTGCCACACAGCTAAGCTGGCTTAACGGCTGCCAGCAGAGGAGATCCCATGCTGTCCCCCTTGCAGGGGCACTCAGCTGACTGCTAACAAGCCACTACATGGCAGGGAAGCTCCGCACTCCCCCCTAAGGACAACCTGCTGCTCAGATCCTTGGGCTCCTTCATCCGCCACAGCGTGCTGCTGAATGCTGTCATCAAGCTATAGAGCAGGCTCTGCCAGTCTAGCCGACGAAGGACAAACAGGAAAACCCTCAAACACGGAGAGCAGCAAGGCACACACTCCTTAGGAAACTTCCTATGGCTCCAAGCTACATGCTCATGAGCTTCCAGAACCTGTCTGGTCTGATGCTTCACTTTCCAGCGTTCATTACAGACAACATAAGCTTCCAACAAATTCATGTGGAACTTAACACTTTCAGCAGAGGCCCAAGAAGCTTTGGCTTCTTTGCTCACCCTGCTCTGAAACCGATGAGTCTGCTCTGGCCCATAGAACAGCGCAGGGAGGTGGAGACAGGTTTCATTCCATGCTCAGAAGTGCCCGCCTGCAGCTTGTATCAGCAGCACAATCAGGCAGTCACTTAAACAAGAAGAAACACGTTCAACAACCCTGTTTCAGGCTTGCTCCATTCCAGGCTTCCTGCTTCCCTTGCCTTCTGGCTCACTGCCCCACAAATCAGATATTACAGTTACCAATCTTCAAAATGAACTCCAAAATCTATCTTTGCAATGAAGCTCAACCTCTAAGTGCTTACAGCTTTTCTCTAAGCTGACCAAGGTCTGTGATAAGGAACTCAGAAAGAACTGCACTTGTTTGGCAAAGTATAAATCTTTGCACATGAAGACTAAGACACTCAGATACTTCCAAACCAAACTTAGTCATAACAAAATTTCGAGCAACTACTTAATCACAGCTCTGTCCACCCACGATTGCATCAAATGAAACTGGTAACATTTGACTGCAATTAAAAACACGGCCAACAGAAATCCAGCATTTTAATGACTTTACACTAAGTGAAGGACTTACAAACGCTGCAGTGAATTGCTTTCTGACACCCTCCAGGAACCAGTCTTTGTAAAACCACATGTGTGTTCCTGGAAACAAGGCATGCCATCCCTTTCTTACTTACACCAAGCGGTTCTGCAGAGCTCCCCACGTTACTGCTGCTGGCAGACACGTACGTGACATGCTCAGAATGCCATCAGAGGACCTGTGCCAGCATTTCCTTATCCTGCAGGCAGCAGAGCTACACAGATGCTCCACTCTCCTCCTCTCCCATGACTAAAACCCAATTGTGTGAATTTAGTTGCTGTTTGCAGCCACAGGAATGGAGGAGGTGGCCAGCTGAAGTAATTGCTGTTTTAATTCCAAAAATGCTGATATCTGCAAACAGGTGGCAGCCTTCTGAAAGCCACTGACAACATCATTCCTTTATCTCTCAGCTCTGTGAACCAGCTCCACCCCAGGTATGCTGCACGGCCCAGTTCTCCACTCACATCAGGCAGTGGACAGGACATCACCAGCACTGTCCTTGGACAGACAGTGCCATATTTTTGCTACAGCAGAGGTTTAGATATATGCTGCTTTTCCAGATGAGCCGCTTTTCTCACTGTGACACCCATCTCCCAAATATGCCGCTCAGCATTTCCAATACTACGCAATTTTTAATTTAAACCTCAGAAGTGCAATAACAGAAGTTCCTCCACTTGGAGTCTCTGCACTCTCCGCAGGTGGCACTGGAGAGCGGAGGAGCTCAGAACCTCGCCCTGCACTGGTAAGGAGCCCATCACCCCCTTCCTCTTGACAAGTTGTCAGATCAAGCTGCACAGCTTTAGCCAGCAAGGCCTCAAGGCGAGCAGAATTCCAAACACGGACTCTTAATTCATCTCTCTCGTTCCTACAATATTTTTTACAATGAAAATCACATCCAAAAGAGCACAAAGTCGACCATTTCTCTGGCATCTAATAATCGTTTCTCCAAAGCGCAGGACTTCCCCTACGTTACACGAGATCACTTGAGATTTCGTACCACTTAACAGCTGCTATTTCAGAGTGAAAACAAAAGCTGCTAAAAATAACTTCTAGCAGTGCTATTCACAATGTCAGTCAGCAGCAACCCCTGCAGTTATTATCCAGGCACAGTGCTCATCATCCCTCCTGCATGTTCCTATTGCTCTGCATCTTCAACAAGCACAAGCAACAGTTGCCATTTATTTTCCTAACAATCCTCACAGTGAAGAGGAACACAAGGGCAAAACGAAACTGCACAACCAGCACACATGCTGTGTTTTTCAGCCAAACTAGAGCTCTCGAAACTTACCAGTCAGAGCCCTAAGAACAAACAGGGCTTACGGATCAGAACCCTCCTGCTCGCTTATAGATGTTAAAGGCTGCACAGGTACATCCACAGCTCTACTTTGTTCCCAGTGGATCTCCACGGGGTACATGCATCAGCACCTAAGTTTTATGTCATACAAGCAAATCTTTAACTTGAATTGTTTTCCTGAAGCACTGAAGCTTTAGCCTTATCTAAGCCAAACATTACACATTTACGAGAATGCCTGTAATGCCTTCACTTCTGAAGCAACAACAGAGAAACACCATAAAATATTTTAAAATCCCAGCAGAGGACAATTAACAGATACCAAAACTGAGCAATCGTTTCTAGATGGGATCCTAAGAGGTCTGTGTTTGTACTACAGAGGAAGGAAAGCTCACTAAATCCTGTTTTGTTTACACATGTGTATAAGACTTGGGTAGGACTACACACTTTCATTTCCAGCACAAAGAGCAGGAAAAGCGTTTGGAAAAGGAGTAGTTTACAAAGCAAGGGACAAAAAAGAACTGCTTTGCTGAGTGAATCACTGAGTAATGCATGGTCTGCACTGAGCTCTCCAGCCCAGTGGAGGAAAGAGGCTGAACTTTTTCCCCACCCAAACTTGATGCACCGCATTTATTTACGGCACTGCCACAGACATTAATTAACGTTAAAAACTGACAATAAAATAAAGCTATTTTAGTTGTTTTAAAAATCAACGCAACCAAAAAATTAGCCTGCAGTCATGCTGCCCACCATCAGTTAATTACAGGACTATGAAAAGCTCTGTCAGATGATCAAGCACTCTGTACACTCACGTTCGTACTGCTCAAAACCCTGCACAGCAAGAGCAGGCAGAAATTTGCTGCGTGAGTTAAGTTTATCTTTCTAACAGCTGTCTGCTCGAGGACTCCAAGTCTTGTTGAAAAAATACAAAAGCACACACAAATAACTTGAATTTTAATCCACCACATTCAGTGACAGAGACAGCAGCAAGGCCATCCAGTGACACTTACAGCCCTCTGTCATCCGCAGAGCTTTGCTGTGACACCAATTCTGCTTGGCCTACACTGGGATTTTTGTTTCTACCAAGGGGGAAAAAAAACCCGTGGAACCGCACAAGCCACGCCTTGTTCATCCGCCCTGCACTGCTGCCCTGAGCTCTGGCATCCAGCAAGAGAAAGGACGCCTCTGGGTCAACGGCAACACATGGCAGAGAGCACTGAGAAGCAGCAAACACAGCTCCTTCCCCTCACAATTCCAGAGCTTATACTGAAATCCAACAGGTAAGCCTAGTGCTAGCTGACCCTAAGAAGTTGTTTCTAACTAATTTATAAGGACCATTACATTCAGAGTGCTGCAGGCATAGCAGTCATTTACAGATGAGTATGATGTTAATTAGTCGGGTTTAAATTGCTTTCTCAGCCTCTTGCAGCCAGGAACCTCACCAGACAGGAGCCATGCGAGCAGGAAAGCGCTCTGCTAACGCGTGTTTAGGGTTTGATCGGAGCGTAACAGATTTCACTTCGTTTTGCAGCAGAAGGCAGATCTAACCACACAAGTTCGTTACTTCGCCGCTCCCGCGTTAGAGGTTTCACGCGGCACGAGCCGCCTCCCGCCGTTCCGCCCGTACCCGCCGTGACGCGCTGCCTCCTCGGCGCGGCCCCGCACAGCCCGCAGCCCCGCAGGGCCCCGCCCGGCAGTGCGCACCCCCGCCCCGCCTCGGCCGGCACCACCCGCCGCCACGGCGCGGAGCGGGCTGTGTTCGGGCTGGGCTGGGGCCGCGTTCGGCCCGCGCTCCGCCCGCCCCTCCCGGAGCCACCATTTGCCGGCAGCGGCCGCCTCCCGGCCCGCACTCGCTCCGCTCCCCTCCCCCGCCCGCAGGCGGCCGGCGCCCCCCGCCCGTCCCCGTGCCGCCTCCGCATCCCCCACCCGGCACGGCGCCCGGCCTCGCGATCCGGCGGGGCTCGGACCCGGGCCCGACCGAGGGGATCCGCGCCGCCGCCCGCCGCGGGGCCGCACTCACCCGTCGCCCACCACCACACACTTGATGGCCTGCATCGCGGCCGCTGAGCGGGGCGGGGCGGGGAGCGCCGCGCGAGAAGGCAGCCGGCGGCGGAGCGCTCCGCAGCGTGTCGCGGCCGCCTCCGCCCTGTGCCTGCGAGCGGGGACGAAGCAGCGGCCACCACCCAAGGCGGGGAGAGAGAACTGCGGGAAACAGGAAGCGGCCGCTCCGCTCACATCCGGCCGGGCTCCGTGCGGCCGCCGCCCCGCCTCCGGGACCGCTCGGGGCGCCCCGCCCTCCCGGGAGCCGCCGCGGCGCTGCTGCTGGGGTTCCTCCGTCCGTCGGAGCGGGAGCGGCCCCGCTGCCCAGCCGGGTTCCCCGCCGCCTGGTGCTCTGCGCCGGGGCGGCCCGGGGCCGATCCCTTTTTATTTCTTGCTGTCGTTGAATCGCGCGGAGCCTTACAGAAATGCGGTGTCACGCAGCGGTGTGCCGGGACGCGCTGTGGGCGCGGGCTGCTCGCCCACCCGGCAGGCTGTGCTGCGGCTCCTGCCTGCTCTCCGTGCGCCTGAGTCCGTGGGGCAGAATCCCGCCTGGCCCCGGCTCTCTGGTGTGGAGGCCTGGCAGCCGCATCGCCTCAAACCTCTCAAACCAAACGCTCCTTTTGGACACCATTTTGGAATCTCTGCTTTCAACACTCCTAAGGCCCGTCTGCCACGAGGCTTTTGTGCACACACCGATGCACGGTACTGTAAGAAACGTGCCGAAGTGGAATTAGGTTCGCTGTACAGATTTACTGTGCAGATGCAACTCGAGCTAAGGACAACCTGTGGCATTTCATGTGCCTCCACGGACAGGTGCCCGTTTCCCGTCAAGCTGGTCCCTCTCGCTCCACATGCTGGCACAGTGCAGAGCCAGAATGCTTCCTTCCATCGATGGATCCTCCTGCTGCCCTCCCCCCTCCTGCCATGCTGCGACATTAATTAAATCTGCCGGCAGGTTTTAGGCCGCTTCAGTACACAGCCAGCTTCTCCAGGCAGGGCAGTCTGGACCACTCATACTGGGGCTGCCAGGCTGCACAGAGCCCTGGGTTTCTTTTTTGCCCTAAGGAAACCATTTATTTCCTGCAACTGTTGAAGTAAAAGTCAAGCAGATCAGGCCCGATGATCCCAGGAGCCTTTTCCTTTCCACAGTTGCTGTTCTTCTCCTTGGCAGAGGCTGCTGGTTGGACGGACACACACGTCCACCATTCTCTTTGTGTTGCCATCCATCAAAAGAAGCATGAGGAAGAGGCTCGAGCACAATCTTCTTGTGCCGAGCGACCATCAATGCACTGAAGTCAACAGAGGTGCCATCCCAGGGGGTTTCCAGTGATTTATCTCCTGTTAATTTCAGAACATGTCTAAATTATTTGGAACCACAAAACAAAACCTCATCAGTGGACACAGCATCCCATGATATTTACTCTCTTCCATTTTCCTTTGGTGAGCAAAGATAATTCTCAGATGTTTCATGTCAGTGGGGAAAATACGATAACTATCACTGAAAAAATGAAAGGCTATTTTTATAAAACCTGTATGTCCACGTTCCCCCATGCAGACGGAGGCTGAAGGCTGAAGCGATTCGTCATTCAAGCTGAATATCCTGCTCTGCCAATGACTTGGCAGCCTTTCCCTACCCGGCCCCAGGAGCTCAGAGGAGAGGTGTGGGCAGTGGCACAGTGCTCCTGCTGCTCTTGGCTCATACAGCCGTGTCTGGGGCCTTTCAGATACCACACAGAAACAGAGCAGACCTGAACGCTGTCTGATTTATGTAAGGGTTCTGAGGAGATCAGAGCATGGAAAGATTCAGGTGACACGTAAAAGTACTTCTGATTTCCCCACCTCCCAATTCCTCTGCCGTTTCTTTTTTACCCACACAGATGATGGGAATTTGTTTCATGAAAAAAAAATCACAATGAAATTTACAACATTGTTACAAAATAGCATAGAAAGACAAGGATAAAGCAATCATGGAGGAAACACTGACATTGGCACAAATGGCATTAATGATCCTGTCATGAAACAAGCAGTATATTTTAATGCACTTCCTTCTCAGTGCTCCGATTCTTTTGAGATCAGTTAGTTTAAGCAATGCCAGGAATGACTTACTTTAAAACACAGTATGCTTTGAGTATGTTCTAACCGACAATTCTAATTGGATGTGTAAATGCTGAGATTAGAAAATATCTAGATGAGCATTTACTGTTAGTTATTACAAAAGTATCACAGTTTGGATAATGATGATAGGAACAGTCATGTGCTGTTTTTCCCACATCTGTACATATTTATTCACTCCAGAATTGTTGATATTGAATTTGAAATCCTAACCTCTTTCCAGGTGAGAGTTCTGTCCCTGCCCTGGAGGACAAACTGCTTCTTGTGTGCATGCTCCTTACGGTACACAATGCACTATTATTTTATTACTAGGCTTTAATACATTTCATCTAGGCTTCAATTAATTCTTACATCATTTTTGTTTCACCAGTAAGAAGCGTATTGGCATTTTAAAAAGAAAAAACTCACTTATGTGGAGCATAATGTTTAGCACTTTGCAGATATGTTGTTTCCCCTGAGACTGTAAGGAGAAGTGGACACAGAAACAGTTTGACAAAGTAAAAGAAATGTAGAATTAGAGAACAGCATGGAAGACGGAGCAGGCGAGTAAGAGGTTACTAACAAACATTTTAATGCAAAAATGATCAGCTTAGTAAGTGTGATTGCTCTGCTGGGTTGTATATAGAATAGTTACAGGTGCAATTCACAGAGGAGCATGCAAAAAGCAAAGAATGAATGGCAGTAGCTATAACCAATTATAAACCTTTCCATAATTCTGATAAGGTCATGAACCATAACTTTGAGGCTTAGGTCAGTCCTAATATTGCTCACCTTATCATCCATCACCCATTGCAATTGTTTCAAGTGTTTTTCTTAGACATTGAGAGGAAATCATCATTTAAATTGTTTGGGAGCCTGTCTGAATGTGTGCATTGTGCGTGTGCTGGCACTGAAGGAAGATTATTATCCTTTGTGGATGGGGAGTGGCAGGGTAATCACACTGATGCAATACTGGAAAGTTTTACTCATCATGACAGCATTACAGAGACAACAATATTTTGTGCTTTTATAGCATCTTTCAAACCATTGCTGTGCTCTTTATCACATTAGTTTATTAATAAAGCCACAAATAAATAAGCAGAGAAGCAGGGAAGTACCAGTACACACTGTACATACCAGGAAACATGTCAGGGAAAAAACCAGAACACCTAAGAGTGATTCACAGATGCATTCTCCTACTCCTGGATGGCACTTCCTGCTGACAGCAGGTCTGCTCGATTGCCTTCAGGAAATAGCATGTTAAAATATCTGCGTCAAAAGTGAAGTTGTGCCCTTCTGGAGAGCGTTACGGCTCCTGGGGGGGCAACAAGCTGTAACTGTGGCTCACAGATACTTGAAGTTAGAGGTCAGACTGAAGAAATGCAGGAGCCATTTTTACAAGGAGCAAAGGTGAATCACAAAGTATAAGAGGGTGGAGTAAGGTTTTCAGCATGTGCTGCACTACTGTCTCTTTACATATTTGTATTAAAATCAGGTGCAAAAGAAAATCCAAAACAAACAAACAAACCCATCAACATATGACACAAAATGATGAGATTTCTGACTGGAGAAAAATAGGGTTTTCAAATGCTTTTTTATCTCACAATAGCTAAAAGATTTATCCAAAAAAATTGAATGTAAGTATTTTATCCTCATTT
This sequence comes from Lagopus muta, assembly GCF_023343835.1. Taxonomy (NCBI): domain Eukaryota; kingdom Metazoa; phylum Chordata; class Aves; order Galliformes; family Phasianidae; genus Lagopus; species Lagopus muta. The sequence continues at coordinate 6,492,630 of NC_064447.1, read as the reverse complement.
GACTTGGTGGTAAAAGTCAGGTCATTAATGATACAGTGTTAGGGATACAGTAACTGGTAGAAGGAAATCTCGATTCACAGGACCAGGCATCTGAAATTCCCTGCTGGACTCTCATTCCATCCATGAAGTATCTGCCTCTGTGTCCTGCCTGTCGCTCACTGAGCTCCTTTGCTTTTCCACTTTTCAATCAGCACAGGACTTACTGAGCCTGTTCGGCCAGCAGTTAGCACCTCACATTCACACCTAATACAATTGCCTAAGATTCTGAAGGTTTTTGCTTCACGATCTTTACATTCTTTAGTTATGTACCTGTGCCATGCTAACTGAATACAGTTCTGATAACAAGACCATCACTGCAGAGATCATTGCAGTTGTAGAGATACAATGACAAAATATTCATGTTAGAAAATAATATAATCTGCAAATAATAATGCACCATTTTGTAGATGTTCTAGGCAGACATTTTTGGCATGATTAGTTTCCTGAGCCTTGAAAAAACCCTGCAATAGCATGTGATGTGTACGCCGTTCAGATTTAGTACTCAGTCTGCTCTAGAGGAACCAGTGCCAGCAATAAAAAAGGAACCACAGCTTTAAATGTCAGCATTTGCTGCAACAGAGTGACGAGATTAAAGGAATGTGAAAATAAAATGCTAATATATAAATGTCTTAATAATGAAGCGTTGTAAAATAAATGCATCACATTAATGTGATGTTAGCATAGATGATGTAGCTGGTACACACATACAATTGAAACAAGCCCTGTACTTTCCTCAGGTAGCTTCTGACAAATACCTCTTCTGTGAAGAATTTCAGTTACAAGAACCACATAAGGCTTTGCATTCACTTCTGCCTGCCCTCGTGTTTAGCAAGCACTAACAGGCAGTGATCACCACAGTGAGACCTGTTGTTGAAGGCCGTGGGACTGTAAGTTTTTTGGAATAGAGACACCATTATATAGTAATTAACAAGATCTGAGTATTCTCAGTGCTCCTTCAGGTTTTTTTATTGCTTGTAAATACCTTAGCATAAATAAGGGAACAAGCCTTTCTGCCATCTGAAGGCAAATCATGTTGTTAGGTGAGTGAGCCATTGCTGAACTACATAGATGTGAAAGCTGGACATTCCCTCCAAAGTCTACCTGTCTTGGCATCAAGCAGTTCACATAAATCAACCTCCAGATACTGAGGAGGAGGATAAAGGTTTAACCATGACTGAAGCCCATTCAGTGTTACCAGTTTAAAGGATCAGGCCTTCTGTGGTCAGTTTCCTCAGTTTCTGTGAGGATGGGGGATGTTAAGAAGCCTACTTCTCTCTTGAAAGAATTTTTATCTGAAAAACTTCCCTTTTTTCCAAGGAATGTAGGCTGGTACGCTGCTAAGTAACACTTCCTGTGAAGAGGAAGATGTCCCAAAATAAGCTGCTTGATTTATTCTGCAGCTCCTAAATAACAATTAGAAAGTTGTCCTTTCTGTGTAACGTTCCAGGTTAATGGTGGCACAGATCAACCACAACTGCTTCGGCAAGAGATGCAGTTGGGTGACTGGAATTTCTGCATATTGCTGGCAGCAAGTTAGTTTTATTCAATGTTAGTCTTGCATTTATTACTGATGAAAAATACCTGCTTCAAATGTGGTCTTGTGTCTTAAGACTGTATATGTTGGAGTACGAGTGCTCCTCAGCACATCTCTGCACAGTGCTGCACAGCACACAATAGATTCTGCAAGAGTTGTTCGTGTTGTCAGTATCGTCACTCACATCTGCCACTTGACAGGACTGCTGCTAGAATCCGCAGTTTGCTCTATACCTGATTTTCTGAAAGATTTTGTAGAGAGGGGGCTCAAAGCCAGGCAACAGCATGAACCAAAAGAATGAGCCGAGCGCTTCTGTCAGCAGGGACAATCAACCCTGAGAGGAGTGCCTGGGGTGCGCAGTGCCAAGGCTGATCACCAGTGGGGAAGGCAGGCACTGCACCAGCACACAGCCTGCCGAGCTGCTGACAGCTCTCCCTGCAGCCCTAAAACACCCACTTACAAGAAGAGGTTTGTTAGAAACCAGCTGGCTTTTTTCTTCTTTTTAACAGAACTTTCAGTCCAAAAGAGCACAGAAGATTATAGGAACAGAAGAGAACAAAATGGTTTGTTGTCTAAAATACCAGACTTCTCCCTTTTCCAAGTTTCTGTTATGATCTCGGTATTTTGCAATCATTTTATCAATTGTTCTATGCAGTTTTTGCATACATAGCAATGGATATAAAAATACAGCATAAAGAAGCTAAGTATAAATACCTCTAAGCTCCCTCTCCTTCAAATATTGAGCTCACAGTATATTTGCCTGGAGAGCTGACCAAAGTCACGAGGGTTATTCTGTGCACACACCTGGCTACAAAACCAGCAGGAAGACAGGCAGTTAAACAGGAGGATGCTGGTAGATAATAGTGGTCTATTGTGGTAGGCACATCTGGGATCTAACTTTTCCTCTTGTTTTGGAAATATGGTAGCTTACGAGCCTTCAGGGAGAACAGAGAAATCCTTACAGAAAGCCCATGAGAAACTATTCCTCATCATAACAGATGTAAGCTGAGAAGGCTTCAGAACACCTTTAGAAAATATGACAAGTCAGTAACGTTGATTAACAGTATTCTTTCTTTGAACAGAGGAGTTAATATTTGAATTCCTAAGGAGGAATTTTAGGCAGAATGAAATAAAACATGAAAGGACGTAAACAATAAGGGTGTGTTTGTCAGATGCATGAGAAAGTGAGTCAGGGTTAGGGAGCAAAATGGAAAGATGGCACTGAATTGATGGGAAACAACTTCTGCAGCCTTCAGGTACAAAGTGCACATCAGTAGTTTTGAACTCGTGCACATTAATCCGTGTCCTGTCTAAATTGAAAAGGAAGGATTTCTACCACCATGACAGAGCTGAAATCAAAGCAGAACTTGTGGGGTGGCTCTGGGGATCTCACTGATTTCCAGTGACAAACTGGCAGAACCCTTTAATTGGCATTCAGTTGCATTATTGTTGCAAGTTGCACTTCTTTGCCGGAAAGCTAAAGTTTATTTCATGAAACGCCGTTTGGAGTTAAATAATTAGATCCAAATCAACACTGTTGCTAGCTTGCTGTTATGGGCCAACTAACGCTAGGACTTATTTTAGTGAAAAAAGGAACCTGACAGCATTTTCTGGAGCATATCCAACGTTGTATTGGGATTTTTCTCGATTCTGTGGCAATTAAACATTATTTACTCATGAATTTGCATCCACGGTCAGTTGTTCTGTTTCACATTACAGTTACCCAAAACCAGTTGAGTGAAAGCCAGTTGTGAGAAAAAAGGGCCTTTTTTTTGCTCTCGAGATTCCACACCTTCAAACACGGCACTCGCCGTTTCTGGGCTCGTTACCCACAGGCGCAGCGCCAGCGCTGAGGGACCCGCGGCTTCCAACGGCCGCGCCCGCTCCAACGGTCACCGCGCCCCGCCCCGCTGCCCCTCCGCCCCGCCCTTCCCGCGGACATGCGCGCCGAGATCGGCGGTGACGTCACACTCAGGGCGCCGGCGGCCGCGGGTTCCTCCCCGCTGGCGACACCCAGCGCCGGGCGCGGGGAGGGGGCGGCGGCGCAGGGCCCGGGCGTTGCGGCGGGGCCGCGGCGAGGGTATATGGCGGTGACACTGTCCGCCCTGGCTGCCAGGCTCTCCCAGTCGGCCGCGGCCAGGTCGTACGGCGTGTTCTGCAAGGGGCTGACCAGAACCCTCCTCATCTTCTTCGACCTGGCCTGGAAGCTCCGCATCAACTTCCCGTACCTTTACATCGTCGCCTCCATGATGCTCAACGTGCGGCTGCAGGTGGGCGGCGGGGCCGGGCGGGGGCGCCGCGGGCGGCTCGGGGCTTCGCTGTACGCGCCGTGACTCTCGGACGCGTCGCACCGCGCAGCTGCTCGGTTTGGAAGGGACCCGCAAGGATCGCAGAGTCCGGTTCTGCGCGGGGCCCCCTGCCCTGTGTCTGAGAGCGGGGTCCCAGCGCTCCCGAGCTCCGGGGCAGCGCCTTCCCCTGAACCCTGCCTAAATCTCCTCTCGGCTGCTCCTTGCTCCTCGGTCGTTGTTCGCGTAAATGCATCCCCGGCACGCGCGTCTTGACGTGTGATGGAACAATTTCCTGCTAGAGCTTCTGTTCTCGAAACCGAGAGCAAGCAGAACAGAGAAAAAACGGAGGTAGCTTTAAATAATAATGTCACTGCGTACAAATGACAGCTCAGATTTAATTTGTGTCTCTCCTGTGCTGAGACTGCTTCGACACCACATGGGACTCCCTGAACAAGTTCTGACCTAAAGACATTAATTACTAGCTCCTGTACTGTAGAGAACTTCTGTTGGTTTTGCTCTGAAATGAAAGCTTTGCGTTTTACTGGTAACAAAAGCAAGCTGTGGGCTTTCCCAACCGGCATCAGCTGCAGCCAAGAGCTGATGCTTGCTTTCTGCTCGTAAATACAGCTGCAATTCAAGTTTTGACATCTGGCTGGTGGGTGAGTGCTGAAAGATCAGTCTGGTGGCAGTCTGTGACTTGTGAAAGGTAAGCTGAAAAAGGAGGTCAGAATGCAGTGTCTCATATTTTTATTTTTGGGACTCATTTGTCCTACAGTGCTGAAGTTTGATCCTGAGCCTCACTGCCAAGAGTTACACACGTAGCATAGTAATAACCTTGGTGGCTAAAAATGCCTTGCCTTTGCTTCTTATCTGTGCTGGTATGGAATAGCTCTCTTGTAACGACATCAGCTCCCCATTTGGACACAGTGAAAGCAGCACCCTTCCCTCTGCAGGCACGTGCTCTGACCTGTTCCTTTGGAAGCTCTTCACACCATGTCCCTGATTCCAGCATGTGCTTCTGTTTACAGGAAGATAACTGGTGTTAGCCTTTAATATTATGCCTCTGATCAACCCCAGACTGCATTTCAGTTAGTAGAAGATCATACTGTGGCACAAAGAATCTTTCTAGATTCTCATTTGCTGACTCACTTGGATGCTTGCTATAAACTCCCTCTTGGTAAGAGGTTAAACTGAAGCTGCAGAAAGCAAACTTGTGTTGGGTATACCTCCTGCCCCTCTAGATGTGTTCAAAGCAGGCTGTAAGGAGAGCTGTCTCTTCGGAATACTTAACATTCTGCAGTTGGGCTACTCTTTATATTAAAGAATTCTCATTTTCTATATCCTGGCACTAAGACACTGGGATCTAGAGAAAAGATGAGGCATCTTGCAAGATGAGCTTGGGATGAAAAAAAAATGGGGTGGGGATTTCATGTAGTAACTTCCTGTATTCTTTCTCTTTAGGTCCATATTGAGATCCACTGATTTGTCACTTGTGCTGATTGTACTATTTGGAGTTCAAGCTGGTTCTGCTGTGAAATAGCAAAGCTATGCTCATCTTCTATAGGAATATGAAGAAAGAATATTTAAACCTGGAAAGAGTATGTGATGGTGGCCAAGATCGTCACAAGGCAGCAGCGCACTTGGCACACATACATTCCGTATTGAACAACTCTCAAAATCACAGTGGCAGTTTACAAAAAGAATTATTTTATTTTAACATCAGGAATTGTTCTCTCTTTAATAATATACCTCCGCCTTACCTTGGCTCAGAAATGCCTTTGAATTTGAGTGAATCAGCAGGGAGAAACTCAAATGTAGCGGCTTTATGGAAAGATTCATTGTGTCTTTGTTTTTACTCTGGGAAGGACAGGCTTGATGGGGTTTCTCACTGCATTAATAGCATTTCAGTAGTGGGCTGGCTGGAGAAAGCTTGTAGTTTTGCTGGAGACTTTAGCTCATGCTGCCCAGGAGACAACACTGCATATTTTGCACACGTGTGGCTGGGAAAGTTGCAGTGTAATCAAGAACTGCAGTTTCTGGAATTAGAAGCGAGCAGCATCATAGGGAATGAATTACAGCTTGCACTTCCTGGAGAGCTGGAGTTGGGTGGACTTCCTGATCTCTCTTCTGCTCCAGTTGCCTCACTGAATGGTTTTACAATGGGACTCTTAAACAACTGTATTTTTCCTTATTACTTAAACCCTGTTACTTCAGAGCAAACACTTGGATATAAGAAGATGCTTTCAGATGTACTATATGTGACTAACAGTTTTTACATCGTGCAGCTAGTAATGCCTGTGCTAGCTTTTGCACTAGCAGGTCTCTGGTGGGAAGTAGCGAAGATAAAAGTGTACTAAAATCTTAATAATGACGATTTTAAATGTTAATAGGAACTTAATTGAGAGACAGAGACAAGGCTACTGTTCAGGTTGTAGTGATAAGTAGATAGCTAAGGTAAAAATTGCATTTGTGTAATTGCTAGTAAAACTGTCTGTTGGGAATAATAGGGACTTTTTTTTTAGTACAGAATATCTGCCTTTGAGTGGAAAGAACTTCTTAATCTCAAAACTTTTGGGGACACCTCAGGTGTCCCATTAACATGAGTGTAGAACTCAATGTGACTGTTTAACGCAAATCTTTTGTTTTCTTCAGATTTTGTATTTGCTGAGTACTCTGGCTACTGTTTACAACCATTTCCAATGAAGCTACTGCTTACAGAACTGAATTCCCAGCATGAAACCACCTCTAAAGTATCAGTCCTTAAAACACTTTGAATAGGAAAGCCACTGGGGTGATGGTTTTCAGTACAGCACAGCTCTCTCCAATGGTCCTTTTCAAGGGTGTTACTGCTCCAACTTGTACAGGAATTTGTTAGCTCCGTTGGGCTACAATAGGCACTATAAATAATTTCTAACAAAAATTCCTTGAGACAGCAATTGTTATCAGTGAAGCATAAGTAATCATTTCTGTTGACTTTGGCATAGACTTCTGATTACAGGATTTAGCAAAGAATGGAGAAAGCATGTTGAAATCAATACAGCTGCTTCTGAGTAAGAAATTGGAGAACATGTTCCCATGCACACATCAGTGGAGAAACTCATTGTGCAGAAGGTCAGAGTTTGAACTCTGTGTCCAAATTTTCAATGGAGTTTTGTTACAGGTAGGCTCAGGGTGCTCTGTGGACTTGCCTGAAGAGGGAGGTACTGATGTGGTGGGTTAGCCTGTGTCTTCAGCTAACTCTTCACTCTGAGTCACAAGTAGGGATTGAATGGGGACGAAACTCATGCCAGTGACTGACAGGCTAAGTGTCACTTTTGCTATCTAACTTCTCTTCAAAGCAGATGTGGTATTTAGTTTGAACTGCATTCATCTGAAAAGCTAGGGGTGTTTCTAAGTATTATTTTTAAGCACACCAGCATAGAAAAGTCCTTGACTATGAAGGTGAGATGCTGGTTAGCAGTGTGATAGGGAGATGTGCTGGACTAACTACTGGAGTGCTAAAAGTTAGGTACACTAATTCCTGTGGTGTGCTGTGTTTTTATTATCCCAGCTGGCAGATTATTTCTTCTGGATGTTAGAAGAAATAAAAACCCATTTGCTTTAATTTAGAAAGTAACCTTTTCCCTCGTGTCTACTTTTAATTGTTAAACTTTAGACTTTTGGCCATGACTCCCAGACTCAAAATTATCAGAAGCTGTAAAGTAGCAATGGATTGTGTTCTGTAAGTAAATACCTTGACAGCAGTAGTTTCCTTCTAGTCAAACAGCTCATCCTATTCACTCCCATCTCTTCTACTGCAGTTTTTCATCCTTGCAGTGGTAGTATTGCAAGTGTTTATGAATCAAGATTGCTTAAGTAAATGTAGATCTAAAACCCCAAAACATAAGGCACAAAGACACTTTTCCCCAAAAGCCTGTAGCTTATTTGAATGATGATGTTAACAGTTATCTATATACAAATAAATCCTAAAAACAGCAGGCAGAGCTGTAGGTAAAGGGATGAAGATGGGGAGTGGAGCCTCTTAAAGCTGGTTTGGCTGCTTAAAGAAATAGAAATTGTGTAACTGCAATTTGATTTCTCTAAGTAGCTGTACTGGTACAGAAATACTCTCTTGCTGCGTCGTGGGTTTCTTGTTTGTTTTTGTAAAGCTGTCCCCAAACACAGTCCATAACTGATTGCTTGAACTTCCCATGTAGAGAATCTGCAGCCTGGAAGATTCCCTTCCCTGCTGTACATCATTTGGGAGCTACGTATTTTTGGGAACCAGAGTTATGTAAAACAGAAGTTTCTTAGTACTGTAATGTTAATAGGCAAGAGGAACAGCTAAAGGCATAACATTACTAGTCCAGTTTTTAAATTGTCTACTATTAATGATCATATTATTATTAAAAAAAAAAAGGAATAATGAGGGAAGCCACTGGTAAAGTGAAATGTGTGCGCAGCACAGCGCCATGGGCTGTCTCATTACTGATAGCCTATGCAGGAGGGAATCCTGAACCGTACTATGTATCACAGTCCAGGCAATATAGTCCTGTTTTAAGCAAAACTTGTACTGAGTGGCCTTTAAGTCCTTGTTACCAGATCACTTTAAATACAGATTCAATGCAGTTAAGTGATACGATGGGGTTTTGTGTATTATATGTATACTGAACATAAAATTTACAGAACGTCTTGTGGATTTCATTCATTTTTAGATAGGTTATAGTACTTTGTCCTGGATTTTATTGCTTAAGGCCTAAAAGGTAACTTTTTAACTCGAAACATTCCTTTTGAAATTCAAATAAATGATACTTGTTAAGCTAAGATCTCACATAATATACTGCACTTTAAGCTTGGGAAGGCCATAAATGGAAAACACTGTTCTTGCACTAATAGAACTGTTTCACTGATGGAGTCAATGCTCAAATGGATTTTTTTTTTCCTTCTCTAGGGAAGAACAGTTAGCCAAAATGATACCTGTCCTTTGCAACTATATATCAATAAAACACAACGTGTGGTTTAGGCCACCGTTCTCCCCAAAATGTTTTGACGTTAACTCATCTCAGAAGGCGGAAAATGTCTCAGAACCAGGTTTGCATGGAGTTTTGTGGCCTCGAAAAGTCACGTGTGAAACTGCTTTTCTGAGTGCATGTGGTGCTAGGGTTGTTTTGGGATGATTATAGTACAGAAAAATAAGTTTTAAAAGGGGCAGGGGATCACTAACTGAACCAGGAGTTGCCTTTTTACTTCCAGTTCTCACGCCTTGCTGTTCTGTTGCTGCAGAAAAGAGCATTTCTGCTGAGCAACTCTTGTTTTTTAGAAGTTCACTGGTCAGTGTCCAGATCCCTCCTGCACCACACAGCAAAGAGTTCTTTCTACCGCTAGAAGACAAATTAAGAAAATGTGAAGTATTTAGCTAATTGCCTAATACTTTTCCACAAACGTATGCTTAATGGCAGTTGACTGTATGGTATACTGCTTAAAAACAGAAAATACACTTTTAAATGTGTGCACAGAACTCTGCATGTGGGTAAAAAGCCGTATTATCGCAGTATGATGTTGGAATGCTGATGTAAACTCTTATTTTCTTTCTGGCATTACAATGCAAAATGAAGCAGAGGTGTGTTGTAATTCTCAGTGTGGTAACAGCCAGTGCAATCTTAGGAGTCGTTTGTGTGCATCATCTTGCACCATGAGACAGTTTTAACTGTAGATAGTTTTCAGCCTTTTGCTTTTTCAGTGTTATTGTTTGGTGGTTTGTTTTTTTTAAGACTGTAAAGACTGCACTTTCTTCAACTTTGCCAAAGTTTGCCTTTTTTCTCCTCCCTTGCCCCTCCTTATGTGTGTATGTGTATATATACGCTAAAAGTATACGTTCTTTTAATTTCTGGAAGAAGTCTGTCCCTACTTGCCCAACATGTCAGCTTATTGCCAGGCTTTTTGTTTGTGTTTTTTTAATTATGGCCTGGGCCTACCTGTAACTGCCTTCTCCTCCCTTCCCATAAACTCCAACATAAGCATATGCTGAAATTCTGTTCCTTTTCAGAAACACTCCCCTGCAATTAATTATGAATAACAAATTGACAGAAACCATGCAGAGATTTAAGTATCCACAGGGTGACTGGGCTGTATGACAAGCAGTGTATCTGGCAGAGCAGTAGGGAGTCAGCATGACACTTTCCTGCTTTTTCCCTCTGCAGCTGCAGTTTGGGGCTCATGAAATACATTGTGGCTGACGTTTAAAAAAGCAATGATTCCGGCTTCAAGGCTGATTTTTTTTTTTTTTTAAGTCAGATACAACTTTCTGAAAAAGGCTTGCATGAGGTTTTAAGGTTTTAAGAGTATATTCAAGAGTGTGTATTACAAAATGATGCTTCTTTCTGTGATGCACAGCCTAACTAGGAAGAAAAGGGACTCTTTAGGATTGTTTTAAATACTTGTGATTAATCCCCTCTTCGTATCTCAGACTACAAAGCCTCTGATCTTCAGTGATGAGCTGCACTTGGCTGAATTTTCAGATAAACAACTTGTTTATGAAAATATTAATACTGATGATCAACTCATATACTGAATACAAGGGCACAGGTAAACTATCTGCTGGCAGTTCTTGAGAGAATAAATGATATGGCAGTGTTAGAATGATGCTATCCTCCTTTACTACCCTGCATTAAGTTAACCCTTGTAAAGTGAAATTTATTCTGTACTGCATTGCAAAATCTCAGTGGTCTTGGTGTCTTTGGATTGGTCACACAAGAGTCAGATCAAGTAAGCAGAACGTGAAGCCCAAAAATGGTTAAAAATCAGATCAGTCTACAAGTAGCAGTGTTCTTTGGTCTTCTGGTTGTAGTCAGTTTCACCCATCAAATACAAAAATACCCGAGTGCAACACGTTTTTGTTCTTATAAGCAGGTAAATGCAGCGCGTAGTGCCTGATTACCAGTGGATGAGTGTTCCATGAACCGTCTTGGCGATGGGTTGTGCTCCCCGCTGCTGAGTAACACTAATTGTAAATGCTGACACTGTAATACTTCCTGCAGACTGTGATGCTACCCGTGAAAAACAATTTCAGTCTGTAGTCTTTGGCCTAACTTTTTTTTCCAGTGTGGGAGATAGAGAAGGTTGGCACAAACCATCTTTATGTGTGTCCCAGAGAAAAATGTTTACACCTTTGTAAGTATTCTAGAAATCTAACACTTTTTAACTTCTGAGTTTCCACAGTAAGCTTGAAATCTGTTGTCCTACTGCAATAAGAACAGGCATTTGGTTATTAGAGTGCTGTCTGTGCTTCCAGAAGCTGGTTGTGATGCTGCTCACTTACACCACAGGAGGGAGTTGAACATCTTTCCAATATTTTCAGTTATGGCATTGTTTTATCTTAGTGCAGTGCATTTCAGTTTATAAATACGCTGAATTTGACTGGTCTTATGGATTTCACTGCTAATAGTTTGATGTACAAAATTAACACACAGTGGTAACTTACAGTAAATGTTTACATTTTAACTCTGAATACCAATTGTGGGTTTTATCAAGCTATTTAAAAGCAGAAATAAATGTCTTAAAAAAAAAAAAAGGATCTTTTGTCTGTACTCAACGAAAGAACTAATTGTGCTGCTGCTCATTCCAGTGTTGCAGTCTATATATCATATAGATGTAACTTAAAAGTGCCTGTTTCTGATTAGAGAGGGGGTATTTTTTGTTTTGTTTTAGAGATGCAATTGAGAGACGTGTGTTCATCATATAGCAAAGAAATTAAAAACCTTTGTGAGGACACAGGTGTGTTTATGCTTGGCCTTGGAAGTGTGCTAGCTGAGCTCTGGGCTCATTATACCCAGTGCTTTTTACACTTTTTTTTCTTGACATGCCTTAATCAATCAATCAATCAGATTGAATCTAATTCCAAAGTATTTCCTGACTGTTGGTCTAGTCTTGCACCACAGTTTAATTTCAGAAGAGGAAAGAAAAACATGTTAAATGCATAGAAAATACGTAATTTTCTTTCTTTATAAGAACATTTTTGGAAAGTATGTGGTATGCTTTGCCTTCCATTTAAAAAAAAAAAGAGAATGGATAAGGGTCTTGTTAACGAGTGCAACAGTGTGCTTGTAAAAGCATACTGTAAATATTGTGAGCCTCAAGAAGTGCTGTCTATTTGCTTTCTACCCATCCCAAAATCTCCTTTATTTATCTTTATCCTCACAGTTCAAAGGAAATTATAAAAATGTTTTCAGAATTCTTTAAAGCATGATGCATTGTTAAAAGTATCCCAGGGGCACAGAACCAAAGCCAACAGAAAAGTCCAGTGCTGCTCTCTTGCTCGCCGAAGAAAAGGCCAGCAGCAATAACAAAGCAGGATGTTTCTAATACATTTTTTAGGTTGGGTGGAGGAGCTGGAGGCTGGAGCCCTTAATCACTTAAGCTGGAAGTTATTCACAAATGACCCTTCAAAGTTCAGTGTTCCTGTCTGGCCTCTTGTAATAAAACATATTTTCTACAGCAGAGTTTTCCTAAATAGCTTTTCAGATCTTAAGCCTTGCATTCCAAGCAGTGCACGCTGACTGCAAGCATGCCGGACTGATTCCAGAGTTAGAAATAATTACAACATTTCTAGTTTCTGGCCTTTGCTCCCCTTCTACAACACAAAAGTATTCAAGTTCCAACCTGAGATAAAGGAGAACACCTTTCTAAGTGCTTGTTTGTGCACCTTCTGCTATCACTCATTTTAGGTCAGGTTGCATCTCCTGTTCACTGTCTCTGTGAAAGCACCGGTACAGATTACAGCGTGTTTTCTGGTCCTTCACTCTGATTGAAGGTAAGTGTTCCCTACGGTCTGTTGCTTGAAATACCACCTGTCTGGTCTGCATTGACATTATGGAACATGATTCTCAAAGCTCTTCCTCACTTTTCTTTCTCGTTTAAAATAATTAATTTGCAGTTGATTTCTTTTTAGCTGAACTATTTAGTTTCTAATGCCAGCGATCCAGAAGTCAGTAGAGATTTTCATCATTTTCATCATCATCATTTCATACTGTTCATGAGGTTTTTTTAAACTGTCATTTAAGTAAGTCCTTGTGCCACTGGCTCAATTTACAGACAGTTCTGGAGTATTTTCATGAAATATCCACAAGGCCTTGTGGCTGTTCCTGCACTGTTCAGCAGCCTCTTTCCCCACACAGGAAGTGTGTTTTCCTGAAGGCCGCTATTGAAACAGCATTGTCCAAAGCTTCAACTGTACTTTGTATGTAGTTATCACTACTATAGTTACCACAAAAGAATTTATCAGTTAAAACACATCTGGTGAACTTCTGTTACTCATCTGTGCTTGCCAAATCCAGCAGCTGATCTGCTTGGGAAGGAGCTGCATTTCTACCTCCCAGCAGATACTCCGGCTGTGGCAGTCAATGACGTATGCAAGAGGACTCCTGTAACACAAAAACCTGAGAGGCAGCATAAACTCAGGGCAGAGACAGGCCTCATAAGAAAAGATAAAGTGCTATGAACATGTTACTGGTTTAATTTTAGTCATTTTGCCAGAAACATAGGTGAGCTACAGCCGGAGACGATGTGGTTCCACGCTGATTTGCCTTTTACAGAAGGATCTGTCAAACAGTGCAGGGCCTGTGGTGGGGTGGGCTTAAGTGGGATCAGAAGGAATTAAAAAGACATATTTTATACCAGTTTTATGGGAAAAGGAAATAATGCCTTTACTACTTTTGCACTTGGAGTTTTCTATGTTATCTTTGCAGTCCTATGCGCGCTTTGTGAGAGTGCAAACTGAAAGGTGAAGTAGTCCATCAAACACGGGAGGAATGCAAGGTGGTGGGCTTTTGTTGTTTGTTTTTCATTTTGGAAAGTGTTATTGCTGAGAAACAAAATCCGATAACTGGATTTATCTGTTTAAATAACTTAAGTTGGTTTAGTAGGACAAATCATAGCTTCAATCCCATAATCCAATCACGCAGGATCAGGACCAATGTCTAGCCTTGCTGACTGAATCAGAGCTCCGTAAGCATGAGGAACTCCCAATGTGAACCAAGCTATAAGGTCAGGACTTGTGTTTTATGGGCATGTCTTGAAACACAAGCTAGATGAATAGCCCAGGCCTACTAACAGTAGCATCAATGTGCATCTTCCCTGCTGTTCAAATGGAGACCATATTGTGTTCCTGAATTACTTTCAAATTCACTGTGTATTTTCCAAATACCACGTTGCTAGCAAATAAACACAACTAAAATAAGTATATTATTTTGAAAGTGTCAGCATTTAGTAGCTGAGAATTGTACTGAATTTAGAATGCCGTCCATGGCCATGTCTCTGAAACAGGCTGAAAACAAGGCAGGACATCCATGCTGGCTTTGTAGACTCAGTTGGAGTCTTTTGCTCATTATACAACCAAGATGCCTCTAATTCTGTGATCTAGAGATAACAGGCTGTTTCATTAGCATAAAATATGACACTAGTTTTTTGACTGCATGTATATTACAGTACATATTTTCATATAAATATATTCATGCATGAATAGTTTTGCTTTTCTAGCTCAAGTATGTATTCCTGCTTGAGCTCCTGCTTTCCGTAAGAGATAAAATGCCCAGTAGCAACAAATGGAAACACATTTCTAAATGCTGCATGAAGGACAATGAAAACATACCTTTTTTTTTCATGTTGCATTACTGTGGAATTACTATGGATCTTTGAAATCCCACTGTGATAAAGTTACTGCCTTACTTGTTCCTATTGCCTATGGTCAACTTTCTTTAATTGTAAGTTTAGATTTCTGAGAAAAATGTTTTACCTGCATTTATCCACCATAATCTGCAGTTTCATAATCTAATAAACTCAATTTTGTTACCTAAGAATTTCAAGATGGCACTTTGTTAATTTTAGCGGAAGAATACAAAGAATTTATCTTCTTTTAACTCATATCATATATCTCAGCTTTACTAAAGCAGAATGAAATATGAGATTTGTAAGAAAGATTTGTACAACTCATGCAGAAACTTGAGGCCATTTAGAGATAAAAACAGCACTTAGGGAAAGAACTGCAAAGCTTCTGTTCCTCATAAAGAGTAAATCTGAAATTCCACAGGAGCAGTTAATATAGTGAAGATTTAGATACAAGAAATGCCCCCAAATACTTCATGGAATGAATGATTTAATGTATGAAGGAGACAATACCTCTTCTCAACAAATTACAGATGGCTTTTGCTGAGACTTGATTTGAGGATACACATCGTACTCAGGTAACAGTCTATCTGTCTTGTAAATCTGACGAAGATGTTGAGAAAACTATCTGTTTAAATGTAGTTATCTGCTGGCTAGTTTTTCAGGTTTGGTGTCCTCCCTACCTGCTGAGCTCTGGAAAAACCTTACAGATGGGAACAGAGAGCATGGTTTTGTTAGTCATGAGAACTTAGCTGGGCTCATTATCCATCATCTACTGAAAAGGCTTCTCTTCTAGCAGGAAGATCAGAAAGCAGGCCTTGCCAAGCCACAGAGGAAAACATACCCATGTAGAAGAAAGAGCATTTATTCTCGGCTGGTACAATAGCTAATCCTTGGATTTTTGCAATGTTTTCAGCAGGTTTTAAAAACATTTATGTGAGAAGTCTTTCAAGTATGTGTCCTTTATTTCCTATAGCTCTGGATCTTTACTCTACAAACCTATTAGGAAATGGAGAAGATATCCTGCATGAAAAACCTAGTCCTTATCCAGTTTGAAAACGTTCAGCAGCACGCAGTCTACCTGAGTAGCTCTGTGAACTGTGCAGTAGGTATTTAAACGAGAGAATACCTAATTTGGTGTCTGCAATTTGCTGTATCCTGTCGATTGCTACACCTGATGCAGATATTCTTAGAGATCCAGCTCTGTACAGCTGACATTTCTGGTATTTGAATACATAATCAGGCTTTTAAAGACACACAAAGAAAAAAAAAACAACAAAGCAAACAAGCAAATTAAAGAAACTTAAAAAACAAAAAGTTTAATTGCTTTGTACGACGTTAGTTTTGCAAATGCATTTAGTGGATCTGAACACTAAGTTGACACTTTTTTACATTACACAGCTTATTTAATCTAAAGTATGGCAACTTGCCAGCCTCAGCTCCTAGCGGTAAATTCTGCTGCACAAAGCAGTTTTTATATCTGAGGTCACTTCCTCTTACTATTTTATAATCTTCCTGATTTTGTCTGCTTTCAATAAATGCCTTTCTATTTTCACATCTTTTATGTACATGTACGTACAGATGCTTTCCAACATATTAAAACTGACAGTTGCATGTTAGTAAGGATAAAAACGACAGATTGCTGGCTTCAGTTTCATTGCACTAATGCACTAGAGGGTTATTTTTACTTTACACTATTAAAAGAACGAAACATATTGGTATTAGAAGTATTTCCTGGCTTTGGGAGTGGGATGGGGAGGCAGAGGTTGATGTTTCATAATAAGGCTTTAAAACTAAAATAATCTCTGAGCATAGCACTACAGATTGACACGAGGAGGCTGAGTTCTCACAGTGAAAGTGCTCGGCTTTAAAGCATCTCAAATTTAAGCATATTAAAATTTAAAATCTGAAAATAAATTAGGGCAAAGGCCAGATGTCTCTGCTTTCACGATCCAAAGTGGTTGAATGTTTCTGCTTGGAAACAGCAGGAAGGAGAGCCACGCTGAGACCAGAGATCCCTGCAGACACAGCGGGACCGAAAGGAACTTGAGGGAAAGGATGACTGAATTGGAGCTGGTCAGGGCAGAAGGATGAGAATGGAGGAAAAAAATTAAAAATGCAATGCAGCAAACAGAGAAAAGCTTTTGGCATTACAAGAAAGGGAAGCTATCCTGATGTCACTGACCATTTCTAACAGGCCGTCGTGGAATCCTTTTCCCACAAAAAAACTGTTATGGAGGATGTTAGCTGCAAATCATCATGTGTTCATCTTTTTAGGAAGCCCTTTTTGTTGTTCTTTAGACCTGCTGTTCTTTTATGGATATGGCAATACACTAAAAATAATGGGTGCAGTTCTGTCAGGCTTAGATTACAATTTTGTTTCTTACGAACGATTATTTTAAACTGTGCAGGCTGAGATCACAGAAATCCTTTTCTGGCCCCAGAGGTGTAAAGTAGCAAATTCATCCTTCATGTAATTGCATGAGATAAATTGAGTTACGTCAGGAATTATTTTGACCTGTCTCTTCCATTTTATTGGACAAATTCTTTGCTTCAGTGCTTGACTTTCCCTTGCTTAACATTTTCTTCTATTTAGAGACAGTAAAAATTTAAAATATTACACATAGCCTTTTAGCAAGGAATCACTACCCCTCTGCATCTAGACTCAACAGCAGCTCTGAACTTAAAAATAACATACCAGAGGAGCTGAAGGCATACCCTCACCAACATGCAACTGCAATTTCATGATACAGTAAATGCCATTTTTGGATAGCCACGAGGCACAAAATTCTTAGAAATTCAACCCAACCACTTTTTTAGAAACAAAACAAAGCAAAGAGTAAAGAGTGGTTTTACCCTGATGATTTTACATCCGAGTTGGTATCATTTATCTTTCTGCTGCCACTGTAAAGCCAGGATAAAGCCTGGTGTAAACACTGTCACTCAGCACTGGCTGATCTTGACCAGAATGCAATTATATGCTTGTCTTTGTTCCGGATCAATGTACCACCATTGTACAGATCACATATTGACAAGCATAGTCGGCCTCCAGACAGTTTCAGAAGGGCTGAGTTTGAGGGATCAAAAAGAAGATGGAGAAAATCCAGTTCAGAATAAAGTGAGGAATACACAGGGACGTCCCCACTGACAAAGTAGTTATCCACCACTCTGCCTCTCTTCTTCCTGCACCATCTGTGCATCACAGTCTACCAAAGTGTAGTTGTGCCACTGAACAATTGTTTTAGAGAGCGCTCTCATTCACAGCACGGCTTTACAGCAGAGAGGACACTGAAAGTCACAACCATTAGCTGACAGTTCCTACTCCTAGCTGAATTTATGGTCACACGTTTATTAAATCCAGATCTGCGCACGGCTGACTTGCCAGCAGACAGATCTGAGCCAGCTCATGTGGAGATACACAACTACGTTTCAGACAGCTCAGTGGTGAATCAAGACACCCATCCGACCCCTATGGCACCGCGTGCCGTCAGCGAACACAGCGAGCCCAGCCTGTCGCTCTGGCTGCCATAAAGACCGAGGGATGGCAGCCCTGATACACCATGGAGGAAGGAGCCGTGTGGGCCTCCTTTGTTACCAACATCACCACAATAAATCCCTCAGCTGCTGCCGTATGTACACAGCTACAGCGGGTCTCACGTACGGCTTACAGTTGGGCTGCAGCTCCCAAAGCAAGATTAATTGGGGCTTTCAAAATCCCAGGCCTGTGTGGGATACTGACATCCAGCCTGATGCCACAGTGGCAGTCACTTTATTTCTTTCTGTTCTGAAAAAAAATAAAAATAAAAAAATCAGAGTGGTTAAGGTTAAGCCTCATAATACAATTTTACTTGTATTTAGCTTTCTACTGCTGCCCATGTAAAGGACACCACCATAGCCATTGCTTTTGGTTAGAAATGAAAAGTTTACAACATCTATCATCACAAAATGGAATTTTACATCACTGAAATATTTACAGTGGGAAACTTATCAAGGTAAGATTAACCTTATTTCTCTCTACAAGTAAATTCCAGATTAATAATGAGGATCTTTTTCAGTATTTCCATTGACTGATAAAAAGCAATCCAGAATAAAAGGCAGTTCTCTCTTGCTGAGGAAAGGATGTGAGAACCAACAGGGCTTTTTGACTCCTACATTCTTCGATTATTAGAAGTATATATATAAAGGGGGTTGGGTGGGAAGTGATTTTCATTCACTATGGCTTGCAAGCTGGTTTAAATTGCAATCCATAGAAATGACTCAAGATTTAATGAGATCCTCAGACCACTAAAACATGATGTAAGGCACTCAGTTGTCTTCACCCATCTTCTGTGTTACGACAAATGTCGTAACAGATGTGCTCCTGACCCTTTAAAACGAAACACGACATGATAAATTACCTCTTATGCAAACTTAATCAAAACAGACACTAAGCTGTCTCAAAGAGAAAAATAAAGACCAAGCACATCACCTAAAAATCTGGCATATAACCACACTTATCATAAGGGAATCAACCCTGCCAGCAGTCGGTTCTGAAGAACGCCCAATTTCCCCCTAAAGATAATTTAAACAGACCAACTATGAGACTCTTATTTGCAGAAATGACAGACTATGAACTTCTTCCAGCACAAAAGGCGAGACTTGTGACACAGACCTGGCAAAACACCTCCTGTAAAACCAGCTATGACTACAAGAAGAACGGCAAGAAAGAAAAAAAAGATCAAATCATCTTCCAAAAACCTTCTGATTGAAAGTCTAACACAGAGAGATGCATAAAATTCATGTGTTTCAAAATGGAAAAGCGATCAAAGTTCCAGAAAACAAAGTAGATGTGAGGGAATTATTCATGTAAGAAATAGTTTATTGGAGCATACCCTAAATTTTGTTGAGATTATAATCTTTTTTGCTATCTGGCACCTGTCCCTCTGTTGGCAGGAAACTGCCCAGTATTAATTACAGTGGTATTGTTATTATGCAATTCCATGAACTAAAGAATAGTTCTCCCATGGTAGAACTGCCATGGTTACAGTGCAGAACTGTGGCTGTTTAGTTGACTTTTTCACAAAATCTCTTCCTGCCCTGGTTAGCTCTGCAGCCACACATGGCAGATTTAAGCAGTACATGGGAAAAGGAGATGTAATGAAAATTTAGATCTCTAAAATTTATATCACATATCTCACCTAAGGATTAAACAGCTTTGCTTGGTAAGAACCCTGCATGCAGAACTAAGTTTTACACCTAGAACACGTGTAGGATCAGGCTCACGCAAAAATAAGTGTCTTTGCAGAATACACAATATGCAGGAAAAAATGAAGTTTTGAGGACTGTGTGCCACCACTGCAGAGACACACAGCCATGAAGAAGGCACTACAATTTTAGTGCTCTTCTGTATTTTGTAAGGTTAAGTCATCCTACTATCATGGGACTGAAGGTAACAGACTTTCCTCAAGATATATTTCAAACCCACAACAGAGAAAGCTACATCAGTAATGCAAAATATTGAAAATTCAACTATTTGCTCAAATTAATAATTAAGTTATAATGCAAAATTTTATTCATCACAAGTTTGTCTGATTTCAGCATGACATTTATATAAAATATCCCAACCGACCACTTATAATTAGGACAGTCTCTTTTCCTTGCTTGGATCACACATTGTTTTTATCTTTGTCATTCATCCATTTATTTTATTTTAAAACCCAGTCTTGTTTCCACTGAAGCCAGCAGGAATTCTGCCACTGAATTGGTGGAAGAGAGACTGTTCTCCACAGCTCACTCTTTTCTGCTAGTAATGATTGGGCTTTTACTTTGCAGTAGATTTTTTCTTGTATCAAAAGTTATATTTAAATATTGGAAGATTAAAAATGACACTGCTAAATGAAAGCAGGAAAAGAATGGAGTATATCTTACACAAATGCATAAAAAAACACAGATTTAATGAAAACATCTGTGATGAAACAACACCAGGATTTTTCTCACCAACCAGATTCCCCTCTAATGTAAATTAAGAGTTTGCTCAGTGGGCAAAAATATTCAGAGCCCACCGTCAACTCATCTGCATTCAAACTGATTTTGAAGTCATCCTTAATTGCACTTTACGTAGTTGGAAAATGCATCTCTTACCAAGGCTGTGCTGTTTTATGTAATCACCTCCTTTTCATACGGTGATTAAACCTAGAGGAGAGTGTGGGAGCATTTTAGAGGTTGTGATGCTTATGATTTCTTGCTGAGGGACACCTGATCACCACAGCAGCTGTCAGAACCAAAGCTCTGCATTCAGAGCACAGCAGTGAGCAGCGGTGTCAGGAGGTGAGCACTGCTGACAGCCCCCACTACACACACTGTGCCATGCCAGCCCGTAACAGGAAAATGAAAACCCTGATACCTTCCTGTTGGCTGACCCCTTCCTCCCCCCGTTTCCTTTCTGCATAAAATTTTACCACTAAAGGTTTTAAAAAATAATGTGGGGTGGTTCCTGGGAAGGAAGGAAGCGTGGTTGGTGCCAGCACACTCCTGCTTACCTGCTTTGGCTGCAGTGGTGTCATACTGCCCATCTTAGCAAGTACTTAAGAAATCCCACCAGTATTTCAAGTCCCATGACTGTAAGCAGGCAAATTCTTTTTCTTACAAAACCGGCATTACACTCTGTGCAAAATCCCGCACTGTGTATGAGGAGCTCCATTGACAGACAAAACTTCCACAGCCACTGCGGGAAAAGCACCCAGCAGCGCTCCAGCACCTGACCCAAGAGCCAGGGGCAAGCAAGGCTGCAGAGAAAACACGAACACTGTGAGCTCGAGGCTCCTTTTTGGACAATCAAATCAGACTAACTTGTGATGAATTAAATTTCTTCATTGTAACTATTAATTTGACCAAACTGTTGAATTTTCAGTATTTTGCATTACTGACGTGGCTTTCTCTGTTGTAGATTCATAGAATATTCTGAGTTGGAAGGAACCCGTAAGAATCATCGAGTCCAGCTCCTGGCTCCACACGGGACCACCCAACTCAGACACCCAACTCGACCCTCTCACAATATGGCACCAGCCCAGCTCCTGTCCCTCACCCTCCTGTCACCCCCACCTCTTTTTTCCCTTTGGGACACCTTCGAAGTCCCGGCGGCTCTACGGACGTTCCCCGGCTCGCCCAGCCTGCTCCCCCACCCCCTCCCAGCCCCTCTCTCAGCTAGCTGCCGGCGGCTCGAGCTCCTCCCGCTCCCTGCCTGACTCGTGCGGGGCGCCGAGCGCCGCCAGGCCGCGCCGGGAAGCCCAAAAGCAGACGGCGGCCGGAAGGCTCCCCGCAGCCCGGGCACGGCCGCCCCCCGAGAGGAGGAGGGAGCACGGCGAGGACAGCCGACCTCGCGACGGCGGCGGCACGGATCCGGCCGGGCCCTGCCTCCCCCCCGCCCCTCCGCGGGTCACATGAGAGGGGCGGGCGGCTGGGCCGAGCCGGCGGCCGCCGCCGGGGTGAGGCGGCGCCGGGTGGGGAGGGCCGGGGCCAGGGAGCGCGGCGGCGAAGGAGGAAGAGAGAGGCGGGAGGAGCTGAGCCCGGGGCCTCCCTGAGCCGCGGCAGTCGCGGAGCGCGCTGCGCGCGGCCCCAACATGGACGAAGAAGGCGGCGGAGGTGGCGGTGAGTGGCGGAGGGGCCGCGGCCCCGCACCTGGCCGCCGTGCCGAGGCGGCGCTCGCTCGCGGCCGGCGCGCCCGGACCGGGGCTGGGGAGCGCGGCCGAGTCCGGGACGTGCGGCGCGGCACCGCGCCTTTTTTTCCTTTCCGCGCTCCGTGCCCCGTCCTGCCCGGCTCCTCCCGGGCGCGGGGGCAGCGCCGGTGCCGGCGGCCACGATGGGGCTCCGTGCCCGCGGCCGGAAGGCTCGGCCGAGCGGAGGGCCGCTCTCGGGGCGGCGGGGCCCCGGCCGTCCGGCCGTCGGTCGGTCGGCGCGGTGACAACCCCGCGTTGGCTCCGATCCCGCCCGGAGATATCGCGGCGCTCCCCGGGCGCAGCTGCGCGTCCGCTGGGGAGGAGGGAGAGAAAAGTGTGTATCTGGCGTTTGTGCGAGCGGTGAAAGGAATAATTATGCTCTGCGAGGGCTTCTGTTTGTGTGTCATCCTAATGGAGGCTCGGTGATAATCCCGGAGTGGTTCATCCAGTTTAAACAAGGCGAACCGTTCCTAAAGGCAGCGATGCTAATGTTCCCAAACAGCACTTTTAGCAAATCGGGGCTTGCATCCTAGGGGAGCTTTTAATCTTTAATCTTTCGGAGGCTGCAGACTGTCCCGGCTGAAGGACGGCGGGTTTGCAGCCTGCTTTCTTCGTCTTGTTTCTAGTGTGCTTCGTGCGTAAAGCTCCCTTCCCTCTGGAGGAGCCCTCCGCTGTGTGCCCGGCCGGCTCCATGTGCTCGGTGGCTGCAGGGCTGCCCTACATTCGCTGTAACCCAACGGCTGCTCGGTGCGGATGGCTGCCAAGTGTTAAACGCGCCGTGTTTGAGGGTATCGCTTGTTTCTAAATGGATAAAATAATGGCTAAGGCTCGTATGATTAATAGTTACACGGTGATTGCTAATTTTAAACGTAATTGCCCAGAACTCGGAAATCAGGTGGGTGTGGTGTTTGTTTTGACAACTTGGGAAAGAAAAAAGCTCCGATGAATCAGAGGAATAACTCTTGAAGGAGCATGGCCATTTCTCAGCTCTCTCACCTGCCTCATCAGTGTTGGGCTTAAGTCTTTTGCCAGGAAAACAAAGAACGAAACAAGCCAGTTCTCCTTTAAAAATGATCATTGGAAGCAATTGAACACTGGAATCAGAAGATTGACGAAACTCAACATACATTATTTTCACAGTGTTATGAGCTGTTTATTTGTAGGAGAGGGAGATGGAGATACTTGCTGTTGGCACCAGCCCTGTGTCATGTTGTAGTTCTGATGTGCCAGGCTCAGATTGGAACATGGACCTCTTGCTGAATCAGTCCTGTCAGGTGTGTGTGTTTCAAAGCTAGACTTTCTTAGGAAGAAAAGCACCCAGAGCCTGGAAGGAGGCAGTCTGTCCTGCAGTGCTTCTGAGGAGGAAGAAGTCAGATTTAATATAGAATGAAACTTTTAATTTTGTATCACACCAATGAATGTTTGACTTTCTTCAAATATCCCTCCCTATTTGGCTTTATTGTAAAACATTTGTAGGCTAATAAGATGGTTCATTTTTCTCCTATCTGTATTTGATGGTTGACGCTAGTCTCTTGTGAGTATTGAACTCTTTTCCTGACTAGAGATCCTATCTGACTTTTTCTTATGGAGCACAGTCAGTTTGGAACACCAGAATTAGATCATTTCCAGCTAATGCATTGTTGTTTTGAATTAAGTCTTCCCTCCCCCTCTCCCCCTTCTTTTTGCACAATGGAAAGCATGTGGGAAGTGTTGATTTGACAGCCAATTTCAGTGCGCCTTGGTGCTACCAAGCAGTGAGGCTCTGGGTCTGCCAGGGGTTCTCAGCAGGGCTGTCTGGTGCTGGAACCTTTGTAGGATGTCAGCAGTGCCCCAGAAATTCTCATGGTGAAGTGACAAACTGGTGCAGCTGAGCTTATCGGTGTGCACAGGTACTGCAGGCAGCAGGACAATTATTTGAGGACTGTGCCAAATCATCCTAATTAGAGGCTTGATCTAGATAAGCATCTAAATATCTAGGGCACTAAACTGTGATTCAGAAGGTAAATGCAGTTCCCAGTTCAGCTTTGCCTGCTGCCCTGCTCCTCAGTTTCATTTGCATCTGATGCTTCAGTTCCTTCATCTGACAAATGGGGTCAGCTATTTTGCCATCACTTGTGAAAGCTGTGAATAAAAGCAGGGCTGTGTAAAGTCAGGATTATTTTAGAAACACTTGGCAGAAGAGAAATGTTAATCACGGGAATTGTTCTCGATGTTTTCTCTCTTCTGTGTGGAGTCTAAATGGGGGCATGCGTTTATTCTGTACAAGCCATTTACACACAAACCTCCCGTTGCTCTCAGCGGAGGCTGTGTGCATGGATTATTGATGCGATATGATCCGCGTCAGTTGGTGTTCGTCTCAGCCTCCTTTTGTGTTCTGATTAAAATATCTCTGTGGTTCACTTCATCCAGGAAGTCTCTCCCCCTCCCTCTCCTCGCTTGGGTTAAAATCACACATTCTGTGATCTGAGCGAGGCTTTTCTTACATGCTCTCTGTTGTCCTGTAGCAGTGGTACTGCTCAGTCGGGATCTTTGCATGGAGCGTTGCAGCAGGTGTGCCGAAGGCAGGCTGGCATAGTACCGCTCTTTGTTCCTCTGAACTTGCGTTGTGCAGTTGCTTCGTAGTCTCCAAATCCAGCTCAGTGCCATTCCATGTGGAAAAGCCTATGGGATCGAGTACTGAGTGACTTCTGTATGCATGTTTGTTTTGAGCTCTCATTACTCTCATCAGGCGTGCTAAAAGGTTAAAATCTTGCTTGTACTCAGCAAATACACGAAGCTCTAGCACTGACTGTGACAGTGAGGATTCTCTATTGTTCTCTATTGCTCCTGGAGCTGTTTGTTTCCAAATGCTGAGGCTTTCCTTGGGGTTGGAGAGCAGTTTAGCTGGCAGCCAGTTGTTGGCTGTGCTCGCCAGCAATGGTGCCAGGTAGCACGTGGATTTCTGGTATGGAGGCAGACCATCAGGAGTTGGACCAGAGGACCAGATCATCTTGCAGAAGATTCAGAAGAGCAGATTTGCTGCCAAACCAGATTTAGCAAGATGACTTCTATTTTTCTGCGTGGCAGAGCAGTTATCTGCTTATAGGTAAAAGCTGTTAAATGTAAATAAAAGGAAAGACCATCCCCCCAAATTTCTCTATGGAAAGTTGTTTTATCTGTATATTTCAGCAACCTGTGGATTGTAGTGTCTTTCAAAGGCAGATATTAAAGATAGGGGAGTTCAAGTGGCTTGCTCATGGTTATAGACGTTTGCATTGCATTCAAGACTGAATTTGCATGTTTTGTTTAAAATAAAAGAAACTCACAAAATAAGAAATGTATTTAATAAAGAAGAATATTAACTGTGTTTTTCTCCAGACTCATCAAAGTGGATAACTGGTGCTGGTGGTTTTAAAAAGTTGTCCCAAAAGTTCTTTGGAGTTCTAATAATGCTGAGAAAGTGCCAAGAACAAAAAAATGCACCTGAGTATCAGATTAACCTCCTGGTGCTAGGGAGAGAAATAATGGCAAATTCAGACATACAACTCAAAAGGAAACAGCATAAATGTCTTCTGTCAGCCAGCAGGGCTTCAAACTAAGTCTCTTTTTGCAAAATAAATACTTCTCTGTGTTCAGCTTACTTCAATTTGTACAGATTACGTGTTGGTTCATTAGGGTCTTAACTTTTATCCCCAAATGCATTAGTATTAGTAATTAATTGTAAATATGAGTTACTTGTAGTGGTATCAGAAAGTAGACTTCTTAATTGCAGTAACATGTCAAGGTTTTTCTTAGCCTAATGTTTGGTATTTGTAGCTGTGGCTGGGAAGAAGACATTACATTTTTGCTGATAAAATTTCCAGAGACTGCCAGACTTGAATCGTTGAGTAATGAGATTTGGGGGCTGGTGCACAGCAGCATAATCAGGACCTGGGTTTTAGTGGAACAGTGTGCCTCTAACATAGCATCTGTGGATTATTACATTTAGGAAAAAGCCCTGTAGAGTTTGCTTGGAGGAACAGTGAGTACTTTGCAGAGCAACGTCTGGGAATCACAGCAATAGCCATGTGAAAGTGGCTTTCCCGTGTGCTGCTGTTACAAAATGGATATTGCAGTCTTGTAATATCAGTGGCGCGTAAGAGCCTTTACCAGGTGAGGGGCTGCATGTCTCAAGGCAGCACAGTGCTTTCCAGGAGACATCCTGCAGTTCACATCAAGTTTCTCAGTCTGATCCCCTTCTTTATAGAATTTTCAACGCTTTCTTAAGGGAAAGTTGATGAAATGCAGTGTAGCTTTCCTCCAGTTCCTTCTGCTTGCCATCTTTTCTACCGATAAGTTTCTCACTTGCTGGCACAGCTTTTAGCTCTTGATTAAAAGCTGTAAGCCATTCTGCTTGTACTATAGCTCCATCTTATCCACTGCTATCTTTTGCTCGCTTCCTTTCCTCCCTAAGCAAGCATGCTTTTGTCTGTTTCTTTTTACATCGTCTTTGGCCACAGTTGCTTGTTGAACTGCTGCCCCATCTCCTTTTCATTTTGGAAGTCATTGAATGAGCTGTTTGCAGTCACTGTCTGAAGAGCATCTCCTCCAGGTTCATCCTAGGTCCTTTCCACACTTGTCCTGACCCCTCATGCTTAGAACATTCCCTTCCTTGTTGTCCATCCAGCTGTCTCTAGTCCTGTTTACTATGCTTTTCTTCTTGAAATCTTGCTCTTTCTTGGCTTCTTTTTCTCTCTTGGCTCCTCACTCCCCTCCTGTCCTGTTAATCCCTTTTTCATATGGAAGATCATCTTTCTGCTTCCAACTTCTTGCTAGGATTTGCAGGGCTCTGTGCTTGCCTTAATGCTCTCTTCTCCAGTACATCTTCATCTGGACAATCAAATTTGCAAATAAAAATTGAACAATCATGTTTGAAGTGATGACTCACGGCATATACTGCCTGCTCTGGTTCCACTGCCATCTGTCCCAGCTAAAATGTTGGCCTGTTTGACATCTTAAGATTGCATAATTGTCATATTAAGCTTAACGAGTCTAAAACAGACCTCCTGATGTTTCTTCTAGCTGTTTCTTGTCTTGGTGCCTGTGGATTCACAATGACATTGGTTATTGACAAGGAAATAAATCAGATGTTTTAATCTACTCTTTCCTAAAGAACAGTCTGTAGAAGACTTGTACAAAGGGCAATGCAAAACCCTTTGAAGACTTTTGCAATCTGAAACTTAAGAAATAGGTTGTATTTTCCTATGCAGTATTCATTTTAATGTTTGAATGCCTGAGTAGATTTAATCTGATCATGGGTTCACACGCTGTCTGCAAGCTTCTGTCTGGGGCTGGGCTACACGAAGGGTGCTGGTTTGTGACGATAAAGAATCTCTACAGATTCTTTCTTCCTTTTATAAAGCTGAATCACTTTGTCATCCTGTAGTTCAGAAGTCCTTAAGCATATGCTGAAGGATTGCACTCATCTTAATGAAGAGTTTGCACACAGTGACCATGGGCTTCTTTCACCAAGGATGAAAAGAAGCACGTAGCAGCTATTTTATTGGAAAAACCTGTCAGCTTGTAGATCTGCAGGACAGGAATCCCACGGTGGTGATGAACACGTGGCATTTTACCTTAAGATTTATGGAAGCAAAGAAAAAAATTTGTGTGAACTGCCATCACTGGTATTTCTGAGCTCTTTGCTATGTGTTCTTTTAGAGCAGTATGTTCTATAGGGGAGGTATGTGGCTTAAATAGTAAAAGTATATTTAATTATGCCATTTGTATAACTTCAGCATCTAGCAAATTGTTTTTAATTGCATATGACTTCCTTCTTTCAACTCCCAACAATTTCATGGGAAAACTTAGTATTGCAAATATTTTGGACGGCAGTATTTCCTTTTAGTGGGATAGACACAGAAAATCCACTAGAAAACCATGTGTTCTGTGGTCCTCTGGGATTTGCCTGAAGAAGGAAATGGCTTGACCTATTTGGTTGCTATGAAGTAAAAACATTCTTGTTCTTTTTTTTTTTCTTAGTGAACATCTGTGTCACATTTATTTCATTACTTTCTGAGGTTTTTAAAACCCATTATTTGGTAAGATGAAGTTTCATTTAAGGAAAGTAGTGATGCTTAGCTGCTTCTACAATTGTACTGTAGTTCCAGTATCTTTTTACACATAGGTGCAATGTAAGTGGGGAGCTTTTCCAGTTAAAGCTGACATGCAAGAAGGAACATACAGATACTATCCAACTTTCCAGGATATCCAACAACATTTCCCACGAAGAAGCGTCTCTGACAAAGTCAGATCTCACAGAGTTAATAGGAGGTGTAGCACGCTGGAAGCTTGTGAACCATGAATCAGATTCTTGTATAGGACATCAAGTACTGGCAGTCCTTGGTGTGATTTTTCAGCAGGTTGGGCTTCTTGGTGTGCTTTTACTAATTACCTTCATTTCAGATGTTCTGATTACTATAAAATGAAATAGTTGCCTTATGCCAGGTGTGTGGAAGACTTGTGAAATTGATACTGTTATTTTGCAACCAAGTGGAAATTTTATGAAGGATAGATTTTCCTGCAAGACTATTAACTAATAACTCTCCTGACTGAATTTCATAAGGAAGTTCTTCGGTTCAGAATGAGAATTGTAGATAAGTTCATTTTGAGATCACTGAGTCTGATTTCAGATCTGTTATTCTGTATCAGATCGAGCTGCTCAGGTGGATTTTGGGAAGCTGCTGCTGTTCTTGCAGATATGAGTCCTTCGTATCAAAGGAGGAAAGTCTCTCTTTAAATTTTTTTAGATGAAATACCTCTAATTCCTTAGCAGAACAGGAAAGCTGTGTGAAA
The DNA here is from genome assembly GCF_023343835.1 of Lagopus muta. Classification (NCBI taxonomy): domain Eukaryota; kingdom Metazoa; phylum Chordata; class Aves; order Galliformes; family Phasianidae; genus Lagopus; species Lagopus muta. The sequence continues at coordinate 6,463,624 of NC_064447.1, read as the reverse complement.
ACAATGGAACACAGTCTATGGAGGTGGTGCAGTGTCTCACAGGCTGTGCCTTCTCCTGTGGTGGTCCTGAGGTATTTTGTCTCCAGTGACAAACCCTCCATCCCTTCCTTACGTAGTTCTGTGTCTGGCACCCATCCCGGTGTGTTTATCCGCCTCATAACGCGATGTCCTGCAGCTGCTGGGAGCAGAGCTGATGCAGGGTGCTGGAGCGGCTCAGCTGCAGCTGTGGGAATTGCTGTTGGTGAGCACCAGTTCTCATGAAGCTTGTATCATCTTTCCTTTGGTTAAACTATGTTGGAGTGGAGCAATATGCAGGAGGTGCTCTGGCAAAAGGAGTAGATGGATAGAAAGGGCACAGATCCGTCTCTCTGCTGCTTGCTCTCCCTTTCTCTCATGCACAGAAAGGCTGAAAAAGAACTGGTGCATGCAAGCAGGAAAACGGCCTCTTGTTTTGTCTCAGAACTGTGAGATGTGGTTGTTTAATGGGTCACCTCCATGTTTTTGTACAGCCGCACCATTAATTGTAAGTGTAAATTCCAGCATGGAGCTGTGTTGTGTGCTATCACATTCAGACTGCAGAATACCATTCAGGTTGTTTGCTTGCACAGTTCCAGGTTTTCAGAAGCTTTTATTTGCTGTTGGATTTTCATTTTGATGCCCTGTAAATATCGTGGTCCTTAATGAGATCTTTGTTTGGCTCACAGGCAGTGTTGTCTGTAGGGTCAGATGCTGACAGCAGCGGGTCCTGCTGCCTCACAAGGCATGCTGCAAGAGGGGGAGTTGGCAAAAGGGCATTTATAAGCGGATTGCTGATGACAAAATAAGGACTTATTGTTGCTGGAAGGAGTATTTTTTTTATATTCAGTAATCAGATTCTGAGTCTTTTTTTTTTTTTTCCCTTACTCATTTAAGTGTGGACTAATGAACTTCCTGCCCAGGCATTCAAATCGACCCAAGAGGAATTTTCCCACCAGGCTGTATGTTCCCTCTGAGCACAGTTTTGACCACTTGCAAATCCCATTTTTGAATTTGTAAATCTGCTGCTTGTTTTTGTGGCTGCATCTCCTGCCTGGGCAGCCAGGGGCTGTGGAGGAAGGCTTTCCCAAGAAGCTGAGCTAAGCCGAGCGGCAGCAAGAAGAGCTGGTGGCTTTGGAATGGAGAAACTGTTTTTTGGGAGGAACCTTGCAGACTAAGAGTGCTCTCTGACCCTGAAATCGTACTGAGTACAGGGAAGGGGCTTGGTGCTGTGTGGGTGCTGTTCTGAGTCCTTGAGAAGACCAGGTAGACCTGACTCTTCTCTGTGTGAAGTGCTCGGCTGCTCAGGGTTGCCCGTGCAGGAGCTGCAGTGTATGAACCACGCCAGCTGATAGTCCCTTGATGTAGATCTGTGTAGTTTATTGGTTTGGGTAGGTAAATCTGCATGTACTGTTTTATGATTTTTTTCCCTTTTTGCCCTCAATTTTTGGTTATTTCTTTCTCAATTCTTTTTCTGTAAACTGCCAGAATTCTGCACGTAGTCCCCCAAACCAGGCCCTTAATGTTCAGCCATACATCTTCAGGAACCTCTCTCTCAGCCCAAAGTAAACCTCAGTGTAGCCTTGTATTTTGTAACCTCACTGCTAACAAACACTGGGGAAAGCTCTCTTTGCATGTGGTATCTGTCATGCCACGCATTAGCAGGCAGTTTGTATTATTGAGGTGTATGTTTATAGTCTCAAAAGTAATTTTTTATTTTATAGAACTTACTTTACCCGCTCTTCTGCAGGTTGGTTTTGACTGTTGTCCCACCTTTGGTTTCTCTGATGTTGTGCACCTGCAGCATTGTAATGCAGAATCCAGCATTATTGTAGGAACAGGAGAAATGACGCTGTGCTTCTTTCTTACATCTCTTGTCCTGGAGCTGCTACTCCTGAATTGCAGTTTCTGTACAAGCTGCTGTTTACCTGCAATTTGAAGTTGGTAGTCGGGGTCAGTCAGACCTAAAGTTTAGAGAAACAACTGCTGTGTCTGTGAGAACTGTTGATCACAGAAGGGAGAGTGCAGAGGCTTTCCTTAGCTGCCTGGTTTGCTGATGGGTGCTGTAGCTGATGCTGGTTTGTTCTGCAAGTTGGAAATCCCAAACTAGGTGTTAAGCCCATCTCCTTTCTGCTATGTGAGATCTGTTTGTGACATTGCAGTTTGCTGGAGGACTTTTAGTAACGACAGACAAATACAGCATGTGGAGTTGATTTTATGGTGTGTTTTCTTGGTGGCTTTTTTTTTTTTTTTCTGTAGGAAGTGCATTTTTGGGCTTTAAATAGCATCTTTGCTTCTTAAAGATTTCGGATGAGGCTTCCCCCCCCAAGGGCTTTTTTTTTTCTTGTTGTTAAATCAAAATACATCTAATGCTCTTTTCTCTCATTTTGTTCAACATGAGTTTGGAAGGACTGCAGTGTTTAGTCTTGGTTTTGTACCAATAAATGACATAATTTCACGTGAATGTTTTAAAAGATTAGGTGATATTTTATAAGAGCAAACATAAAAGAAGGCAAGCTTCAGCCCTTCCGCTGTGAATTCACTGATAGCCTAAGCAGAGAGTGCACCTTATGTCCCTATTCTTAGTGTCCTTTTGTATCTTCTGCTTACCTTGCGAGCCTGCAAAAGTAACTTGTATCATAAATGGAAAAGGTTGGGTGAAATTAGTAATCCAAATTAAATACAAATAATACTCTGAAGTTTATGGAGCCTGTGGGTGGGTGGACTTGGCAGATACATCCATTGTGGTATGTTAGACTTGAAAGACCATCTGGAGATGATTATTTTCTGGTATTTTGTAGTAAAGGTTTTTAAAGAGAGATTTATTTTATTTTATTTTTTTTTAAGAAAAGGGGTGAAAACAGGGAGAAAAATTTCAGTTTGCATTAAGTAGTAAAATAGTTTGTTGTAGTAGCATATGGAAAAGTGATTTATTCAAAGTTAGGCTGCTAAAAGAAGTTTCCCTACTGTTTTCCTATTGACTTCTCTTGTTCTGTGAAGGCAGCCAGAGATCCCATGCAGCTGGGACTAATACAGGATCCAGCTGTAGCTTTTTTATTGTTGTTCAGATGTCCGGTGATGGTCAACTTGAAGTTATTGTGTGGAAATTCAGTAAAGGAAAAGGGTAGGGTGGGAAAAAAATGACTCTCCATAAAAATATTCCAGTAAAAGCAACAGGAACTAGGAGTATCCATTTCAGAACTCTGCCATAAATTGCATCCTGAAATACTTAAACGCCTTCGGATTTTGCTGTAGACTTTAAGTCATCTCAGAGTTCTTCCTTTTATTTTATATATATATATATATATATATACATATATATATATATATATATACATATATATATATGTATTATTTTTTTTTTAGAAATGGAGTTAGCTGAATGGTGTGGGAAGGTCGCCATTCTTTTAGATTACTTAGGGAAGAAGTTCATCAGTTTTAGTTGAAACAAAGTTCCTTATTCTCTTTGAAGCAACAACATAAATTTTGTTGAACTGTTTTGATTTTAATAACTCCACACCGAGTTTCACCAGTCGTCTTGTAGAGCTGAGGTGTTTAGGGAGGGGAGAAGCCTCATACTTTTCTTCAGAGTTCATATATTCTAAGATATATTTTGTGCTTCCAGCTCTGCAGATGACGGTTTCGATTCACATGAAACAACATGAGTGAGAAATATAGCAGGTATGTCAAATGTGAGAGTACTTAAGGATGACCAAAATAAGACACACTTCATACTTTCAAAACAATTTTTCTTTTTTCTTTTTAATTTGTTGAAAATGTCACATCTCTGACATTTCTTTGTAATTGTAGCCAGCCTCCTATTTGTTGAGACCAGTGATGCCAGCGTAGAGCTGCACCGTCTGTTGGCTCTCTGTCTGCTTTCCAGATCTCCATTCCATTCTACACTTGCAGACACAGTTCATCAGATGGCAACCTACACTGCAGAGTTCTGTTACTGCTACTCTGAGTCTTTAATTTTGAATATAGTTGCTCAATCACTTTGTAATTATGCTAGTCAGACTATTATGTTTATTACAAATAATACGCAAGTAGGTCCTACTTGATAGGACGAACCAGTTTGAAGTAGTGTAAGTTACTTCCATTAGTGATAGTGAGGAGATTTGCAAAGCAGAACTACTGTCTAGAGCATAATCCTCTGTAGTATTAGTGCATTGAATGCACTTCATTAATGCTTTTATTTTTGTTGCTTTTTTCTTTAAAAGAAAAAAGTTTTGGGTCAGCCTGTTGGCTTGTCAGACAGCCTGATGTTTTTGTCCACTGTTCTAGAACATAACAACAACAACAACGTGTTTTCCTTCCTGAACTAGTAAGAGCTGGCCTATTACTTCAAAGTGGAAGTGAAATGCGGACAAAACCGTGTGTTTTGAAGGCAAATGACTTCTGAAAGCAGAACAAGTCAGTTGTAAGGTAGAAATCCCTGGGATGTCCCTGCAGCTATGTGACATGTAACAGTCTGTGGAGTTCTTGAGCTTGCTAATCAATGTCAGCGGTAAGAGCAAGGAGGTTTTGTTCCTGTGATAGGATTCCTGTGCTCCATGGGAAGTGGCAGTAATAGTTGATATCATTTGCATGGTGACTGAATTAATTTGCTATTGATGCATTTTGTAAACCTGCAACTAATTAAAAATAATATATTTTTATATATTATTTTAAATAAATTATATTTATTTCTTTTTAATTAAGGAAATAATTACTTTCATTTTGCTGAATTACTGTACTGAGTGATATATACTATATAGCCATGTTTGGACTTTGTTTCCCGTCCCCTCTATTTTATCTAATTTTTAATTCAAATTAAGACAAACAACTGACTTCTTTTACAAGGGTGGTATTCAAAGTTGTTTTCTTCCAAGCAATATGTTATGAACTTGTGAAAAGCCTAAAGGAATCATTTTCAACGTTGTTGTCTTTTGCAGCATTGGCTGTATGCAGATTCTGCCTGTGCCAAAGGCTGTTAAAATACAGCAACTGGAATAAAAAATTTTGCTTCATGATGCATTTGGGGGAAAACTCTTAAGTATTTGTGCCTAGAGAATGAAGTGAGCTCTCTGAGTTGAAGAAAGCAATATAGCAAGATCTTGAGAGAGAGAACACTGCGTTTTTTGAGTTGTTGCACACTGGATTTTTCTCTGGACTCACACAGACTTAGGAGATAAGATTTTCCAGTCTGGTGGGTTAATATCAGAAGGTCCTTCTCACTTTTGAGATATAGTAAGAGTGCTTTTCTATCAAGGTCTTGGCTTTTCACAACCTTGTTTTGTGTTCTGAAGAAAAGCTTTCATGCTGAGCAACTGTTAGCTTGGTAGCATTTGAATCATAAACCATCAAATGAATACCAAAGAAATCATTGCAGTAGAGGCTGAGTTTTAACACTGAATGTATGTGTACAATAAATCTCTTCAGCTAATCACTCTGCTTCATTTCCCTCCCACCCCTTTGCAGCTGGAAGTTCATCAGCTTCTGCTGCTCTATCTTGCTTCCTCTGGAGACTTTCTGGAACAGAGTGAACAGTGGTGGCAGGGATGTATGAACAATGTGATGATTATGTTCTGTGGGTCTGTATAAGTTGCCTTTTTCCATTGCTGTTAATTCTTATGCTATGTCATCTACTCAGCATGAACACATTATGTGTGCCGTGCGAAGTTGCGTGCTGCAGTATTTAGTGAAAATGTGTGCAGCTCCATTCAATCAGTGGGAAATATTTTTAGATCGGAAGTGAGATCATAAGTTCCGAGTTAGGACAATGCAGGATGGCTAGACTTCCATTGATGGTTTGTAATTAATTGAGGTCTGTGATTCTTTGGCATACGAGGAGACATTTTTTTTAAAGTACAGCTGCAGAACAAGTCAGGAAAAAAGGTTCCATTAGAGCTGGCTGTGGGCATTTTATCATGAAGGTTTACAACCAGAGACAAATGGAAGCATCTTTCTGCCAGCCTGATTGTGTGAGAGCAATTGTCGTCGACCTTTTCTCTTTCAGAATCTAAATGTAATCTTTCAAAACTGATTTCAGAATGTTCAGATATACTGGCTGAACTTTGGTGGCTTCAGTTGCATGTGGCACGTGGGTGTTCTGGCCATGCATCAAATACTTCAGCAAAGTCTGAAGTCCAGTCTGTTCTGACATTGTGGAGATGGTAGGACAGATGCTGTAGCTGAAGAATCTTCATGAGCTTGTTTTTGTGTAGTTTTGGAGTGAACTGTAGGCTGTTTTGTGCTAGATGTATGCTGCTGGGACTGGACTGGGTGACTGTTGATGATGAAAATCTGTGCTTAATAATGCCACTATTGTTATTAGTACCTCAGTGTGCAAGGAATAGTTAAAACAATGAAGAAAGTGTTCTGTTGTGACTGGCACTCACCAGGGGTTTTGTACCCGTGTCACAATGTCCATTTGTGAAAGATGGAAGAATCTCTAACCTGAATTAACAGGTTTTCTTACCGCTTGTTGCATTAGCAGCATCCAGAGTTGCAGACAGGCACCTTGTTGCTACAGACTGCTTAGCAGAATTTGGTATTTTTGGTTGCTCTAAGGCAAATTCAGGATGATTGCAACTATGCTAATATAAGTCAGAGTATTTTCAGCCTTACACAAAGTTTGTGTAATGAAAGCTAATGCCTGGTAGAGCACTGCCCTGAGGAGAGAGAGAGAGAGAGGCTCTTTGGAAATGAGCTTAGCAGAGGCTATATGTAACCACATTGTCTTTTGGGACTGGGATCCACAGTTAAAAACATTGTAATTTGCTGTAGGTTTTACTAGTTTAGCAAAAAGTGGCATCTTTTATTGTTACCCTCTGCATCACATTGAGGGGTAACAGAACTAACGTGTTTGGTCCCATTCGGTTGTTTCCCAATCAAGAAAAATGTTAGCTATTTGAGCATGGCAGGATGAAGTGGAAATCTGAGTAAGAACATTTATAAATAGGAGCAGAGCCGGTGGATTTGGAAAGAGGGTGAGGGGTGAACGGCAGTTAGTGGCTTACAGCTTGTTAAACCTTTCTCTCTTCGGTTTCAGGGCAAATGCTGAATGTTACGTGCTGTAAGTCTGAGACGGGAGTGTAATGAAAGTAAACTGCTTAGATCTTTGAAGTCGTCGGGATACAGATTGTTTCTTGAACACTTAGCTGAGGAAAAATGTTTAACTTATAAAGTACAAAAAATACACATTCTGATTGGTTTTCATTGATCTCCAAAAGGAATGTGGTGTTTTTTGTCAATATTGGCAAAAACAGCTTAGAAAGGGCAATGTACTGTTTTGGCAGATCTGACTGAAACTGTTAGGAAATGTTTAAAAAGGAGGAATGTATTTATTTGAGGGTCTGCTTGAAGTACAAAGGAAAAAAAAAAAACCAGCAACCCACTACCGTTGTTTTTTTTTTTTGCAGCACAGAACATATGCTTACACACACAAACACAAACAAACAACTGAACAAAAACAACCAAGAAACCTCAAAAACATGCTGAATGTGTTCAGTTTTTAAGTATGGTGAGACAGATTTGATGTAAACTACTGATGGCTTTTTGCTAAGCAGAGAACGGGGGAGCAGAGGTTTAACCTTACGGTGAGTGGACCCATCCAGCTAACTTCTTATCAGTGAACCAGAGGGCAAGCTCTTCTGTGTCTGGATTGGTGACCTGTCAAGCTAATTGTTGCATGGAGTGATGGCAACCAACAATCCACAAATGCTTAATATACTCTTGTCTGAGGAATCTGAAAATGCTTTATGGTCTTAAACTAAGCCTTGCTCTTCCTTCACTAGGAAATCCATGAATAAATTCCTGACATATTGTGGCCAATGGGCATGTTGATGTCACAGCAAGATTCAAGCCAAGGATGACCAGGAAGTAAAGTATTTTATGAGCAACAGTGCTGTTCAGAGCTATTTCATACAACTCAGCAGTTTCCACTGTAGGTATCTGGGCTGCTAATGTGGATGAGGCTGCAAGATCTTTGGTAGTTTAGAGGGTCAGGCATCACGTTATGCATGCTGAAATTTGTCTTGTCTTGGAGGAAAGTAAATGCTACTTAAGGAGAAGTGAATAGGCCTATCATAGCACTCTGTAGTTGTCTTCTGGAGGCATTCTTTGGAGAATGGAGACTGCTTTCAAATCCAGCATTTGTTCCACTTCCTGTAGCCTGCAACTGGTCTTGGAAAATGAATAAATAGGAAGTTTCTGCAGTAAGTACTGCTTCTGGTATCTGCCTTTAGAGCCATGTCAGGCAGACCTGGGGAAGGATGAATTTTCCTTTCCTTTTTTTTTTTTTTTTTTTTTTTTTTTTTTTTTTTTTTTTTTTTTTTTTTTTTTTTTTTAACTGAATTTGTATGCTTTGGAAGGAGCCAGCAATCATAAGAAACTGACTAATGCTCTCCACTAATGAGTGAAGTACAGAGGGTGGCTCCTCTGTTGCCAAGAGTAGATGTTACTGGAAAATTGTGACAGAAAGGCTGGCTTGCTGGGAACGCAGTAGGTCTAATGAACTGTGCATGAATATAGAGCAGAATTTGATGATATTGCTGGCTGGTGGCTGTGGGGCCTGGTTACTGGGACCCCACTGCAGCTGCTCAGTGACATTACTGTTGTTTTTCCATGCTGCGACTCCTAATGGATCTGACAGGAATGTCTGATACTGCTTGGGTGTGTTTGCTTCTCAAGCCTTTTTCCAGGCTCTCTCCTAGGAAAAAATGTAGGTGCAAGCCTGTCGATGCTTCCCCTCAGTAACCAGGAGTACTGTGGGAAACACAGCTGGCTGCTAAGGGTGAAGCTGAAATGCACAGCTGCAAATTTTGTTTCTTCTCGTAATGTCCATTCAAAAGTTGAAAGGATCAGTGTGTTCTTGTTTACTCTTCCTCGCTCATCAGATGTTGGGATAGTCTCTGCTTTCAGAAGGAATTGTCCCATCCTTGGTCCAGGATGCCGGGATGTTGGAGCTGGAAGCTGTCTAGGTTGGAAGTGAGACGTGTGGTTAACCCAGTAGTTCACAGCAGCTACTAGGAGGTGCATGCCAGTGGAAGATGCTGAACTGCTGGGAACGTGGAGCTAAATCCTGTTCAGTGGTGGTAGAAGTTCAAACAGTCTGGCTTCCCACAATATCCCACGTGTTTGACCTGATGGCCATCAGTAGCTGGTGCTGTTCACTCTCCCATGCTTGTCAGCTGCGGAACATGTGCTTGACCACTCCTGTTCCCTTCAGGGAGAGTGACTTTGGTGGTGCTTGGTGACCTGGAGGTAGTCCAGTGCTAATCGTTTCCCTTGGCACCAAGAGAATGTAGTATAACTCACCAAGATGGTTATTTGCTAATTTTCTGACGTAGATTTGAATTATATGATTTTTTGTGTGTGTGCTGTACAGGGTAATATTAATCTACTGATGACTTAATGGAAATCTGTTAAAGCCTCGTTCACCTGAAGTTTTGTCATTTTGCAGTTGCCTAGCATTCTTTAAATGATGGTTAGCATTGCTTGTATGCTTGGCTCAATCAGTAGTAAAATGTCAGAAATCATTCTTGGGATGATGCAGCCCCTTTCCATCTCATTCTCTATATAAGGTTAGTAGTGATGTGATAAAATACACTTTTACTGGATTAACTAGTAGATACCCCAAGTGAAAAGGTACCAAAAGATACGTGTAACTTCTGCAGCTTTAAGGATCTTATTCTTGGAAAGCTGTTCTCTCTTCATCTTCTAATTTCAGAACTATCCTACCATAAGCAAGCAAAGTCCACTGATCTTTTGCCGCCCTTCCTTTGCACTGGAATGAGTAAAGGATTTCAGTGTGGTATCTTTTGTAGTCACTTAGCAATGCATACTTGGCATGGCAGTCTGTTCCTTTCACCACCTAGATAACACTGATGGAGAACTTTTGCTCTGGAGTGCTGAAACATAAGCTAAAATTGTGAGATTTGTTGTGACCTGGATTTTGCTGTGAAAGTCAACAGAAGAAATTGGGAATCTGCAGACTTGATAAAGACTAAATATTCTATTAACACCTATAATGAAATATACTGTGAACAAAGATTTTCAAATGCAGACATCAGAGAAAATGCATTTGTTTTCAGCTGCAGTTTTGAGTAACCATTTTTTCCCTAGTTCTGTGCATATGAGTTCTCAGGAGGGAAGAAAAATATTACTTAGTTATTCCAAAATCATCTGCAAATCTCTGCCTTGCAGCATATATATGAATGGGGAGGAGGAAGTATTTTGATTCTTTTTCACAATGTTCCGCTGATCTGATGTAGTATGAAGGCTTGAGGCCTCATAATTTTGGAGTGGTAATATCATCTGTATGTATACTGGTGGTGTTGCTACACAAAGCTGATTCTGATCACCCTTCCCCATTATTCATGATGGAGAAAATAAATCATATGCAATTATTTTGCTTAAAACTTGAAGGCCAAATAAAACTTTTAAGACAGTATATATGTATCAGTGTTCTTAAAACAGCAAGACAATACAGGACTGATTTATTTATTTTTTTATTTTTTTACTTTTAGTTCTTGGCACTGTGAAGTATTAAATTTGGCCCATGTTGAAGCCCTGTTACTGTTTTCCTTTTTGAAAGACATTTGACACACCAGAAGGCTGTGCTGCCATTCAGTGGGATCTGGATAGAGTAGAGAGTTGGACAGAGAGGAAGCTGATGAGGTTCAACAAGGGCAAGTTCAGGGTCTTGCACCTGGGGAGGAATAACCACATGCATCATTACAGGTTAGGGACTGACCTGGGGAGGAGCTTTGCAGAGAGGACCTGCGTGTGCTGGTGGACAGTAAGTTGGCAGTGAGCAGCAATGTGCCCTAGTGGCCAAGAAACCCAGGGATATCCTGGGGCACATTGAGCGTAGCCAGCAGGTTGAGGGAGGCGATGTTTCCCCTCTACTTTGCCCCGGTGAGGTCACATCTGGAATACTGTACCCAGTTCTTGGCTCCTCTGACAGTAATGTTTTAGAAAGAGTCCAACTACGTAGGGCCACAAAGATATTACGGGCCTGGAGCATCTCCTGTATGAAGAAGGGCTGAGACCTGGATCTCTTTAGTCTGAGGAAGAGAAGGTTGACAGGGGATCTCATCACTGTTCATAACATATGAAGTGCAGGAGTCAAGCTGATGGGGGGCAGGCACCTTTCAGTGGCAAGCAGCAGTAGGACAAGGGGCAGCGGGCACAAACTGGAACAGGGAAGTTCCACACTAATGCAGGGCAAAACTCCTGCAGTGTCAGAGTGACTGAGCACTGGAGCTGCCTGCCCTGAGAGGTGGTGGAGTCTCCTTTTGTGGAGATGTTCAGGACCTGCCTGGATGCCTGCCTGCGTGACGTGCTGTGGGAAACCTGCTTCAGCAGGGGGTTGGACTCAGTGGCATCCCTTCCAAGCCCTGCTATTCTGTTACTGTGTGGCTATCATGTTAAGACGATGGCATAATTAACAGCGTGCAGCTATAGCACTGCAGTCAGAGTGGTGATTCACCAGATTGTCTGAACAGTAATTGGCAGTCGATACCAAAGAAGGCATGTGCTGACACGGTCACTTCAAAAGCAATGCCTCCTATTTATTTCCATGAAAACTGCAACGGGTAGCATAAAATTTTTCTGCACTTTTAAAATACGCATCACCATGCATATTTTATCACTTTATATTATTAATGCTAGTATTAATTTATTTAGGTAAGTACAGTGTGAAGTTAAACTCAGCTTTCTTTCCATATTCAGTAATTTGTATTTACATATTTTTAAAAAGGAAAGTTAGCCTAGAAGCATCTTCTGATATTGAAGCAAGAGCAGAGCAACTTCAAAAGAAAAATGTACTTAAAAGGAAATCCATGCTTATCCATTTTTAATATCAGGTTGAACTACTTTTAGGATTCAGAGGATACAGCCTGTGAGCATAGGAATTGAGGGCTGAGCTGAGCAGATTTTAGGCTGGTTGGCATTGCAAGGCTTGCTGTCCCATACCCTCCTCTGCCAGGGGTTTGTTCTGTGCCTGCTGCTTTGCCTTGGGCAGCTTTGCAGTCCCTCCATGGAACTGTTGGGCAGCACGGCAGAAAACAGACCTTTAGGGGTGAAAAAGGGGATTCTAGGAAGGATTGTACATTGAGGAGCAGCAAGTACCAAAGTGATGTAGGGACGCATGGGGAGCCGGTACCTCCTTTCTTCCCATGACATCTTGCTCAGAGCTGGTCGTTGTGAGGTTTTCCTTTTCTCGCGTTCCTTCATCGTTCCTTCATCGGCTTGAAGGCGGTTCTTTTATTTCATGGTTATGAAGCATTGGTTTCCAATTGAAATGCATTGAAATGATGGATTAAGGTATAGTATTGGTTATAAGATGAAGAGGAGTAAATGTAACGTACTCATGGTCTTCAGTGCTACCTGTTCATACAGATGGTATGAATGGTATAATAAAGAAATGCTCATTAACATACACAGCTTTCATATGGCAGGTATCTGAGTTGGGGGCATCATTAGGAACTAAAAAGTAATACAGTTGTCTCTTCAGTTGTGTCTGTTGCTATATCTATGTAGCAAGGTAAAGATTTGAAAGTTGTTGTCAACTTGTACCTATCTGTGTTTCAGTGCTTTTAGGAGGGCAAGAAACAGCACTGCTTGTTAGCTGTTTGTGTGAGCTGCAAAAAGCCTTCAGACACACTTCCCTTTCTTCACAGCTGTTGTTGCTCATATTATCTGTGTATGCTGCGTTTGGTTGTTGTAAACTCCTGTTCCATCAGGTTCAAGAAGTGCATTTTCTGTGGATATGCTTTGTAGGCATAAGCATATTTGCAGCTGCTGTGGCAGTGCAGCATTCTCCTGTGTGTAATAAGTGAAACCAAAACTCTGGTGGTTTTTGTTTCGTTTTGTTTTCTTCTCAATTTGATGGATTCTAGACCCTGTTTTTGTACAACTTTGGAATTGCCTACTTTCTGCTTGATGAGGGGTGTTAACACCAATTATATGTGAACATTTCTGACTGGAACAAAACCATAATCTTGTGTTATTTGAAGTCATATCTTATAATAAGTAATGATTGATTTTTACAAGAAATAATGGTATACTTGGCAGCAATTAGAATCAGAGAACGGTGAGGGTTGGAGGGATCTCAAAGACCATCTCGTTCCAGCCCCAGCTGGTAGCCTGCTGTTTGCTTTCTGTTTAGGATAAAAATGTATTTCGGATTTCCACTTTCTTATGATTTTGTTCTTTGAATAAAAATACACTGGATGTGAATCACTGGCGTAATTCAACCTGCTTTGCAGAGGAAACAAAACAGTGTGTAAATCTTAGGAATTCAGCGGATCGTGCTACAGGAGAACTTTCAATTCCTGACAACATACTTTCATGTGGTATTAGGATTAATATTAACTTAGGCATTTTCACATATTATTTGAAGCCCAGAAGGACAGGCATCTTAACTATGACTGGCGTCTGAAATATATTGCTGTCCAGGACTGAACAATGTTCCCAGCAACATCTTGCTCAGTGTGCTGTCCACTAGTTACCAATGACAGAGGTGGATGTATGAGTCTCTCTTCTGGGTTTGCCACCGATGTGCCTTCTGGTTGCAGTGTACCTCATGACCAGAAACTCTCACAATACTCCTCAGTCCTCTGTCCTAAATTCCTCATACTGCTAACTGGTGATTTTGTACGTGAAAGGATATTGTGTACAGGATTATTTTCTCTGTTAATGGATGCATGAGCTCTGCTGTGCTAGAACGTGGTCGGCAGTGACTAAATAGCAAAGGTTAAACCAGTATGATTGTTTAAAAAAAAAAAAAAAAAACAAAACAGTGGCAACTAAATCCAGCTGGTTTTACTGATTGAATTTAATGCAGATATATTTTGTTTTCATGCTGAGAAATAAATCCAGTCAGGAGGATATCCTACAAAACCATTGTTGGAATCTTTAATCGCCACAAGTGGTCACAGCTTTGTTTATACATCTTGTCTGAAAGCTGGAGAATGTTCCTATAATTAAGTTTAAAAAAGGGAGTGTGTAGGGGAAAGGAAGAGAGGGCAGCCTGAGAATATCCGTTCAGACAAATGTCCTGGGATGATCAGGTTTGTTCTCAAGAGATGACTGTGTATAATTTTTAAAGGCCAGAAGAAACAACTATACGGATTCTGTGCATGGGTAAGGATAGATTTGTTTAGTTCTAAGCCTTGCCTTGTGTAAATATCTTCATGCTTGTAAGATGCCTCAATTGCAGAAAAATGAAATTCCATCAAATCCTTATTTGCTAGGAAAGGAAATGCTTAATGCCACCAGTTTGTGGCTGATGTGAAAGGAGGAGAATATTTTTGAAACCAAAAATTTAATTGAGTCATAAGAGTCAGGTAGTCAGGTTGATTTGTGAGATCAGAGAGTAGTGTTTTGTTTTCTGTCATTAGATATTGTAAGAGCTTTTATGTTTGCTGACTCTGGATTATTTTGCTGTTCTCTTGAGAAAGTGAACTCTGAAATTGGGAATTGTGGTGAAGCAGAACTGCATTATGTCTTGATCAGCGAATGTCAGATGAAAGGTTAATAAGTGAAAATGTTTAAACACAGGAATTTTGATGGTTCATATAACATGGGGAACTGGAAAGGATTTAGTTTCTGCTACCAGGAAAGATGTAGGTATCGGAGAAAGTACTAAATTTTTCTCTCTTCTTTGGAAATTCACTCCTGATTTTCACTGAGCTGTGGGATGTTGATCTGTCGTTTCATTCTCAATGTGCCAAAGATTTGCTTTTCTTAGATATTTAGTGTCTGCTTTCTCAAAAATACTGTATTTGGATTGATGGCGTTTAAATAACGCTGTTAAGCTTGCTTCATGCTTAATGAATGAAGGAAAACGAAGCACAAAACAAAGCTGAATGATGATGTGAAGGAATTATTAGGAATGTTAAGAATTGCATTTTAAAGTTTATTTTTATTTTTAAAATGTTTCTATTCTTTCAGTGTTGGCATCTGAGAAGTGAACTGATTCTACTGCTTTTTAGTAGGGCTTGTTGAGAGATGTGAGACGTAAGATGTCTTCGTAAACATCAGAGTTCTGGGCTTGAGTTTGGGTACTGTGCTTGTACTGCTGGTAGCAGAAAAATTACTGACGTGGCATCAGACAATCAGTAGCATGACAAACCACTGATTGCTAAACAGTCTGTTTTGTGTTTTTTGGTAACACGTTTAGTGCAGACAAACCTGCATTAAAAGTGCATATTCCGATGTCTGTAGGAAGTTCATTTAAATGTATTTAGTTCAGTTACTGTAATTGATACGAGATGGGCCAAGTTGGAATACCTGTTCAGTAGTTCTAGAATTACAGTTGTTTCTACTACTAGCAAGATATCCTCTGTGGTCTTTCCTTCTGTTTTACTACTTGGCCAAGAATATAATTTGTACTTCCGACAGTGTTTATCCTATTTAATAAAATGATCTTTAGGCTGATGGCCTTTCTATTTAGTAATACCTGAAACTCTGAAGTTTCAGGAAAAGGAAGGGCTCTCCTTGTAAGCCAGGTTTTCTCATGGACGACTCATGTCCGAAATAGAACATTAGTCTTTATTTGAAGATTAGAAGATAATGTAAAAGCATGATGAAACGATAGTTTGTTCACCCTACTGAAATGCATTTCCATCCAGGTCTTTGTTTGTAAAAATGTAAAATGTTCGTGCTAACTCCTCCCATCCTGTCTGCTTTGTGTTTGGAATCAGTGAAAATCAAAAGCAAGAAACCCCAAACAAACGAACTTGGAAATGCCTCAGAGAAGTGAGGTAGGAAATTCTTACGGAGCAAATAGGTATTATGCACTAAAGGAGCATGTGTGTGTGGAGGGTTGCATGAACACAAACTTAACAAAAATTAAAAAAAGGTTTTGGCAGGGTGGGCATCACTTGTGGCACATATGTGCAGTATTTGCTTCGGACTTTGGAGGTGTTTCAAGGCACTGTGGTACTCTTCAGCCAAATCTGGTCTCCTGTTCACTTGCTGTATGTCTAACGTCAGCCTTGATGTTACACTTTTTGCCTGTGGTTTTCAAATTTTTGAATAAATAAAATGAATATTTTTCTTTTTGCAGTGGAGCCATTGAAAGTGCTTGTTCTGTTTTCTGTGAATGCCTGGGGACATCAACTCCACGGGTTTCATTTCCAAAGAAGAACCATTTCTAGGCTCTCTCCTCACTATCTGCACTGCAGGTTGTTGAGGCACCTCACGAAGTCAGACGGACTGTTTGCTGTTATACACTAATACTACCAGATAGGCATTTTTAAAGGTTTTTTAGTTGTTTTCAAATCACTAGAGATGAAAGAAAAGCGAAGAATAACTGAAGAGAACACAGTAGTACACGCTCGGCTGGGCCAGACTCTGCTGTGCCCCAGTATGTGCAGCGGATGGCTGTGAGGTCACAATCCATCGCCCAGTGGTGTCACACACCGTGATTTTGTGATACAGAGTGCTGTGCTTTGGGGCTGTCTCCAGGGAAACCTGTTCAGCCCGAGAAGGCTAGAGGGGACTCTTTATCAGGAAGGCAGTAATGGGACATGTGAGTCCTGTCACTGAGTGATAGGGCTGTGAGTTTAGAATAAAAGAGACTGGATACTGATTGGGTGTTGGGATGAACTTGTTTCCTCTGGGGGTGGCGAGGCAGTGGAGCAGGCTGCCAGGGGAGCTGTGGATGCCCCATCCCTGGCAGTGCTTCAAGCTGTGCTGGATGGGGAAAGGAGCAGCCAGCCCAGTGGGAAGTGTCCCTGCCTGTGGCAGGATGGTTGGCACGAGATGATCTCTCAGGTCCCTTCCAACCCAAAGCACTCTGCATCTGTGAAGAGAATTCCAACCAGCCCCAGCCTGTGTTGCCCACTGCGGTACTGTGGTGTTGATGTTGGTGTTTCCCAGCAGTCACCCTGGCCTGGGCCTGCTCTTCCCAAAGCCCTGCCAGGTGCCCTGGTACCTCCCTTTTACGTATCCAGCCTCCTACTGAGATTTACAGCTTGTCCCTATTTACTTTTAGCCTCATCCATCCCAACTTGGCTACGGTGATTCCTTGATTTGGTTTTTCAGTCTCCATTCTGACCCCAGGCCCCAGCTCCTTTTTGGGAGTGGAGGGCAGTGCTGAGCAGTGCTCTGTGGGTGCAGTGACAGGGCCTGAGGGAACAGCATGGAGCTGCATCAGTGCAGGATTGGGTGGGAGTCAGGGAAAGGTTCTGCACCAGGGGCGGCTGGCCATAGTCCCAGCTGCCCAGGGCAGTGGGCACAGCCCCACGCTGCCAGACACATTTGCACAGCGCTCTCAGTCATAGTGTTTGGCTTTTGGATGATCCTGGGTGGACCTGGGAATTGCATACATTGATCCTGATACTTCAAAGTCAGGGTATGGTATGAGTCCCCATCTGCCAATTTATGAAGATCATTGGACTGTGCACTTTGAGAAGCATCCCAACAATTGAGTCATCCCTTCTCTGCTGCTAACAGGAGTGCTGTCTTCTAAGAGCACTCTGAATTTTCCAGCAGATTTTTACTTTGTCTTGCATCTGGCAGATAGATACTTATTATATCCTAATGCAAAAGACAGTCTGACTCCATTCAGTTTATTTCCTTTTTATCTAACAGTATTGTTAGAGAGACAGAAGACTGTCTCTCTGTTGCTGCTGTGATCAAAGGAAATGAAAAAACACAGGAGACAGTCTCGCAGTGCTGTAGGAACAGGACTGAGGTGTTCTATTTTTCTTCATTGGTTAGCAGGAGCACAGATTTCTTCTGCAAATTGCACTTGTTCCAGATATTCCACACTTACAGGCTTTCATTGCGTGCTGCCTTAAGCGGAAAGAAGCTGCAGCAGCACTCACTGGGAGGAGTTTGTGAAAGCAGCTAATGCAATGGCTTTGTGACTTGAAGAGAAACCAAGCACTCTCTGGATTCAAACTGTTTGACAGTTGAAGATTATTTTTCATTTGCATTCTAATTAGTATTACCAGTGAAGGTGAGATTTATCAAAATGTTTGCTATGGAAAAAGGTTTAAGTGGAAGTCTCTTACTGATACCGATACTGCAAAAACTAATCTAATTTCAGCTACTGATCTAATACTGAAAAAAGCTTTAGTAGCACTTGAATGTACTTACAGCAAAGAAAGTGATTGATTATAGTATTGATCTTGTTGTTTTCAGATCCTAGTTAACTAATTGGAATATCTGTGGTATGTGTACATAGTGTGCATATAAATCACAGGATCTCCTGAGTTGGGTAGTTTGAAATATTCCAACGTGTGTGTGAGACAAAGATGTGATTCCTTTTATAGGCATCGTGTGGATTTGTAAAGGTGGATGTGAAAAGAACCTTCCAGTATTGGCATGGAAAGAACTTTTAGGAATGGGCAGACTTCAGATCTGATGAAGGGAAAAAGCAGGTAGACATATTGAAGTCTGGTATTCTTTCAGCAGAAGATTGCCATTTCCTAAACTGGAAGTAATTTAATCATGTCTGTAGCTGGAGTACCTAAATGAAATCACTTCATGTAATTACTTCATGTCTAGCAAGGCCTGTGGCCATTTGGATTGCGTATTATGATTCAGATCCTAAAATGAAAGGAGTTTAACCACTGGATGTCCAAAAAGTAATCAGTGCATTTTGTTTTTAAGATATGAATAGAGACTGTGTTTCAAATGTCTGAAAAAAACTCCAAGCTGAATCTTTGCTTGTGATCTTGTTGTGTCTGCTAAGAGCACATGTGACAAAGATCAGCTTTAACCTTCTCATATGACTGCACTGTTGCATGTTCCTGTTGATGCAGAACCATTTAAGTATTTTAACAGTTATTTTTGATGTTCCATTTGAGCTGGAGGGAAAAACTGTTCTGTAATTAAGGGGCTACTTTCAAGAAAGTAAGTAGCATCAAAACTGTTATGACAGGATCATTGTGAAGGAGCTGAATGTTGTGGTCACTGTGCTCATGCTGCATGGAGTGTATCCATGACCAGATTCTTGCTGGGGAGAATCTGCTGAAGCAAAGCAGAGGTTTTGTGCAAATAACTTCAGATTTGTTAGTTGTCAGAAACTACAAGGGAAGGGGCTGCTGCTGGAGTGAGTGACAGCCAGAGCTGCATGCAGAACATCGGCATCTTCAGGAGCAAGTATTGCTTATCAGCAGGGTAACACGTTTGTTGTGCAGCCAAGGAGATGGATAAAGTTGATATAAATGCTTCAGACTCACTTAAGTGGTGTTACATAAAAGAAGAACTTTGTGATAAGCTGTGTTTAGTGGTGGATTGTAACTGTATGTTTATTTGAAAAGAATAAAAATGTATATCCAGGTGATGGAAGGTGATTGCTGTTAGGGGTATTAGTGCTGTTCTGCTTACCTTCATCTGGTAAGGACAGGTAACGAATATGATATCCAACAGCAGCACCAAGATGCACATCTTGATAATGATTTTCTGTGGCTTTTCCCTCTGGAAAATGTCATAGGAATGATTTATTCAAATGAAGAATTTTGATCTATTACTGAAATAACTGGAACGATACCAGACTTGATTTTGGCAATCAAGCTGTAGAGCCAAATCTTCCCACCTGTTACATGACAACAAAATTCCCTTAAATTGTCTGGTTTCCTTTTAAAGATCGATTCTGTCCTTAGCCATTCATTTGATTGCCTTACTTGCAATTTTATAAAGTAGAATTTAGTGAATTTGGATGCGTTTCCACCTCCACTCCCCTATATAATCCCAGCTAGAAAAAAAACCACAAACTTGAAATAAATAACTTGTTTTTCTTAATCAAGTTTATTCGGTTCTTTGCCATGAGGCATATTTGCAAAGGCTGAAAGATTGTGCGTTTGGTCTATTTCAGTGCCTGATGACCTCTCCATAGAAGAAAGGGAAGAACTTATAAATATTCGTCGCAGGAAAAAAGAACTGATTGATGATATTGAGGTAACTGCTTCGTGTATAGAATTCCCTAGGAGACTGCTGCAGCAGATTAAATTACAGTAAAGCACAACTTTTCACTCTCTGTAGGTGTGAGCCATATGTAATGTTTTTATAAGTATGCAAATGGCCGAAACTGAATCTCGTTAATTATCAAGCAGGTTTACGATTCATTTATGTGCTTTTAAAATGCTGACTTCTGGATCTATGCGATGCTTTGTGTGCATGTGTACACAATTGCTTTGTGCAGTCAGGGACTCAAGAAGCAGTAGGTTTGTATCCAGGATAGGAGTGAGAGAACAGTGTGGGTAAATAAATGTGTTGGAGTTGGTACTGATGGCCTTGATGTTCTGATGGGAGCACACACATGGAGTTGAGATTCATGTCTGCAACTGCCAGCTGTGAGATTTATCCCTTCTCTTCAGATGATTAGTAAATATTTATGAAAATAAAACCTAACTGATTATGCTGGTACATGACAGATAGTTTCAAAATGAGTTTTAATGTGGATTAACAGTTTACTTTCTTCTTTTGACAGAGATTAAAATTTGAAATAGCGGAGGTTATGACAGAAATTGATAATCTGACTAGTGTGGAAGAAAGGTAAGTAATGGCAGCATACAGACATGATTCATTAATTCCTTGAAACAGCTATTCCAGGAACAGAAAATAAAAGTGGGTATTATGCTAAATAAACCTTTGGTCACCTTTGTTCTGTCTGTTACAAAGAGCCATAAGTTTGACTTTATCCCATTCAGGTTTGTCTTATGTTCAGGTGGAGAACAGGTTGAACAGAATGCAGTATTTGAAACTGTCCAACTAATAATGAGCAGTTCACTGCTGCAATCATTTGAAGTAGCAGTAAATAGTAACCTACTTTTCCCCCTTACACAAAGTGAATGTCCCAGTTTTGTCGTGACAGAAAATTTGAAGTAGTCAAAATGCAAATTAAAATAAACTTATCCAGAAATTGTTCTGCTGTAGAAGAATAATTGAGAATTGCTTTTTTCTTTTTTCTTTCTCCTTTCTCCACGTGTAGCAAAACGACACAGAGAAATAAGCAAATAGCCATGGGAAGGAAGAAATTCAACATGGACCCTAAGAAGGTAGAGTTGTTACCATTGTATTGTTTGCCTGGAATCAGGCTTCTGCTTCTAAAATGATCTATGGCAAATACAGTCTGTTTTCTTACAGCATTTCAAACATTCAGATTATATAAATGGTCAGCCCTTATTTGTGTATCCTTTTCATACATGAAGCAGGAGGTGAATTTAGTCGTTTAGTCGTTTGCCAACCATGTGTGCTTTTTTCACTTAAAACATGGTTTTTTATATAGAGATATATATATATATATATATATATATACATATATACATATACATGTATATATATATGAAGTAAAATGTGTTTATAAACAATAAAATATGCCAGCTGTTGATTGCAGTGGCTTTCAGGGAGATTATTTGTACCTGATAGAGTGTGTTCTGTGTTGACACGTCAAACAGTTCTAAAAGTACTTAGAAATTTGGCTACCAGTGAAGTAATAGATTTAAATATATCTCTATAAATGCCCTCTGATTCTTCCAAAATGCTTTTAACTCGCTTCTTAGTTATTCTCGTATGGGCTCTTATATTTGCATATCCAAATTCTGTTTGTGAAAAATTCACATGTGACCATTTATATGTCTGTACACTTACATAACACAGATACCTACTTATGTTGCTTGGGCAAACACTGGCAGGCAAAATGCCTTCATTTGTGAAGAATCTTCTTTAACAACTTTCTTGAGAGCGTTTAAGCTTTGTTCTTCTTTCAAATTGTATTGATGTCAGTTATGATTTGATGGCTTTTCTGTAATGTCCAAGAGAAGCAACGGCTGCTGTTCTTCTGGCTGCTTTCAGTTTAGTAAAAACACTGAAGCATTTTGTGATACTGAACCCTTCTCAAGCTGGTGACCATGGCTGCTATGTTTCTTTCCCGTTCTGATGTCTGTATGACTTCAGCTCTGTTGAGGGCAGAATATCCCTGATATTCTGACTGTTATTTTCCTCCAGCTCTTTTGCCTCCTAGAATTTTGTGGCAAAATCACACAGTGATGCAAGCTGCCTTCGTTCCAGTGTTAACTACTTTTGCTACTCTTTTTATGGGATAAAGTTATTTCTGTAAACAGATGCTGTGGCCACATTACTACTGTAACGTAATATAAATGTGGTAAATGGACTTCGAGTACTAATTCCTTAAAAATGTCTGTAAATCAGTGGTGGCCTGCAGTAGCTGGATGCTCCAAAGCTGGATTGTCTCTCTGTTAGGAGCTGCAACTTTAAATTACAGGCAGCTGACATGTATGTTATTTTAATGCTGAATGAGAGAATGAACTTCTGGTCGTTGTGACAACAATGCTTCTCCTTCATAGCAGGAGGGGAGGTGGTCTCCGTGGTTGGGAATGTGAAAGAAGCAGAGTAACAGTACATTCACTGAATCCTCAAAGGTTTTTTTCCCTTAAAAATCCAATAATATAGATGTAGTGTTTTCATTGTAGCAGCAGCACATCGAGCTGATTTCTTTAATCATTTTTATTTGAGGAGTTTTGTGTTTTCCAATGGGGTAACCCAAAGGTGTGTGATTGTCCCCTGACCTGAAAGTCGTTGCTGAAAATAGCTGTGTTGGATGCAGTTAGGTTACATCAGGCAAAGGGCTGTAATGGTCAAGTTTGGGAAAAACAACACCAACCAACAAACAGCAAAACAAAACAAGAAGCACTTCAGAAATCCCTGTGCAGGGGACACGAAGCTGTGCTTTGCATTCCTAGCAGTGGGTGTCACTGCTGTCCGTGGTGGGCTCGGGAAATGGATTCCCTGTGACAAAAACAGGATCTAAAGAAGTGCAGAATTTACCAGCAAGTTGCTCTAAAAAAGGAAATTCGGAGATTTAATTGCACAGGCTTTTAAAAAACAAACAAACCTAAAAATCATATGGCATTTGTTAGTGAATAACAAATTGTTGTGTGATGCTGACTGTGTGTGTGGAGGTCAAATGACTGCCTTTTGTCTTATATCAGCCTTCATAAGGAGCAGTTACACCAAGAGAAAAGATAGTGGAGGAGTTGATGAGTGTTTGGCTGACCTATTTTACAGTGTATTCCAGACATGAGAGTTGTCCCAGACATTCCTTTCCTGTCTATCTGATTTTTTTCTGCTGCTTTAAAGATCTGAAGAATTAAAAAAAAAACAACAACCAACAAACAAAAAAAGCCCACAGACCCACTGATTTTTGCAGCATGCTCAGATTCCTGTTTCTGTGCAGGTATCCTTTGTTTTCCACATTTCCAGTCATTTCCATTTTTCAGTAACCTTACAACTTGTACAAACTCTATGGGCAGTCTGCATTAAACATGAATAGTGCAGTCTGGGTGTTGAGCAAAGCAACCTGCAGCTGCGACTTCTGCTGTGTGTTGGAAGGAGGGTTTGTTCTTGGTTGGCACATCTGAGAAACTTTTTGTGTTGATATGGAGAAAAAAAGCGGTATGTTTCATCGTCGGGTGAAGATTTTGCACAAATGTTATCAAATATGCTTGAGCTGATTTGTTTTGAGGAGATCTCAGCTATTACTGCTTCAGAGTAAAAATGATGTTTCCTTTGCAATGAAATCACATCTGTTCTGAAATGACTTCTAAAAGCACCAAGTTGTCATAGTACCAGCATGTGATGAAACGGAGTTTCAGACGATGAAATTGTTAGGAGAGAGCTGCATTTAAGACTTTGGTTTTGTATAATAAATTATTATCTGCCTGACCAAAAAAAAAAAAAAGTCAATTTACTGTCCTGATTTATCACAGAAAATGAAGTATCAAAGCTTAAAATAAATCATATATATATGTAAAGAGCTGTCCATGATCTACAGAGTGGTGGACGTCATTTCCAGCCTTTATGTAAACTTCAAATAACCCATAGACTCCTCTATTTCCTGCTTTGCAAAATGCTTTCTGGGGATCTCAGAGCGGGCAAGTTCTGTAGCCAGTGATTCAGAGAAGTGTAGGAATCAGGGCCTCGATCAGGTGTGCACTGAGGTTGGGGTAAGGCTCCTCGTGGCTTTGTAGAAGCTCTGTAGTAGAGGCCCGAGAGGTTTCACGGGCAGCCCTTTGTGAGTGCTTTAATTCAGGCACGTTTGCAGTCAGCCAATCCCCAGAGTCAGCATAAAGTCTTTCAACTGGTTTCAGTATCTTCAGCCATAACTTCTCCTGCAAGTAGTGGCTTGATGTTCCAGGGTGCAGTTTGCAAATGCTTTATTTTTTGTCATGGTGGTGATTAAGTCATTCCTGCATACCTCTTTGTTATATGATTTTACAGATTATCTTCAGACATTTATGCAGTGTGCTGGGCAGGCCAACTTACATTTACCTGTTAAGACAATACTTGATGTTTCTGTAGTTAAAGAATTCAAACTGCCACCTGGTACTTCTTGCCTTAAAAATGTGTTCCCTTTTATATCTGCCAACCAGTACAAAATGCTGCTTATCTGCCTGGGAAAAAAACAATCATTTGTTTACTATTTCATGTAAAATGGAGAAATAAAAACAACTGTAGACTAATTTAACTCTTACATGCTGCGTGCATGTCTGTGACACTGTACTGATGCCAAATGTTAGGAGCAGTATTTACATAAATGCTGTGGGGAAAAAAAACCTAATATTCCTTCTCCTCTAAAATTGCTTTTCCTAGGGAATACAGTTTCTGATAGAAAACGACCTCTTGCAGAACACTGCAGAAGACATTGCACAGTTCCTTTACAAAGGAGAAGGATTAAATAAAACGGTAATTGGCGATTACCTCGGTGAAAGGTAAATAATACTGAAACTTCATCTTGCTCACAAAGCACACGTAGCAATTGGAGGAGTTACCTGCCCCTTCAGAGGCTGCACAAAAAGCTTCTCCTCACGGATGCAGAAAAGCTACAGAGGGAAGTAATGCTAACCTATGAGATGTTGATTAGTTGTTGTTTTTAAATGAATCCATTGTTGAATAATATTTAATTCATTGTAACTTACCATTTTGAGAAAATGTCCTTAAATTTGGCATTAAAGCAGAATTTAATACCATAAGCTTTTGGAATGGTTAACAGTTTTAGTAATTCCTGACACCGTCCCTAGACAAGGTGTGGCTTACAACTGATAATAATTGATAGGAAGAAAATTACTTATTAGAATGGATCATTCCTGGGACAGTAGTTGTAAGCAGGTTTTAGTGTCATCCCTGTACCAGCCTTCCTCTTAGTAAGGAGGCATCTCTCAGAGCAGCTGCATCAGTTCTAGCACAATAAATGTGTGAAATGCAATAAAATGCAAATTGCTTCCATTGAGGTGCAGCCCAGGAATGGATTTTGGGAAAGGGAGCAGCAAGAGATAGAAGTAGCAGGTAGGTTGGAGTACGTGCCATCTGCGTGCTTGAACATGTGCTGGTTCTGATGCCAGTTAGGGAGGTTTAAAAGCTGACTCATTTAGGATCTGCTGCTGTAGTGATGTGTTCTGGCAGATCCTCGTGAGACATCTGTAATCTCTTTACAGCATCAGCAGCTTAGTTGGTGCACTATTTCCTCCTGACAGCAACAAGCTTAATGAAAGTTTTCACTGCTGTACATATATTTTTGAAAAGGTTTTCTGTGCAGTTTCTGGACCATGTGTGTAGACACTGAGCAATTTCAATATGAAAGCATTAGGATGTTGAATATTTGGGTAGCGTTGTGCAATTACTTGTATGTTAATATCTACTAAATTGTAACAAAGCTTGCATAAGACAATCTGTATGCATTTTTTTAGAGTTATGCTCTACCTCCTGAAATACTTCCAGTATTCTGCTCCCAAGCCTGTGCTCCCAAGCAATCTGTGCTCGTGCAGGAGGATCTCACCAGTGCAACCAGTCCCACTGGTGTACTGCAGAATGCTCACATTGCTGCTCACATATCAAATTCAAAGATGTATTATTATTTCAGGACCATCTTCTAGATTTTTCATTATTTAAATATGAGAAATTGTAGTGATTTGTACTGAATAGCAAAAAAAAGAAAAAATTCTTTTTTAATGAATCTTTAAGTTGGTGCTAAAATTTGAGGAGAATTGTGAAAAGGATCTTTTTCTATATTTGCAGAGTTGGAGCTGCACGAAAAGCTTCTCCTCACATGACAAAGCATGACTCTTAATCCAATGTACATTAGAACCAAAAAAAGCAAAAATTAGAGTATTTGTGCTGAATTACTGCAGCTTTGTGTACATGTAGGCAAGGTGCATCTTTGGCTTAAGATAACACAGCAGCCCTATTGAGTGCTCTGTGCAGTTGCACTTCATACGAATTCACTGCTCTGCAACGTAGCATGGAGCTCAACTGATAATACTGAATTTGATGAGAATTGCTTCTTCTTGCTTGATGGAGCTGCTCTGTGGTTGTCTGAACAGTCTGGAAACATCTTAATAAATGGTTTGCTTTCAAGTATTTGCTTGTGAGTTACAGATTAGCTACAAGCATTTAGTCAGTAACACAACAGATAATTCTTGGTGAATGCACACCTTTCTATTTTTGGGTGGAGGCTGATAGGCAACATTCTGCCTTGATTATGTATTTAAAGCACACCCTGAGGATCACAAACCTTTCTGCTTCAGGCATATGAACGTAGTGGTGGTGTAGACTAAATTCTATCTGCATTCAAATCATTTTGTGTTTATCAGCCTTTAAAAATAACTTTTGCATTCAAATAACCTTGTATTACAGCATAGTTGGGCTCATGCTTTGCATAATGATGTCAAAGATAGCTGGGAGCAAGCCAAGTCAAAAGCTTTTAGTAAGCTTCCACTGTAACAATTTTGGAGAATAGAATAAGAATTTGGTACATATTAAGTACTTCTTTGAAAAAGCTCTTCTTATAAGCAGTTGGAGTATGGCTTATTTGTCCTACTTTGTATGGCTAAAGAAATTAATCCTACCTTAACTGTTGTTTCAAGTGTTCATGACACAATTGCTGCAAAAGATTATTGTACTGAATAGATTTATCAAATATTTTCCCCTGTGAGGGTAGGTGCAAGAATAACAATTATGAAGCAAAGAAAGACAGGCCTCTTTCAGGGCATTTAAAAAAGCAGTGATAAAACCTGTTCAGGTGTAGTGGCTCTTGATAGCTTAGCTTTTAAATGCTAGCAGAAATGGGCAAAACACAAGCAATTAAAATTGAATGTGATAACAATTTGTTTGGTTTGATCAGTATAATCTGTTTGTTTGCTTATTCTATAAGAAAAAGATAGAGGTAACTAAGAAGGCTTTGAAGTTCAGCATTGTAATTGTTTATTTCCATTTTTCTCTTTCACAGAGATGAATTTAATATTAAAGTTCTTCAGGCTTTTGTTGAACTCCATGAGTTTGCTGATCTCAATCTTGTACAAGCCTTACGGTGAGTAAAGTCTTTCTGTTTTTCTTCCTGCATTAAATTGCACATTCATAGGAGTCACTGTGTTGTACTTGTCAGAAAGCTGATGTAACACAGCATGACTCTGTACCTCACTAGGCAGCTTAGCAGAGGCGGTTCTGTTTTAGCACCTCCAATTGTTTGTAGCTGTGCCTTTTTGGTGTGCCTGCCAAATGTGAACATTTGAAGACAGTTTTATATCTCAGCACAGAGATGGGTTGAAACAAAGCCCCAGCCAAACAGATCAATTTCTTTGCTGTCCCCTTCTTCGTCCGTTTCTTCCACTTGTTCCTATGGGTGCAAGAGCACTGCAGGCCAGAATTACTGTTTATGTGCAGTTGCACAGAGGTAGACTTTGGTACGAGCAGTTTCTTCCTACTTTATTCATATTTACCTGTCATGTGAAGAAAAAAAAAAGTGTAATATTTTTTTTTCCTTTGGTGTGTAAACTTGATTTCTCTGAGATGGTAGCATGGAGTTACCTTGTGAAGCATGCAGTGTTGCTTATGGAAATCCACAATTAATCCAGGAAATTAAGGTGAAATACACTTCTGCCAGTCTCATTGCTTCAAGTGACTCCCCTGACAATAGATAAATAGAAATGTTCATGTGATCTTTGTTTCTGGTGCAGCACCTTGTGATGTGGAGTCAGAACAGCTTTGCTACGGTTGAGTGATGTGGTGATGTTAGCCTGAGCTGCCTGAGGCGTAAGCTAAGGCTCTGGCTGATGCAGATTTTCTGGAAGGCTTCATATCCCTATCTCTTTTACTCAGTTTAACTTTAGGCTCGATTTTATTCTACCTTAGCAGCTGCTACTATTAAATGTTTGTATTTTGGTAGCTTACAAAATTCGTGATCTGGGTTGGAACCTTGTACAAGGTGAGTAAAAGACAGTATAACCAAGTTAAGGATGGCCTGTGACTCTTTGATATGAAGTCCTAAAATGGAAACTTACGAGAACAGGAGGCAGTGGGTATTATATTGGCACCCACTGTACAGGGAATATGGAATTGTTTTTTGCATGGCAGAGCATGTAACTTTGCTGCTCTAGGTCCTGTTTTAGTTTAGATGGTTGTTTTGCTAAAAAAGAAAAGAACGAGTGACTCAGTTAATTGGAACTTTTCAGTTTCACCATTTGCTGAAAGTGAATTTGTGAAGACTTCTGTCCTGTATGCATTCCAGTGTACCCATATATAGAAACAGTAAGCTAGGAAAGTAAAAATTCTATTTCAGTTCATGCTGATCTCCTGCATATGTTACAAAATTACTGAGATGATGATATTGTCAGTCTTTCTTCTTAAGCTCTGGGTCTGATCTTTGTAGGGCAACATACACTTGACAGGCAGCACTTCTCTCCATGCACTGATGTTTCTCTTGTAGTTGTTTTCATTTTTTAATGTTTAATTAATTCATTTAAAGATAATAAGTGTTGCTGTACTCCTTCCTTCTCTCCCTGAGCAGAAATATTTTATCTCCTGTTTCTTTCTACATTGTAAGTAAAGTCTAGCTCAGTGCTTATTGCTCTTAGTAGACAGGAATCCCAGGGAGGATTGAACTGTTTTTTTTCCTCTGTAGTATTCTCATGGAAAAATGGGATGCATACAGAAAATTGTTTACTAGTCCTGAAAAAAGAGAGTCTCAGAATATGAACTGCCATATTACCTTGCCTGATAGCATGCAGTGTTGCTGGCTGAATTTCTGGGTTAGCCATCTGTGCATGTTGCTTTATGATAGCTCCTGACTTGTTTGTTGAGAAATGGAGACCGTATTTCTAGGACGTTTTATATCCACATTGCTGGGTTTTGTGTCTGATTATTAGCAATAGATGCTTAATATGTAAATATTGGAATGAGCCTAACAGTGATTCTTCTTTTCTGTAGGCAGTTTCTGTGGAGCTTCAGACTCCCAGGAGAGGCTCAGAAAATTGATCGTATGATGGAAGCTTTTGCTTCACGCTATTGCCTTTGTAACCCAGGAGTTTTTCAGTCTACAGGTTAGTTATAAATGATGTTAGAATGTTAATGTGCTTCTGTATCTGGTGCAAGGAAACAGTGGCTAATTTGAAAGTTCAAAATAAAATAATACGTAGAATAATCATTTCCTGAGAACTGTGAAAATGCTGCTATCTGATTTTATATTTCACATCTGGAAAGTACAAGCTGATGGTCAGTATTCATTTCCACTTACTAAACTCTGCCATTAATGTGTAAACCAATGTGAGCATAAGACACACTTTAGAAATGTCACCAGGCTGTTTTGGCTGTGTGTAGCTGAAATGCTGAATCACAGCCTGAACCAGTGATTGACACCTGGTGGAAGGCAGGGCCACCCAGGGGAGCTCAGGTACCTACAACATACCTGAGGGAGCAGAAGGGCTGGAGCCAGGATCCACCCCTTCCCAGGCCTCGTGTAAGGGTTAGCAGTGGAGATGAGGGTATCTTGCTGGAGATCCCTGCCTACCAGAAGCCTTCCAAAGGTAAGCAGTTTTTCTTCCTTTGTTTCTGTGTTCACAGCTGCTGCATTTGGGCTTGTTCTCATTTGCTGCTTCCTAAGATTGTGCCACTTTGCTATACTTTCCATCACATTGTAGTATTACAGCACTGCACTGGGTGTTTGAGAACTAGGATTCTAGTGTTAGATATCTCACTATCTCCCTACTGGGTCCAGGAGAATCTCATGAGGATCAGCAAAGCCAAGTGCAGCGTCTTACACCTGGGTTGTAGCCATCCCCACTATCAGTGCAAGCAGTGGGATGAAAGGATGAGCTCCTGAGGAAAAGGGCTTGTGAGTTCTGGGGGATGGTAAGCTGGGCATGAGCCAGCAAAGTGTCTTGCAGCCCAGAAAGCCAATCATATCGTGGGCTGCATCCAAAGAATCTTGGCCAGCAGGTCAGAGAAGGTGATCTGCTCTTCTGCTCTGCACTGGTGAGACTCCACCTGGAGTACTGTGTCCAGATCTGGAGTCCTCACTGCAGGAGAGACATGGGTCTATTGGAGCACATCCAGGGAGTGCCACAGAAATGCTCCAGGGGATGGAACACCTCCCTACAAGGACAGGCTGAGAGAGCTGGGGCTGTTCAGCACGCAGAAAAGAAAGCTCTGGGGAGATCCGAGAGTGGCCTTTCAGTATCTAAAGGGGAGCTGCGGGAAAGAAGGGGACAAACTCTTCAGCAGGGTCTGTTGTGACAGCATGAGGGGAAATGGTCTCAAACTGAAAGAGGGGAGATTTAGATTGTGTAGCTATATATTACATATGAAGTCACCAGCTTTTCCCTTAGGAGAACTGTATCTTTTCTTTATAGCAATCTGCTTATCAAAGACTTACCTCCATTAGAGATGCAGCTCAGTTTTCTATTGAAGTACATCCTTTAGAGGTACTTAGGCCATAAAAAGCCAACAGAGCTCTCCCATCCTGCACAGAATGGCATAGTGTCTTAGCACTGCTGGTCTGTTCAGTTATGTGTGTGTGGAGCTTCCTTCTGATCACCTGATTCGAGGGTAAGAAAGTAGGCAAGGAAAAGGTTAACGTGAAGAAGGTCAGCAACAGCTACAGAGGGAAATTCTTACTGAAAACAAAATACAGAAGATGCAAACACGTCTTTTCTTAATGTAGCAGAGAGATTTCCATCCTCTGTTTTCTTATGCATGATCTTGTTCGAATTCTGGGAGAGCTTTCTACAGTCACAACCACATCAAGGGGCATGATAAGATCTCTTTTGTTATCCTTTGATATTGGCACCTTTGTATGCCAAGAAATTGAGTCAAATGTTATTTTCAGTTTTATTTACATGCAGTCCGAGCATTATTTTGAAGAGACTGTTCTTCCTCTGGGTGTCTGTGGTAAAACTTTGGAGGCACTTTGAATTGATGTCTGATGGACCAAGCCTGTATAGCATCTACTGTAGACATCATAGAAAAGTAACTCATTTTTCCAATCTGGTTTCAGATACGTGCTATGTGCTGTCGTTTGCAATCATCATGTTAAATACCAGCCTGCACAACCACAATGTCAGAGATAAGCCAACAGTAGAGAGGTTTATTTCTATGAACCGTGGAATTAATGAAGGTGGAGACCTTCCAGAAGAATTATTACGGGTAAGTGAAAATGGTGAAGGTAAGGGGCTGCTTTTTGTTTTTTAATAGGAAACTTAATGCATATGCAACAGTTTTCAGACTGATTTCTCAAGGGAAGTAAAAAAAAAAAAACCCATTTTCTGCCATGCAGAACCAATTGAGAGACTGAAGGAACCATCCATTGATATCCATGGTCTCTTTCAGTTAGTTGTCTCTAATCTTGATCTTATGTTGAGAAGAGATTGCATTGGAAGTCCTCTGTATGTCTCTCAGTAGTATCCTTGTGACAGTGTTCTTATGGAATTGGCTTCTTATGGAAAGAATTCTATTTCTAGATAAGCCAGAGAAAGTAGGAAAAATAGTTAAATAATAATGAAAAAATGACTGTTTTGTTACTGCTTTTCTATTCTTCCCACATGTGGTGTGGAGTTTCCTCCTCTCCCCTGAGCTAACAGTAAAGCTATTTACTTCTCTAACACAATGTGATGATCTGAAGTATTTTCTAAAAACCCAGATTTGTTTGGCAACAGTTCTGCTAAATTACAACGATTTGCGAAGCTGAAACTTCTGAAATACTGAGTTCTGAAATAAAAATGTATTTGTTGGGAAGTACTTATAAAATCTAGAGAGAGTGTTTATAGAGAAAGTAATTTAAAAGCAAACTTAATCAGAGAAGTGAACAACAATTGGGAATGGATGGTCTAGAAATTTTTGGCAGTATTTCCTTTGCTTTTTGTACAAAGAAACTGAGAAGCAGTAGGACATTGTTGTACTTTCTGATGGATATTACTAACGAGGTCTTTTTCCTCTTTTTTCATTCTTCTAGAATTTATATGAAAGTATTAAGAATGAGCCATTTAAAATTCCAGAGGATGATGGAAATGATCTAACGCATACATTTTTTAATCCAGATAGAGAAGGTTGGCTGCTGAAATTAGGTTAGTTCTGAGAGCAGCCTGGCTGCTGTGTCTGTTCGTTGTTTGTGTGTCTGCTGCTTCTGTGTCCAGCTGCTTCCTTATCAGTGTAATACGGTTCACGCTGTAATTTACATTTAAAAATGTGTAAGCCACAATAAGTAACTCCTTTACAACTGAAGGTTGTTACTCCTTATTTCACGTATACAAACCAGCAATCTTGTTTCAGACTTTGGAGTTTTGTTTCTGGTATCTGAGAACTGAAAACTCAGCAACAGAAAGGAAACTCGGTGTGGTGCCGTGATGGATAACAGCCAAACCTCCATGTAGTCACTGCACAGAACTCGTGAAATTTCAGCTCAGTTTTCTGTGTGCAAAAACAGGATTTCTTGTCAAAGAGTTATTTTTGTGTGTCTTTATTTTTCCATATTATTTGTGAGTTTCTCTTGGTTTGGTTTTGGCTATGATTTTTTAATGAGTGGTTTAAATGTGCCTTCTTGTTTTCCTTATGGCCTATGACCTATCACCTTTCTGTTCTGTGACTGGCTGTCTCTGCTTATTCTGCATTAGGAGGTACGTATCTGATTGCTTTCCAGTGCCCTCTTGTTCAGTTGCTCATTCTTTTATTTTCTTCCTCCTCCCTCCTCTGGTTTTTTTTCTTTTGTTGTTGTTTTCTTTTAGTTTTCTTAGTTATTTTTTTCTTAAATTTATTGTAGCATTTTGCTTTTTCACTCGGTGTCACTAACAGTATCATCAGAGGTATTCTGTCCACAAAGGCTGGCATGAGTGTCTAGCTCATGTGCAAGTGTCTTCTGCAAAAGAAGGTGTTTAAGCAGAAAGCAGAAAAATAGAGACGACTTTTTCTGCATTCACTGAAGAATATAACTAGAAGAACAATTTTGACCGAGAGAAAAACATTTTGTACTCTTACAATGAAGATCCAGAGTGATTTTGTCACTTGTACATCTGTACATTAGAATTTTGGAAAAACCTGACTGCATTGGAACTACACATACATCAAAGCTGCTCCTCTTCCTGTGTATTTTCTTTTGTAAACATCCTACTGAGCAACCAAATACATCTTAACATAGTGTGAAGTTTAGGGGGGCTGGAACCTTTGGTGATTTGCAGTCCCCTGGCACTGCACTGTGCTACGGCCTCAGTTAAACAAACGAATCCCATCAGCTTTACTTGTGCTCAGGGACTCTTCTCCTCTGTAAGGCAGTAAAATTTGTCTTTTTCATTTGCTTTTTTTCCCGATGCAATAAATCTCTTTTCTACAAAGCCAGTAGTGACACACTGCATTGGAGCCAGTGTTAGGCCACTTGAACTTATTAAAGAAGAGGGCACTTCACGCTTGGAGAATGGTGACTGCAGTGTGAAGAGGGATCCGCGCTTGGGGCGAGAGGTGGGCTGTGCACTGTGGTGAAAGTTGAGCAAGGGAGAGCTGTGGGCTCTCTCTGCTGGTGTTTGGAAACCAGCGGTTGTGCTGCTGCTGGAAGGACACATGAGCAGCTATTTGTAAATTGTTCAGGTGCTCTGCAGTGTCTCGTTTTGACCTCTCCACTATAGAGAGACTCTTTGTCTAACTGCAAAAAAGAGCAGAGCTGATTCCTTGCTCATTTTGGCAGGCAGTGGCTGAGCTGCTACAGTTTCAAAGATGACTTTGCAGGTTTTCTCCATGTTATAGTATGAGGCAATAGCTATCTCAGCTAAAAAGCTTTTAAGACAAAGTAGAAAAAAATGCATGTTCTGGAGGTTGGGAATAAACTGTCTGAATATAGTGAAAACTGCACATTTATATCCGTTCACTCGTAAGTTTATGCACACAGTATAAATAGGAGTGCTGTGTGTGTAGAGGAGTACCAGCCATACACCATGGAAGAAGTTGTCAACAGAACACATATGAGAGATCTACATAAACAAATAAGAAGGAACAAAGAAATGGAACAAAAAAGAGTGGCTGAGAGCTGCCAGGTGCTTCTGGAGAAGTGATCTCTGGCTCTGGCTTTGAGCGTGGTGTGATGAGAGGCAGCACATGGAAACCCAGCAGCAAACATGTGGATGGGACTACAAGCTGCAGCCTGGCCTCGCAGCAGCAGGTTATCTGAATAGGGTGCACACAAATGCACTTTGCTGGGTTGTGTGCATTGACCAGAAATAAACAGTGCTTTTTTCCTTCTTTCTTTGTTTTTCTCTCCCTTGAGTTTCCTGCTTGCTAGGAGGTTTAAACAGTGAGGGGATGCTGCCTTCATCCACACTGTCTGCATTGCTACAGACCATCTGCAGTCCTTTCTGTTGGGAAACATTCTGAAATTGATGGAGATTGTATTCCAGGCTGTGAGTTTAAGTGCTCCATTGTATTAATATTTGCTGAAGAGTTTTTTTAATATATAAAACAATGAAGATGAGCCCTTAAATCCAGAGTCTCTCAAGTCCTTATTTTGTACTTCTTACAGCGTCTCTTCCCATTTGGCTCCTTGTGCCAGCTCACCATGTTGATTATTCTTTGGGCAGGAGATAGATGTTGTCAATCTTTGATATGTCCTACAGTTTGCTTCTCCTGAAGACTTTCCTAGCTCTGGAGCCTGGCATTGTGCTTTAGAAAGCCATGTTTCAAAAATGCTTGCTTTTGTGAAGCTTCCTGCTCTGAATTCAGTTCAGTTGTGGCTCAGTGCAAATTCAAGCACCAAACTGGGTGTTGGGCAGCACCTCTGGTTTTAGCTAGCTAGACTCAGCCAGTTGCTTTTCTGTCGGTGGTTTTAATAAGCCTATGTTGTGAACTACTGGAGAGAGCCCTGTGGAGGGCCACAAAGATGATGAGAGTCCTGGAGCATCTCTTTTAGGAGGAAAGGCTGAGACACCTGGGGCTGTTGAGCTTGGAGAAGACCAACAGGGGATCTTACCAACTAGAGGATGGATGTCACATGGATGGGGACAGATTCTTTTTGGTACTGCCCAGCAACAGGGAGGGCATTTCTGTGTCTGAAATGGCTTCAGCTGGCAAGTAGCTTGGTGTGTGTGATTTCCTCTGGGGAAAGGAAAGCTGTGATGTTGCTCTTCTGAACAAGACAGGAAGTGACTCCAGCCTGACATGAGATGTGAACTTTGGCTGCCCATCAGGCAGCCACCAAGAGGTGGTTGCTCATCCAGGTGCCTCACTGCCTGCTGTGCCTGTGGTGTTTGTTGCAGTGCTTCTGTCCTTGGGAGGATGGCTCTGCTTTTCTCAAATCCGGCGGGGGAGCAGCAGTCAGGAAGCTGAGGGCCTTCCTGAGTGTGGGTTTTATTTCTGGTACCTTGCTGTGCTGTTCATGTCACCCAGAGCTGGAAAAAAATTATTCCTGTGTTGGGTTATGTAGGCAAAGAAGATCTGTATCCCTCTTTGTCTGCATTTGGCCTTGTTATGGCCTTTACCTGTAGTTCCCTTAGAATTCTGCTAACAAGATGATACTGCTTTGTTATTTAAGATGTCTTTGCATTTTAATTTATCAACTGGATCTTTGAGAAGTACAACCTCTGCATCTGTCCATTTCTGTACAGCTGTATGGATTCATATGCTGATTGCCTTGGTCCTCTTCTGATAAATGAGGCCTTCTGAGCTTTAATCTTTAAAAGGCTGGAATAAGGCAGGGAGCACAGCACTAAGCACTGTGATGTTGTTTTGTGAGCCCGCAGCAATCTTGGCCAAGAAAAATAACATTTTGTTATCAGTAGTTCCTACACATTAATCTTGTGTGCTGTTTGTGGTCAGTACAGCCTTATCAACCAGCTTCCTGCTTTTTGCCCATGGTTAAGGGCAGATTAAATGCACGTTGTACAGGGATGCCTGCAACCATGATGAGTGCAGATCAGATTGCCCTTCAAGTTTATTAAAGAGTTTCTGTTCTGCTGGACAGCTGCAGCAGAGTATTGGGATGGAGATACAGGCTTATATTTGAGAACGGTTGATCATTTTGGAAGAAAAAAGTCCTGCTTTGATGCCTTTTTTATGGAAGAGTAACGCATTGCTTGGTGGAACAGGCACCTGTGCTCTTGTTATGGCACTCAGCTGAACCTGGCTGGCTGAGAGGGATGGGAGCAGCAGTTAACAGTGCAGTGACCCTTGGACTGCATGAAAAACGTGGTGGTAGAGTGAAAGGACGGACTGCCCTAGCAATCAGCTTGACTTGTCTGCTGCTTTTTCATTGATCCAGAAGTGAATCAGGGTGTGGTTTGTTGGCTTTCTGTTCCCAGACGAATACCTGGTGCTACTTGAACCAGCTCTCAGTCAAGCAATGGGAATTTCTGTAGTGACTTATGTGCCAGTTTGAATGTTTCTGCAGTGCCTTATTTAAGTGCCTGTCACAGTGGTTGTACTAAAATGCCACCAGTTCTTCCCTCACTGTCTCCAGTTCACTCAACCATCCATTCTGTCACAGCTTTTGCATCTTGCACTATTTTGCCTTCTCTTATTTCACCACACCTGCTTGCGGATTAATTTTTTCTTGAGATGTGTGTGTGTGTAGTGGAAGCATAAAAGTCTGAGTCCTCTGGATGCTGCAGTGTTTGCACTGCGTTATCCTGAGGTCCTAAAACCGACTGAACGGAAGGTGGAGCATGCAACAGGACTTGGTCTGCGCTGCAAATGCTTGTCTATGGATCTAAAACAAAACGAGATCCCCAGAACTGCTTTTTAACTTCAGTACAGAAATCCAGAGTATCAACAAAATTCCCACTATCTGAAGAAGAGCAGTTGGCTAAAAAATTGTTTCTTAAATTTGTTTATGACTTTAAATAAATGGGAACCTTGTGTGTATTCACAGAACTATTTTATGCAAGGGTGTTCAGTAGGAAAACCAATTATTTGGAGACAGTAGGAATAATGAGAGTGACTGATTGCTGAATGGATGATGCACAGGTGGAGCCACAACCCTGAAGTCGTTTAGCTATGGTGGAACTCGGCCTGTATGTTTGGGAGTTCTTTATTTACTTCCTCTTCCCTGGAAATGATTCTTGAAAGTTTCACTTACGGGATAACGGAGTGGTTCTTAGGCAGCAAACTGCAGAACAGGGGATGAAAGGACTGACAGCAATGTGTGCTCCTGAAGGAGCCGATCCACACAGCGGGACATCAGCAGGCGTGAGAGCGAGCAGTGCAGCAGCTGCTACTGCTGTGGGGAAATGATGGCATTTCTGGAGCAGGAGCTGTGCCTTCTGTCAGATGTACTCAGGGGCACGTCTCCCATTAGGAGAACAATAAATTATTGAAAGTGAGTACAAGCACTTTGGTGTAGGATTTCTGCATTTGCTCCTTGTTGTTGACTCGTCAGATTTGTTCTGCTTGCAAGCAGCAGTGTTTATAAGCACTTAACACACTGGATGCTAAATGCAGAACTAGAGAGAGGTTCATAATCACGTGTGAAGTCACAAGTGGAAGGAAGGTGATAAAATGTCCTGAATTTTACTGAGGAGACCCCATCCTTGTGAAAAGACAGGCTGTGGGCAGGGCTGGCCCTGTGGTTGGAGCCCAGTTCCTGCTTTGCTGCTTTCCCATAGCAGCACTGGCATTTCTGAGGGCTATACAGCAGTAGTATCAGGGCTCTGCTGAGCCCTTGGGTTTGGGTGAAACCTGAGAGAGTGTACAGACTCCTGCCATAATGCTTTTGTGCACCATAGTTAATGCTGACTCAGGAGTTGGAGCTTTGTACAGGTTACAGAAATGTTCCTAACCTCAGCTCATCTGTGCCTGATCCATCTGCAATTAAGCGATTAAAATATATATTGGAAAAACAAACAAAACTCAATTGCTTTCTTCTTATCCCTTGCTGAAGCCCTGACAGTGACGTGTTTAACTTATCAATGCCTTTTGGTTATAGGGGGAAGAGTAAAAACGTGGAAACGAAGGTGGTTCATTTTGACTGATAACTGCCTGTATTACTTTGAATACACCACTGTGAGTATATACTGCTGCGAGCTTCCTTTATTCTCTGGGTATGGCAAGGAAAAATCATGCAGTATTTTCCTTTTTTTTTTTTTTTTTTTTTAAGGACAAAGAACCTAGAGGGATTATTCCATTAGAAAATCTTAGCATAAGAGAAGTTGAAGACCCTAGAAAACCAGTAAGATACCCTCATTATCATTTTTTCAATGAATAAGTAAGCCATTTGGAACTGAGATTGTAGTAAATGAATTTGTTTCTGGGTTGTTTGTTCTGCTTTGTTTTTAACGTATTTTTCCATTCCTACCCTTCAGAACTGCTTTGAGCTCTATAATCCCAGTCATAAAGGCCAAGTGATTAAAGCCTGTAAAACTGAAGCTGATGGCAGAGTGGTGGAAGGCAACCATGTAGTGTACAGAATATCTGCTCCCACTCCAGAAGAAAAAGAAGAGTGGATTAAGTCCATCAAGTGAGTTCAGAGTTTTAAATATCTTTCAGAAATGAAGCGTAAGCTCCTTTTCTGAATAAGATATGAAGAGACCTTGCATTTTAACTTGTTTAAAGAGTTCTGATTCGGCAATATCCTCTGGGATTAAGGTCAGGATCTTTGGGGTGGATGAGTCGGGCTGTCTGGTCCTAAGTACCACAGCAGGTTCTAACTCAAATGTTTTTTTCTTTTTTGAATCTTTTCAGCAAATGTAAAGCCTTTTGAGAACCATCCCTAACCCTGATTTTATGCTGTTGTTCTTCTGTTTGGTGACAGCTATCTTGAGCTTGTTCACGGTGCGGCTCAGAACTTTTATAATTTGAATTCAACTTGAGGTTTATACAGCAGACCCAAACTTAAAGGAACAAGTTATGTTCAAGTTATGTTCAAGATGGAAGTATGAACTCTGTAACAAATTATAGCTAAGCACCGTCTGTTTATAAACAAATACTTCTGATGGTCAGAGGAACTGCAGCTCCTCCCTGGGAGCAGAGGGCAGCGCTGAGCTCTGCTCCCTGGGCACAGTGACAGGGCGCAGTGAATGGCACGGAGCTGTCGGGAGGGGTGGATGGGGGGCAGGGGAAGGTGCCCACCAGAAGGCGGTGGGCATGGACCAGGCCAACAAAGGTGGTGTTCACAGCCCCGTGCTGCCAGAGCTCACAAAGTGTTTGGACACCGCTCCCAGACATGGGGTTTGGATTTTGGATCGTCCTGGGTGGAGCTGAGAGTTGGACTCAGTGGTCCTTGTGGATCCCTTCCAACGTGAGCTGTGCTGTGATTGTAGGTCAGCAATCCGTTATCTTATTAGAAGTGGGGAGCCATCCAAAGGGAAGAGAGAACAAATTTCAGTTTCCAAAAGCAGAGAACTGTTAACCAAACTGACAATTCGTGTTGTTTCTTCTAGAGCAAGTATCAGCAGGGACCCCTTTTACGACATGCTGGCGACAAGGAAACGAAGAATTGCAAACAAGAAATAGGACTTGATGGATAGCATGGATACCTGCATCCACTTCTACATGGGCTATAATGGAGTGTAATGTAAACCTTGGGCAAACGAAAGGAAGACAGTAACTGTACATTTTTATATATATATATATATATATATATATAAAATTATATATATATAATGTGTGTATGTATATATACATATATACACACACACTTTA
The DNA here is from genome assembly GCF_023343835.1 of Lagopus muta. Classification (NCBI taxonomy): domain Eukaryota; kingdom Metazoa; phylum Chordata; class Aves; order Galliformes; family Phasianidae; genus Lagopus; species Lagopus muta. The sequence goes on along the minus strand of NC_064447.1, from coordinate 6,423,703 downwards.
CTATGACATAAAATCTTGGCAAGACCTTTCAGAGTAGTTATTGGCATATAATTTGAAGTAAGCTTCAAATCCCAGAGGATAATTTTCTTGGAACTTAATTTAACTGACGACATGGAAGCTTTGTTTCCACTTGTGTTAGTTGTAACTACAGTTGGCATGGACTGGGAGGGAAAGAATGGTAAAATATCCATTACCTGCTTCTTGAGCTCAGTGCCCATAAATGGGAAAAGCATTTGAAGTACTTCTCTCTCAGTAAAATGCAACACTAAAAACTGGAGTAGAGGGCAGCCTGGCACTTTTCTGTAGGCAGGAAACCCACAATCTCAGTAAGTTTTCAAGTCTTATGTCTTGCAGTAAATGAAGCTTTCATTTAGAGCACATGATCCACCTTCTAGAAGTAGTTTTTCTTCTTTGGAAGTGCAGCTCAGTGTCAGACAGGCAGCTACATCATCAACCAGTTGTGCCAAAGGGACGGAGTGAATGCACTGAAACACAGGCAGGTCCCACCAGCAAAGGCCTGTCTGCAGCCACGACACTGCATAGATGTGGTTTGGTATTTGCCAGAAGGCAAAAACTCTTTCCAGTCTGCTCACACAATAAGCAGTGAGAGTTAATGACTGGTTTAATCTGCTTTTTCTGTAGTAACATCCTTCCTATGTTTTAGATATATTGTAGTTTAACTAACAGTATTAAAGGAATAAGGTGACAGAGCTTGCATAAGTTGCAAGGGTTTAGGCTTTGCATGTGAAAACAGCCTGAAATAATAATTTCACATGCACTTAATGTTTTTGAAGGGAGAAAAACCAGGCTAGCGTATTCTTCCTGTAAGATACAGCCCTAGTAGGTGAGCAAGCAGCACTGATTCATTCCTTTGCTTGATAACAAACTTTGAACATACAAAGAATTTAAATATTTTCATTACATTCTTAAAAGATATTTGTTTCAGACTTGTACTTCAGTAGCTGAAGTTGAAAACACGAGTAGATGTCCCTCTTTTCACCTCAAGAACGGAACCTGACTGCAGTCGGCCCCTGCAGTTTCTTACAACTTATGGAAGCTGGTCAGGGTCTCGTGCTGAGGCGCGTTCTGTCACAACACTTCCTGGTGGCGGTGCACATAACATTCTTGAGGTGCAGCCCTTCATTGCACAGCGAGGGCAGGAAGTTTCTTTGGATCCTACTACTTCCAGCAGTACTTCTATTTTTCCTGTCTTGTCGACCCTGAGCCATGTCTGCTGTGCCAATGGTGAGCCAGTGTGATGCCAAAGCAGTTTTGCTTCTTGGATACACAACAGGGAATTCTGCTGACACTAAGAAGACACTAAGTTACCTTTTTCAAATCTCATTTTACCCTTAAAGTGCTGTTTGATTTGTGGTTGCTGTCTTACAGATTTGCACTGCTTTGCGCAGGGTTTCAGCCTGTGACTGTTTTGCTTTCTTGCACGCTTCAGAACAAGGCTGAAACAGACTGGGGTCACCCTTCCCCAGAGCGTGTGGAACTGCAGGCTGCTTGGATGAATGCTCAGATCTGAGTGAGAAGCAAAACTCAGCCAAAGGAGGTAGAATCCCAATACTTATTATTAGTAAGTATCACTGTGGGCTATCTTTGTTTAATGAAAGCCATTTGAACTCTATGGAAACAAATGAAGTTGTAGATGCTGTGTCTGCAAAGCAGCTGCTAGAAGACTTGAGTCTTCTGCTGCGCAACTTCGCCTTCTCCTTTGAAGCCATGCACTCCCCAGCTGCAGCTCTGGATGAGATTTGTCACAGGAGCCAGTGAGTGCAAAGGTAAAACACAGCAAAGTCTATGCCCGGAGAAATAGGAGATTACCAAAACACTTATAAGCCATGAAGCACTTTTTTTTTAAAATTGATTCTTATCTTCTGAGATATCATCTGCAAGAAAGTGTATTTATTTAACCAGAGGAGGAAGTCTGCTGATAAGCATGAAGGAAATGCCTTGAGAGTTCATTTGCTGTACTTAGCTGGAAGTTCTTATATCCTGCACAAGTAATTATTCACAGTAACAGCTATCTGAGGATATTATAGCAGGAAATATATTATTTTGTAGCATTAAAATGTGACATCTAAAACAGCTACTTGCGGTGCTCAATATAGCTATTTAATTTACCAAAGCTAATGGAATGTCTTTCTTGTTTGTAGTGATATTTGATTTTAAATGGTGGTTGTTTTATTTGTAACAGTATTAACACGGAGTGAAACTGGCCCAGAATTTCCACTGGTCACGAGGCCAGTAAAACAAAGTGGCTTGTGAAAGTTCAGGCCAAGTTCAGGTACTATCCATGAGGGTAAAGAAAAATCTCTCAACCTTTCCCTTCCCGATTGGGCCTCAAGTCCAGGTGTAGCTAGCACAGCGAGCTGCTCTGTGGCCTAAAGCAATACCTGCTAGCGTTTGGCCGTGCTGAGGAAAAGTCCCCTGGGAATAACAGCCTTCTCCCTTCCTGTTGCACTGAAAGCTGTGTAATTGTTCAGCTCTTTGGTTTTACCATTGCCTTCTGAAACTGCAGGAGCCAGCAAGAGCCACTACTGCTTCTGCCACACGTATGGCTTCTCTGAATATCCAAACCTTGTGGCCATTAACTTCAGCCACGGTGCCAGTGCAGTCTGGGGAGAGAACTGTACATAACACTTAAGCTCAGCTGGACTGACTTAAATTTTACAATACTCTGACAAAGTAAGCTCTACACTGCTTAACATCTTGAACAGTTTTAAACCGGTACAAAACAACCTTTATAACCCAAGCAGCATTTATAATGCTTCATATATAAAAACAATACATATTTTTTAAAGTTTATTACATATCTATGTAGATATGCTTGCTGGAAAAGCTGGGTCTGTTGTAGACCAAATGCTACAAATGAAGACTTGTGGCTTACCAGTTTCTTTTCTATATTTTCTTGGAAAATGTTTCTAGTTAGAGTATAAATATAAGATGTAAATGCTGTACAGATATGTATTGATATAAGCATTACTTGGTGTACACAAGTAATTTGCATGACAAATACTCCGTATCAATCATTGTTAAAAATGTAATGTTCTGTGTAAATCCACTGCAATATTAACGTTGTCATTTATCATTAAGACCTTTTGCTTAAACCTGGACATTCTCAAAAATAAAGTGTGAAACTATATGCTGTTGTAGAGCTCCTCATTTAGCAGAGCTGAGCGTTAATTGGTCAGATCTGTGTGTAGAGATTGAGTCAATTTACAGCATGGTTGATAACTGCTCCTGTAAGCACCCTTCTTAACACACCAGACAACTTATTCAGATGAAACCGTAATTAAGGCAGGTTCCCTGCTCATGTGCAGTAAGAGCAGTCATTCCCTCTGAACAGCTGCACTTAGTGGGAGGAGACTCCAGAGTCAGACTGGGAACTCCCCCAGAGGAGCTCTGCTACGCTCACCTCACGAGCACAGCCAGTGAAGTTCCTGTGTCACACACAAGACCAGAGGCTGTCCAAAAGGAAAGTGCTAAGGAGAGCTGACAGACGCCTGGCTGCTGCAGGAGGAGGGTGATCTGAGAGATTAAAGTGGCCATTAATTTTTATTCCTTTATTCAATTAAGATTACATTTGTTTAAAGACCTAAAAGCCCTGCAGTGTCATGAAAGGGAATTACTGATTAAAGAAAAGAATAATTAAGATGCTGATTTTGATAACGCTGAGTGGTTGGTTTCAGAGGTTAAAGCCTGGATTTGATGGAGAGCTTTTTTAGTACAGCAAGTCTTGTCCTTGTTGGCTCTCTTTATAGTGAGGTGATGGTTTTGATGGGTAGTTTGCATCTGAAAGGAAAAGGGAAGCACTGTCATCCCTGTTCTGAGATTCAACACGTAACTGGTCCAGCAGCTCTAGGTCAGTCACAAAGCTGTGCACAGTTGACCTGTGATCCCGGACCGAGCTGACTGAGGTGGCTTCCAAGAGCCTCACAGTAAACATGCCTGTATTTCAGTGCTATGCTAACTAACAGTAGAGAACAGGAGGACAAAACTACCTGCTTTAACAGCAAATGGCAAACAAACCTGAAGGTTTGCTTGGACAACATCCTTGTTCTGTGAATGATCTTGTGGTCAAACTGACTGAGTAATAGCCACGACAGCAGAAGCTTTTAGAAACTTGCTAGAGAGAACACGTAGCAGTGAAGGAAATGAAGTGCTCCTCCCACCAATCTGGATTCTCCTTAAATCACAGACAATCCTGCTTTAGAGACCCCTCTTTCCCCTCCCCCCACCCCTTTCCTCTTAAACACTGACCACCACAAGGAGTAATGAGGAAATACCACCCACCCTTCCTTGACAAAATGCAATTGCTTTACACAGCCCCCTTGCCCTGCCTGCGGGGTACCACTGTCACATCTCTCAAGGGACAGCTCTTTCAATGGCACAGCCCAATAACCTGAATGCCCTGGCTGCTGCACTGGGATGCAAGACTTCCACTTTCCTGCTGCACTTCTACCTGGCTTTGAAAAACCAAAGGAGTTCGCCATCTGCTGGCCACAGAACTCACAGCGTGTCGGAGCAGACGCACGCCACTCCTGATTTATCAGCTAGAGCAGAGATGCTAAAAATTAAGTACAATCAGGATGCCTCTGTCATGAATATCATGGAAAAACTGGATTTAGAGCAGTGATATTTTTAAGTCCTCGGTCCAGTCCTTAATTTTTCCTGAGGAAAGGGATACATACACTATCCAAGTTTACACAAGGACTTGTGAACAATCAGCTTCCTCCCCAAATTGTATTTTCAGATTAAAACTTCTGGTCGTCCGTATCTGAAAACACGAACGTGTTCTTTGATGATCATATTTCATTCAGAAACTATTTCAGTAACAGTGTCTGTTTCTGGAATGTGTGCAACTGAATAAAATTGCCATAACCTCATCAAGAACAGCGAGCAGATGTGATTCTAACAATGTGGACCCAATCTCTGTCCTAACTCAGATCACCAGTATCTTTCCTATCCTCACTTCATCAACCTAATGACAGAGCCCCCATGCAGATCACATTCTATAGCTAAGTTAGAAACAACGAACAAGAGGAAGACATGAGAAACACTCAGAAAAGAATTGCTGATGATGCTGGAACCCTTGCTTACCTGTAGTACCTTTGATGTTTATCTTCAGGCTTTTTGGCTTTCTTAGGTTTTCTACTTTTTTCCCCTTTTCAGTCTTTCTCCATTTCTGTTCTGGTTCACACTCACTTTTTTTCCTTGATTGCTTTCTTTTCCTGGTTCTTTGTTCCTAGGAGGAGGTCCTCATCAATGATGTGCATCCTTCTTGCTGGAAAGTGATATAGAACACGTACATTAGGCTACAACCTGCACAGCAGTCTCCCTACACTGACTGTCCTTTTTAGTACAGTAACACATCACTGTAATCTCTCCTCTTTTCCAAATTAACCAGCTGCAGGTAACAAATACACAGCGATTTGTGCAGTGCAGCAGGTTAAGGATAATTATGGAAGCTAACGCATGCCATCATGAATTTCAGGGAAGACAGAACTGAATTATACAACTAACACCATTCTCCTAGGACAGAAAGAAAAAACTTGGAAGAAAAAAGTAAGTGACAGGAAAGTATACAGTCTCCACAGATATTACTGTTTACCATTTCCTGATGTCTAGAAGTAGGCATGCATCCTGATCAAGAACTGCTGACATATCTGTTCAGGGAAGCTCATTACCAAAGGAGTGGTGAGGTGCTGGAACAGCTGCCCAGAGAGGCTGTGGATGCCTTGTGGTTTCAAGGCCAGGTTGGATGGGGCCCTGGGCAGCCTGGGCTGGTATTAAATGGGGAGGTTGGTGGCCCTGCATGAGGGGTTTGGAACCTGATGAGCCTTGAGGTCCCTTCCAACAAAGCCACTCTATGATACCTGAGTAGTTTTTGCACCTGCAAAAGCTGCAGATCTTTTCAGTGATACTGATACCATCTTTTAAAGTCAGTTTATGTTTGCTTATGATGCCATGTAAGGAAATTAACAATTAAAAAAAATAATAAAGTTGCTGATTTTATACTGAATCCTAAAAAATGTTGGATCAAAACCAACCAGAAGTAGTCGCAGGAAATGCTGTTCCTCAGTGGCTTTGCTAACATTTGGCATCAGCAGTTTTTAATTGGAACCTTATCTGGACGAAGTGCAACAAAAACCTTTCACATCTCATTGTTCAAACCATCTGCAATTAAAGGGACCCTCAATTGTTTTTGTTTTGTTTGTTTGTAAAGCCTTCTTGCTGTTTAACTCATGAGAACAGAGATAAATACTCCCCTCACTTCCTCTTTCCAGCCCATTCCCACATCTAATAATGCACAATTCTGATCTGTCACATAGAACTAAGTTAAGCCAAGCATTTACTGTGCCAGCAGCCACCAACCCAGCAGAATCCTGTAACAAGCAATACAAATCCACAGAAAAAGGAAACTGTTTTTAATCTCTTAACATTGATGAGACAGAAACATGTCTTGTTTATGAAGAGCATAAGGTACTTTACAGTATTGAGAAATTGATGTTATTCAGAGCAGTCCACATTTTCCTCCAACAACTTCACACAGCAGATCTGAAGAATTCACACTACACTGACTAAAACAATTACACACATCTCATTTTCCCAGGTGAGCAAATGCTCTCTCATGCAGAAGAACCCGAAGCTACGTCCAATGACAGCTAAGGAAAAAGTCCCTACAGTTATTTAAGAAGCACATTCTCATCTTAGGAACTGCTTTGAAGTTTTAGGTCTAACTGTGCCCACCAGAGGGCAGAGCATTCAAATGTCCCGACTCAACACAGAATTTCACTGCTGACAACTTTATCATTAATTAGAATAACAACTCAGATGGGGAAAAAACCCAAACACAACAGTTGTTGTATCACCAGAAATATAAATGAGGCTCCCTGAGATCTACCAAGTTACAACACGACTTTGCAGCACTCTTCAATAAGCTACTTTAGATTAAAAAGAATACAAATAAAAGCCTCAGAATCAGGAAGAGAGTAAGGTTTTTGAGTGTAGCAAGGGAGACTTGGTGGGGAGAAAGCAGAAGGGGAGGGACACAGAACCCTAAATTTCCTTTCAGTTCACCTGCAGGTGTGATGCCAGTCTCAGCAGAGACGTGTGCTTGCACCCTGCACACCAACACAGCCCCCTCTGTGCTCCCAGTGCTCAGATGCCTGATGCAGGTCAAGTAACCCGAGGGATGCCTCCAGTTTAGCACCAACTTTTGTTTATTTGTGCAACCTAAATTTTGTCCCTGTGGAAATTCTTCCTCAACAGTGAGTTTCACTTCTTTTCATTCTGAATATCCTGACTGCATTTCTTCCAGTACTTTCTTATCTCATTCAAGATCACATAAGAAAATAAATAATTCTGAATATGAAATGAATAAAATCCTACTCCTGCATTACTTCTTGCTCACTTTCCATCTGATTTATCCTTTCTGCTGCTTGCTCAGAAGCACAGTATAACCTGAACAATACTCTCTTAAAGGCTTATCTTATTTCCTCCTACTTTGTAGAAGGAAGTAGTAGTATATCAAGGAACTTCCTCAGGAGTTACACTTCTCAGACACCATTTTGTTCCAACTTCTCTTCCTCTGAGTATCTGGACTCACAGCCATAGATAACTTCAATAAAAGAAAATATTGCTGTCACCTTTACACCTACCTTAGAATTTCAAGATCATTATTGTAGGCATTTTAACTCACCTGGATAGCTGCTTCTAGGAATTTCCCTAAAAATGCAAAGATGAAAAGGACAGTGATGCTTTTAAAAACAAACACCACAAAACAAAACAGCCCCCACTGGATATCCTGCAAACAGTACCTTCTTTGAACTACGCTATTTACAGACTACAGATTGTTATATAATGGCAAAAGTGACCCAGAAAACAAGCACTAATACACACACATGTACTCCCATGTGTGCTAATGAACACCAGGTGGCATTACCTGCCTCACTTACAGCCAACAGTAGATGGCTGGGACATTGCAATCTGGGTAGTAAGTTCCAGGCAGAAGGTGCTCTCAAAGCTGATATGAACTCATCAACATAAGAATATGAAATGCAGAGCCAAATTTTGTTGAAACCTGAACGTTGAGCATTCAGTTGCTGCTGTGTTAAACAGAGGCAGATGGCTGGGCAGCCAGAAGACTGAAGCCAGGCAGTGCTGCTGCTTTACATTTTCCCACTGCAATTGCTGGGGATTACAGGCTTAGTTACCAACAAAATGCTACTAGAACTGAAATGCACATACAAGCAAACACATTTAAGAGGAGAAATAATTCTCTATTCAGCTTATTTTATGCATCATTTTTGGACACATTTTTTTAGACCAAATGAGGTCTCTGTGGGGAAAGCACTAAAAAGCAGAGAAAAGACATGAGTTAAGTCTTTAAATATGTAAACACACTAAAGAGAAGGAAGTATAAGAGACCAAACTACAAAAAGGAAGAGTTAGGTTGGACACAGTGCATGAGGCTTAAGGGCTGGGTTAGTCACAGCTCTTAACAGCCACCTCTTAGCACGAGAACAAGGGAGAATCTCAGCCACTGATATCCGTATTTTTCTAAAAATTCCTCCCTGTCAAAAGTGCTTCATCAATAGTCTTCACAGTTCTGATCCAGATCCCCTGAACTTGAGTAATAATGCTCTTTTTTTCCTCCTAAACGTGAATTAGACATGAAGAAAGAACCTTACATCTTTAGTTCAGTTTATTTCAGACAAATTTGAACTAAAGATGCTGAGCTATGTTTTACACAGCTTTTTGATAGCAACGTAAATAAATCTGATCCTATTTTTCCATTAAGAGATTCCCCACTGCTCAGTGCAAGAACAGATTGCATTATGTGTTACTTTTTGATTTCCATCCTTGTAAGTACTTAACAAAATTTAACTGGATTTTATCCCCTTTCAGCGTGAGACTTTCCTGAATGGTAAATACCAGCCCTGAAGAAGGAAGAACCTTTTTAGCATTCAAAATAAAACAGCTATCTGCACAGCAATAGTAGGGAATAGTAGGGAAAGCAGTCAGTGCTAATGAGTTAGGGTTCTGATGATGAATGTAAGGAAGCACACCTAGTATAAAATGACAGCTTTTCACACAGAAACACCTGGGGCCGCAGTCATCAGTATGACAGGAAATTAAAATCTATCAGAAGATACCAGACACCACAACATCAGCTACCTAAAAATATAAGAAAAATCCTTGTCAGTAACAAAATTGCTTCTTCAAAAGAATGAATACACTTAAAAGATGACAGACTTTTTCCAGGTGAGGTTAAGTACAAGTCAGCTTCTTTGTGAAAGCAGCACATCAGATTTGAACCCATGCAGGGATGTTGCTGACTTTTTCTCCAGAACTGCTACCAAGCTGTTCAATGCATTCTGGAGAAACTGACCTCTTACCAGGGAAGTGCCCCAGCCCACAAGAGGCCTAAGACAGAAATGAAACAGAAAAAAAAAAAAAAAAAAAAAAAAAACCAAAAAAAAAAAACCAAAAAACTACACAGAAAAAAAAGCATTTGTCATTGTCTTGTTTTAATACTGGTTGATTTTTCCCTTATCAACATAGATATTGTTAGAAGAGGAAAAACTCTTTGTGACTGCTTACCAGTTTCATATTCTCCCTGCGTGTCTTTAGAATCCATTCTCTGAAGTCAGAAACCAAACCATGAAATGTATTCCTGCATCAAAATGAGGTTAAATGAAGTTAAATGTTTATTAACATTGTTATTGATTAGTTATAAAGTTGTACTGCTGTACAGTTAGAATGGAGCTGAAATGGCTCCTACAGTTGTTCACAGAGACCAAACAAGCAGCTGGGTTCACACGGGTATGCTGCTTTTAGGCACTAACGTTAATTGGTTTTTCAGAGTTAGCTTGGTACAGCTTGCATGGACTTTATGAACATCCTCATGCTCTGCTTAGAGCTGAAGCCAGAGCATGTGATGCTGACTTGGCTGTACCTATTTATCACACATAAACTGCTGAGTAAATAAACCCTCATTTCATCAAAGCCACAACATAATTTATTGCATTCCAATGGTAAGAACTGAGTAAAATTTAGTATCATCACCACATCATCTCATAACTGCAATCTGGAATGCACTTACATTTGCACTTAGCAATTGCACAGCTGTCCGAAGGTGAGGGCCACAGGTGATAAAAGCACTGAGCCTTAAACACAAGATCCTTTACTATTTCTCAAATTAGGCCTCTCAAGTTTGGTTTTCAGCTGCACAGTGAGGCAGTGGGTGATGTGTTTCAGTAGCAGTGACAGAGGTGTGAAAGACAAGCCATATTATGGACAGCTGTCACACCACAAAATGAGGAGCACCTCTATCAGCTCATCCAAGTGAACTGACTGATGGTGGTGACCATATTGAAAACCAGTGTTTTGTAGCTAAGAATTTGCTCTTTCAGAAGGTGCTGTTACGCTCTTCCGTAGCTTCCATGGAAATAAATAGGAGGCATTACTTTCAGAGCAACCTACTTGGTACCTACAACGCACCTTCAGCATCTCCAGCTGTACAAGTTCACAGATATTTCTGCACAGAGCACAAAATTCTTACGCCCCAAAACTTGGTAGCAAAGTTGATGCTTTGAGCATTTATCCCAGGCTGAGAAAATTCAAAAAGCACACGGCCTCACATTTTGGCCAGGTGATTTCCTCAGCATTCAGGCAAGCTCAGATTTGTTTCAGTTACGGCCGCTAATGCAGTGTGCACTTCCAGGAATCTCCTCCTCAGGGTCCCAACAACCAAGCTCTAGAACAACATCCCAGCTCTGAGCCCCAGCTCTGCAAGGCAGGACTAGAGGAGTGGTGTAACTCCTCTATGTACACTGCCACACAACAGCAACACAGCCCTGCACACACCCCCAGTTTACTGCTCAACTCGAGACACGAGACGCGAAAAAGGGAAAATTCACAGTACTCAACAAGGCCCTGCAGCACCAAACAGCTCCCTCACAAAGACACCCTGCAGCAGCCAGCACAGATTTCCCTCCACCTGCAAGCAAACTCAGCTGGAATCACAGCAATCACTACAAGCCCCTTCTTCAGAAGTTCAAGGTTCAGCTTCTTTTGCTTTGAGTTCCCAGGAAAGCACTTCTAAAGTGAACCGTTAGAAGAACATCCTGTCTTGGCTTCAAAACCTGAAGTTACTAAGTATCTACTAATGTCAACGCAAATCTTCTTGAAGCACTTTTTCAGTTAAGAGGTGGATCTCTGATCAACAGCCAAGCAACATTCATAACTTCATAATGATGAAATATGGAAGGCTTCCCAGGGAGCTAGAACTAGCATCTGTATGTTTTTAGTGAGATCAAGCACTATGATACAGGGTTTTTGCTCCTGCTTCCAGGATTTTACTGCCTAGTTAGAAAGCATAAGACGAGCTCACTTACAACAAGTTTCAGGCTTCTGACCTGAGAAGCATTTAAATAGAAAAGCATCTATCACTGGATAAAAGAAAAAGGTTGCCAGCCAGTACGTGACCACACAGATATATTTTTTTTTAATGACTACAGTATTCCACAAGAGAATCCTCCCCAGCACTAAGCCAAAGTACAAAATTGAGTCAAAATCCTGTATACACGCTTTGGCATTTCCATCAGCAAAGCCTCACAACAGAGGACTTCCATTGTACAACTGCACCCAACAGGGCCTGGTCTGGAATATTAAACTCAAGGATGGAATTGCATCCCTCTAAAATCCAGCCCTTAGTCTGTAAAGATCTCTCTTAAAGACCCATTTAAGAGGTAGTGCTTAATTTCAGAAGGAAAGAAGCAAACTCTGAGCCTGACTTCTCCCTCCTGTACGCTCCGCAGGTAACAGGTTTGAAATCACGAGCACTGAGAACGGCTCAACGCTCCGCATAAAAACAAACAGAAACAAATTACACTTCAAATCTTCCAGGCAGAGCTCAGGGGATGACTTTGTGCAGCTCCTCCACCTCCAGGCTCCACATCTCCTCATGCACCGGGTTTTCGGAAAGATCCGTCATCTTTATTGCTCGGAGCACCGGCTCGGGGCTGCAGGACCGCACCACTCCCATCACCATCACGTACTTCCCTGAAGGAACACGGAAGAAATTCAGCTAACCCCTACGTTTTCATTTTACGAGCGGGAGGAGAACAGAGGCGCCCGCGGAAGCGCTACCTGCATCGAGGCACGGCCGCCCGCGGGGCACGTCCTCCACCCCCAGCACGGTGAAGGGGCCGCTGCCGTCCCGCAGCCGTGCCGAGCCGCCGCCGCCGCCGCGCTCCACCTGCAGCACGGTGCCCTGCATCCACACGGCCCGCACGCACAGCGGCGCCCGGCCCGCCGCCGTCCGGTCCAGCCGCCACGTCCCGCCGGCGTCGCGCACCGCGCCCCGCAGCTGCGCGGCCAGCACCTTCAGCGGCGGGGACGGCGCCTCCCCCGCCATGGCGCCGCCGAGAGAAAAAGGACGGGAAAAAGCGCCGCGCCGCCGGAAGGCAGCACTGCGGCTGCGCGCGCGGCTCCGCTGCAAATGGCGTGAGCTCTGTGTCACGTGACGTCCCGGGCCGCCCTACGCAGAGCCGCTACGCGCTGCTGGGGCGGCTTACCGGGTTGGGTTCCTTCCGCGCCTCGAGTTCACCTGAGTGCTGGGAAATGAAACGGCAGCAAAGCAATCGCTCGTGTAAATGCTGGGTCGGGGGCTTGGGTGGAGAAAGGCTGTTTTCTGCCGTCTGTAACCTCACTGAAGCGCTTTTAAAAGGCGTTTTCGCATGCTGATTTTCTCCGGGCTGCCTTTAGGATGCCCCTGGCTTTGTGATGTGACGCACTGACAGCGCGGGCAGCCGAACGCCGGGAGCCTTCAATTCCATCCCTCTGCTGATAGCACAGGCGGGCGGGGCTGCTTGGCTTCGATGTGAAATCCTGAGATGCTGTGGTTTCCTTTGGGTGGGCGGGTTGAGGTCTCATTTAGAAAGCAAGCCGAGAACGACGCTAACGGGAGGAAATAAGCCACAGAAAAGCAAAAGAATGGGGCAGATCTGGGGGACTGTTCCCTCAGTTTGGAGGGTTCTGTGCTGCTGACAAAACATGCGGTGTGGGTACAAATGCAGAGAGAACTGACTTCCCTACGGCTGTTCTTCCTTAAAGCACATCTTGCTCTCCATTAAAACAGCCTCTGTTTAAAACAAACAGTTTGAAGTACCAGAATACAGCAAATGACCTTTTTTTCCCCTACTCTCCCACTGTTCCATGAATTATTTATTCCAAATGTCTTTTCTCTGGGGACATTTTCTGTTTGGAGACGTTCTGTAAGTGGGTCTTTATTCCTTTTATAGCGTAAGGAAGCAGTTATTGTTTTGTTACCATTTACAGTAAGAACAAAAGATAATCTTAGTAATAACAATAAAAACACTGCCGTCCGAGTACAGCCATTTCAATACAGAATCATGTAATCTGGCAATCAAATCATATGGCTTACAGGAACAGAAAGACATTAGATGGTTACTGTATATGAATGCAGAATTTGAGCTGGGCTCGCTGGGGAAGAATGTTTGTAATTTATGCCCCTAAGCTACAGTCACTTGACAGCATCAATATTTTAGTTTCACATAAAAAAAAATAATTGTGCCAAATATTGATAAAAGTATTGTATTCCTATTTGCTACCATATAATAGGAGGGTCTAATGCTTATTAAGCCATTAATTTTACGGATGAAGACAAGACCCCTACAAGAGTGTAATAAGTTGGAGAGACCATGAGGTCCCTTTTAAAAGATTTTCCTTAGAGAAACTGTTCTAAGAAGGGCAGTACTGCCAAGATACACTGAGTAATGGATGTGTTTTCCAAAACCAGAAAATCCGTTCCTTTCAGTAAAAAGCAAAGTTACACAGCACTGTGTGCAGAGTTCCTATGAAGAGCTGGCTCAGCACAGAGACATGTTCTGAGCTGCAGGAGGAACGCCTGTTGCCTAAGCAGGCAGTGTTTTCTGGAGGTGATTCCACAGCAATCACACTCAGTGGCAGTGGAGGAAGCTCATCACGCTGCTGGAAAAGGCTCTGAGTTGGTGGCTGGCAGGCTGTAAATTACACTGGATTAAATTTGATTGCATATTCTGAGGGTGTGCAGGATGAGACAGAGTTTTGGTTTGTGTGGGTTAGAAAGGACTCAGTCTGCTGGCTGCTGCTACAACATGTGCTTTCTAAAGAAGTAGTCTTCAAGGACATTACTCCTCACGCTGAAATGCACATGAGAGGTGCTGGCACAGCATGAGCAAGAAAAAGGTCAGACTACACATAGATAAGATAGTCTACAGTACAGCAGGTGCCAGGTCTCTGATATTTTAGAGTCTCCCATCCTACCTGAAAAAGTTTTAAAGAGCTCTGTTGAGTAAAGAGTCCATTGATTAACGTCTACAGAAGAGTTTCTTTCATTTTCTCAGTGTCTCTTTCCTACTACTGAGAAGTCACTAACAAGACTTCTAGCACAGACAAGGAGCAGTCAGGCTTCACCTTTAAGAGATCTGCCTAAGCTGATGTTATTTTCTTATACTGCACACAAAGCTATATGAGACAATCCCAGGATTATAACGTTCTGTGGCTTCCTGGTGTTTGTTTTGTACCACATAAAGGTGCAGAGTGGATATGCTGACACACTGCTCTGTGAAGCCTGGAGAAACACTCTCATCATTCGGGGCTTTTTTAGGCTATCTCATCATCACTGAACTTAAATTAATGACTTTAACAGATGAATGAGTTGGAATTAACCTATTGATAATCAGAGATATTTCCCTCCCTAACTCAAACTCCTGCTGCATGTATTTATGCTCTTATGCTTTGGGTATGACTGGACTGTCATACAGATGCTAAAGTATGTTTCACCACTGATTTCAAGTGACCTGGAGACAGGCAAGTCATCTGCTGACACAGGAACACTCCAGCTGCCAAACTGCAGTTAGCAGGTAGCTCTGAGTAAGCGGCACTTCAGGGGTGACTTGGACAAGGCAATGAGATCCTTCATTCATGAGCTGTCATCAAAACACTGCTAATAGCAACAACAACAGTCTGGGCTCTCCCATATCGATGTCCTGCCAAAACTGTGTGGAAGTCACTCCAAGGTAAAAATGAAATAACTTCTGTGGCAACTGCTATCAAGTAAAGCCTTGGTATTGTGCCCTCCTGTGCTCTTTTTGGAGAACCTAGTACAGGTGCTACACATGTGTGCTTGTCCTTATTGGAGTCAGTGGAGGATTGCAACTCGTGTATGGCAGAGGGGAAGAGCATTTGGCTTAAGAACCTCTGCAGAGAGGGTAGAAACCTTAGCTCATACAGCCAGCCTTAACATGAGGAATACTTTAATTGCTCTGGCCATCGTGTAGACTTAACCAGTTCCTGTCACCATGCATTGCCTAATGGCAATGAAAACATTGCAAAGTTCTCCAGTTTAGCTGACTCATTTCAGTTACAAAGAATTCTTAGAGGAAATGTTTAGAGAGCTCCTGTCATGTTCTGCAGAAGTGGGTGTCACCTCTTTGTGCCTTTCCATGCTAGAAATGCTCTGGTCAGTAACTGAAACACATCCATGTTCTGTGGAAAAGGATCCTGACATGGTTAAAGAACAAAGAAGGAATTAATCTTAATCATACTGTTGACAAGTACTACTTGCCACCTTAGAAATAATCTGAAAAGCTGGATTCCAGATGGGCTTAAACTGTTGCATTAACATAAAAACAACTTTTTGAAACAGGAAATATGCCTGACATCCAATGTGTTAGGCGTTAGTACAGTCTGAAGGGAAGCCAGTTCTAGGAAGACCTCAGTAGTTCAGACTTTTTGACTTCATTGCACTTCATAAAAATATTGAATCTTCAGGAGAAGCTTAACAAGACTGGAGAGCCCATCAGCACCGCAGGTGAATACAGATCACAGTGTCCTACCTTGACAGCTGCAGTCCTTCTGTAAATGTTCTGCCATTACTGCCAGCATCCAGCTTATCCACTGAGAGTGAGAACAGAATCATCTTCCTAAAGAAAAGCAACCAGAAGAGCAGCACTTTATTTCCAGAATTTTCAAAGCATATAAGGCAAATACTAGAAAAATATATACAGGCCAGTGAGGCTGTGAAGTTACAGTCCAGTATGGAGCATAATTAGTGTGACTCTACAATACCCCAGCTCACACAGCCAAGCAGAGCAGTCAGCTGTGTATTACATGCTTTCTGGTCGCTGAAAATTTGTAGAAAAAGTGAATATCCCTCACTATTCTATGTGTTTTAGCCAATATTTTGTAGTTGTATCCCCATCTTGGAGTATAACTGAAACATTTTTTTTTTAATCATGGAGTTGTTATCTAAGTAACTAAACATGGTGACTTTCCTTAAATAAGCAAATTTTGCTCTGAGATCAGAGCATCATGCAACAAGTCTGCACTGGTTTTCTACGAAGCTAAAGGCAGCTTGTCACCTAGCAGCCTTCTAAACTGAATAACAAAACTGGGACTTGAAACTCAAAGACGATGAGAAATCAAAAGATGATTGTTCAGGAATTCAAATATATTGAAGCCAGTAAATTAGCAAGCTTTCAGCTTGTCACGAAAAGATGATAAAGGCAAAATCAGGATGCATTATTTTCAAAACCTGAGGAGCCCACAAAACCACACTTGCAGTAGTGAATTATGTTGCAAAATCTAACAGTGCTTGTTTACTCCAAATAGAAACTGTCAATACTTCAAGAGCCAAATAAGAAACATCAGCTCATGTAAATGGTATCTGGAAATGTCACACAGCATGAAGTGACTGCAGAGCAGGCATGAAGATGTGAGTATGTTTTTACTTGCAACTTTGGAGTTTTGATAGTTCAAACATCAAGTATTTCTATCCAAATAATTACAAATATTGTTGAGGAACATTTGAAGAACTGTAGCCCTGCTACAGCTTGAGCTGGTATGAAGCTCAGGCAGCAGACACTTCAGAAAAGCACAGCAGACAGCCGTGGATTTGCAAGGCAAAGTTCATCAGATTGTGAAGGCTTCCTTACCAGTTACAGGGTCATTTACGAGAAATGTGCAGGGTGAAAGTGAAAGGTGCAGACTGGTTTCTTTTCATGTCCATATATCTCTGTATTTTGGCTATACTTGTATCTTGATTCTTTTAAAACACAATACAGCAATTACTAGCAAACAGACCTCCCTTGTAGATAAGGTATTTTCACTTTCATCATTTACATAAACGTTAAAGCAGAGGGCGAATTGTGTTCTCCTGTTTTAACCTATACTTTGACAGAGACCCTGCTTTATTTGCATTCGGGTGCCTCTGACCCTCCCTTTGCTGGGAATTCAGGGGTTTTGGTCCACTTCAGACCATGAGGACCCCAGCAGTCACCAGTGGGACAAAGGAGGCTGGAGTGCAGTCAGTAGGGCTTTCACACTCTGTTAATTGATGCAGTCCATTTTACACTCACTTCTGTATGTCAAGTAATTGGGTGAACATCTCCTTTGGGTGCCAAAAATAGTCTCCAGGCCCTATTTTTTTTTTCCCCTCCATTGTTAACTATGGGGAAAACCATCTTGTTAACTAGACTTAACCACGCTGATTAAAGGAACTTATATTTCAGGGCAGACTTTTTAAAATGTGAGCGGGCTGGCCCCAATCACTTCCCAGTTCCAATTCTCCTGGTAAAATTAAGTATTTGTATATGGGTTAGATTCAACATATATAATGTATATAGAGGTCATAAAAAACATTGGCTGGCTCAGCCATTCTTGGTTTTAAGTAACTTGCAGGATCAAGGCTAGGAAGAAAAGTCCTTATTAAGAAAGCCTAAAGTTCATACTCATAGGAGTGAGCATTTAAATAGTGGCACATTTTACTCACAGGTGGCAGTGTTCACTGAATGCCCTTTTTGCTTGAAGCTGCTTTCTCTTCTGTTTCTTACAAATGTAATTGTATCATCCTGCATTCTTGCTGGACACATCAGCTGGGGAAAACAAATTCAAACCAAAGGAAATGGAACTGAAAGTAATTAGAGTATTTTTTAAATTCACCCTGCAAAATTAATGTGTAAAACAGATTATTTCTATCTAAAGACTGCATTTCCCACCCTAAAACTATAGCTACACCAGCACTTCTGTAATCTTTATCACACAGCTGTGGAGTGTTACTCACTAATAATTGCAAAGACTTGCAAAGTCAGGAGAGAGGTAGAGCTGTGTTGTTCTTACAATGAGGGGAACGCTTAAGTTTCTGTTCTTAAATTGAAAGGAATTAGCATGTTTTGCAAGTTGCAATTTACATTATCTTGAAATTGAAATCTCTGATCTGTAATCATGCATTAAGCTGCATGAAATTCCCGGTACATGAGTAGGAGAGGATTTATTATTGCTTTGTTGTTTCATTAGTGTAAAACAACAGATGCTTTAGGAGAAATGCTTTAATTTTTCCCAGTAGCCATCTCTCATCCAAGCATGTACTGAACAATGAGTTTCCATCATGGCTTTCATTTGCTGTGTTTCATTCACAGTTATACTATCTACAAGTGTCTAAACGTACAGCACCTCATTTTAATAGCTCAAATGTGTTATCAAATGTGGCAGCTTATAAGTAAGCAGACTGTGCATTTCAGAAGGTGAGAAAGGGAAGGGGCAGGTTCCATGCAGGCAAGCCCTGGCTGTCTATCCTGTTCTGGTGGAAGGGAGCTGCTGCCTCCCCTTCCCAGATTTTATCAAGTGCTACAGCTTGAACTGATGCAGTTTGGCCTCTGTGGAAGCAGGTTAGCTGTGATCATGGAAATACAAGGTTCCTGTGAAGGTGAGATGAGACATCTATAACGCAATTGCAAACCACAAAAGCTCTGAACTTTGTCTAAGCTTGGCCAAATGCCTCAGGAGGAAGGAGAGCTCCCCCCTCCCCACTACAGAGCGGTCTGTGATTATGCTCTGCTTGGAAATGAAGTATTTCTTGCGTCTTTTTTTTTCTTTCTTTCCTTTCTTCCTTCATTGCTCACAGACCCTACAATAAAATATCTTTTTCACTCTGCTGCAGTTATCAAGAAACAGATGACTTAAAACCTGGGAGGCAGTGCAGCTGCATATTTTGCAGACAGGAAATACTGCACTCACAAAACGTTGCAAACGCATAACTAGGACTACTTCTACTTCAGCAGCAGCCTTGGTCCTGTGCAGAGGTTAAGATACAAATTCTAAGCACAAGTTCGGTTTTTTAACTTCCCCAGAACTTCTTTCTGGGCCAAACCTGCTGTTAATTTTAGCATTTATTGGCTACTGTAGCTAAGACTGAATACTCATTTAAACTCACTAGGATACGAGTGGTACTTACAGTATATTCCAGGAAACTTTAGCTCACATTTTCATCTGAAATACAATTACATGCAAAGTATTAACATAAGACACAAATGCATTATGCTTTTCTTTGACTACAATTCTTTACTACAATTTGATGTTTATAGGACAATTGTCACTATTTTTGCAAACTGAAAAAAACCCTCATCCCTTCAGTGTCTTCATTAGAAACATTTTCTTTCAATCATCTTTTAGATCCACCAGTTTTATCCAGTAGTTGACCAGTGAGATCACTTGAGAATTCAGGCTTAGATCCCTTCCTGGCACCAAGAGACTCAAGCACCTACTTGTCAAGCTCATTTTGAAGAGATGACCTTCCCACGAGCCTATAGAAGTAAGCACTCTATGGTCTTGTGAATTCACTTTAGTGCTCAAAAAGGCATTCTAGAGCCACTGAGCTACAGACAGAAAGAATGGGACTTTCCCTTAAGCCTGCAGGTTTAGGCATTGATTTGAGAGAGATGAGGCACTGAGTCCTGGCTCAACTTCAAAAACCACTTATGTACTTTATCTAATAACTGCTTAAAGAACAGTATTTAACAGGACTCAGAGGAGACACCAGAAATTCAGCATTTCCCACTCATAGGTGAGTGCTCAAGCTATTAGGCTCCAAGTCTCCCTTGGCTAACAAATATTCCTCCTTCCCTTTCATTGAGCAGAGAACTCTGCTTAGCAGTTAGGACACCTTCCAGAAAGGGGAGGACTCAAAGTTTGACTGTCATCATGCTAAGTGGAGCAGAAATCTCAGTTTTCCATACACTGATCACCTGCCCCAGCAATATTCTCTCAGTTTGCTTGATTTTTTAAAGACTGCCTTTCTTCGAAGACCTGATTTTGAAGAACAGAACTCTCTAAACCTTTGATTAATGTGTGTGAGCTCAAGAGGGAGAAATGTTTCACACACACCTCTGTAGGCAGTAATTCCTTACTGGCTGTTAGCATGGCATGCTGGCTACTTTGGATCTGCTTTCCGAGAAACTCAGCTCGCCATGTACACTGCAGAGGACCATACTGGTCCAACGCCTTATCTCAGAAGCTTCACAATTCTATCTCTGTGTTGTGGCAATCCTCTTTTCTGGCTTTTAACCTAATTAATAAAAATAAGGTCACCAGCCAGTCTGTTTTAGAACAGGGCTTAAATCCATGTCTTTTTAGTTCTGATTAGTACTCAAGTGACTAGATTGTCTTCCCTTGCCGGGCCTACTTCCCAATCTGTAATTAAAAAGATGGCCCCTGCAAAAGGCTTTGTCATACACAAATGAAAAGCATGGTTTAACCAGCAGTTAGTATTGTTTTTCACCTAGTGAGCTTAGTTTGTCACACTTAGAGACAAGCAAAGCAGGTCTTCAAAGTTTGAATTGCTATGGAAAAGCATATCTACTTCTGGGATGCATAGTTTTTTTTATTTCCTGTATTGGCATACTATATAAGTACACTCTGATTGCATGCAATGAGATCACTGGCAAAAGATGTAAATAATACATAAGAGAAAGCAATGGGAGTGAAGAAAGTGGACGCAGTTGAGGAGAATTTAGATGATAAAATAGTGAGATGACAGACTGACTGAATACTCATTCAGATGTAGGGACCTGAACATATTTGCAGTGACCACCCCAACTCTTATTTGAATCTCCACCCTGTCATTATGACAGGTAATAGAAAGGCAGTAATGTTCTTAGCCTGTAACTATTTTGTCAATAATGAGCTGTAATGCTTTTACTGGATGCCTTCAGCATGCAGGGATGAAAACATGATGGTTCCATCCAGCAGAGGGGGCTTGCCAGCAAGTTTTTTTTGAATACAAATCCAAGTGATTTCTTTGGAAACTGAGCGATATTGTAACTAAACTGACTTTTATAGGAACTTGCATAGTATTAAAGATAAAAGCAGAACTTCCTGTGAACAAGAGACACAAATATAAACAGACAGAATACAGTTTGAGTGTTTTTCTGGTTAACTTTGTTTCCCTTTCTTTTCATTGTGGCTTTCCTATTTCACCAGAAAGCCCTTTCAGTTATAGCTGACAGGCACAGTGCACAAGAGAAGGTTTTTCTCCTAATTCCTTTGAAAATCTGAGTTCCAGTTCCTATAAAATCTGTCCCTGCAAACTACTTCAACATATGTACAAGAGAAAAACAGAGGAAGACGTTGAGGGAAGCTCAAGATGGAAAGTTTTCCAAGCCATCACAGAGCTGTGGGTTGAAAGGCATGACATGTCATCCAGGGGCTCAGAACACTGCAGCACTGTTACTAAATTATTTTAAGCCACATGGAATTTTAAACTGGCAACCTTACAGTACGGTGAGTTCAAAAGAGTGCATGTAATTGAGGGTCATGGTGTAAAGAAGCCCATTCCAAGTTAAAGCTACATGCCACAATGCCACAAATTAAAAATGAGCTGGCTAGTCTTCTGGCAGAATTCCTTTTATTTCATCGTTAATTGCCCCCAAACCTGTTTCTTTGCTCTGTTTCCATTCACTCAGAAGAAAAGTGCAGGCAGGTGCATGCTTGAATACTTGGGAATTTCACAACTTCATTATTTCTTATGAAGACAGCGAGCAGTTGAATGGAACTGCTGAGTGCCACTCAAAATCCGATTCTTTTATCTCTATTGGGAACCAGCTGCCAGTTTTAATGACTCTGGCAGAGGTAATTATTTTCATCTCTGTGCCTCCAGATTCTAGTAAAGGAAATATTGACAGTGATGTTGCCCTAAAGTAACCTGAAGTGAAATGCACCCCAGCGGTAGCAGAGGCTGCAGGTGACTCACCACGGCCGATATGGTGCGATGCTCTGCCTTGCCGACATGAGGGCCATCCCAGCACAGCAGCAGTCATTGCGCCTCGCAGGGATGCAGGTGGATGCAGCAGTATGCAGCAGCCCAGGCTCTGCCTGCTCACCTGTTAAGCTCTGGTAAGCTCTTCTCAGAAAGCAGGATCTCGGCAGCCGCCCTGTGCCTGTGGGGTACTGGGACTGCTACCCACGTGGCCCAGAAATTTTCCTTAAGTGCTAATATACTTAAAAAAGGAGTGTATGGGGGAAGAGGAGAAGTAGAATTCGTGTCACTCGGTGAAATAAAATTCGGAAATTAGAATTTCGGCGTGGAAGCAGATGTACTGTGCTCACAGTCTGTATCACTGTATTTCTGATAGAAGTGCTGAGCTACAAGGGCTCTGGCAGTGTTTGCCCTCAGGCCCCCAACCAGGAGCCAGGCACTCCCAGTGCTCCCTCCCTTCTCACTGTCCTTTGCCAACCGCTGCATCCCTCACCTCTGCCCTCTGCTCCTTCCCGGTGCCAGCTTGGTATCCTCTCCTCAGGGGCTCTAGGTGAAAACCCTGACTCTTGCTTTTGAGATTGGAGCATTTCAAAACATATCAAACCCTCCACAAGTCACAGCTGTGAGAGCAGCAAAAGATTTATTGTCTGAGAAGCAGCAACTCTATAGTGGCTTTCATCAAACACAATGAACTGCACAGCACTGTTGTGTGCCCTACTGGAGGGGACTGAGGAAAAGAGGATAAAAGTGGGTCGTTTTGGGAATCGTAGGGGTTGGAAGGGACCTCCAGAGATCATCGAGTCCAACCCCCAGTTTGCAAGAAAAAAATGAATCCACTTAAATGTTGATGACATGAGTCAAGGTACGAGGAGCCTGCGCTTCCCAGAAAGAAGTTCAGTAACGGAACCACAGATATGCTTCAGATACTAAATGGAAAACTGGAGAAGGTAGGTAATTCTCAGAACAAAAACCAAAACTGTCTGAAGTATACGTTAGTGGAGACAGAGAAAGAAAGTAAAAGACAGAGAGCATGTTGAAAGTAAAAGAAGTGTTGAAGAGTAAAAGGGTATCAAGCAGGAAGTTCAGGAAGCAATTAATAAACAACAGGCTGGAAGGCAGAGAAAAGCAGAGCGGAGAAAATTTTTAAATCTGGGACACTGGTATTTGTTCATGCAGAGAAAGGTCAGGTGGGGACAGAGTCCAAGCAGAATTGTGGAAGAAGCCAACATAGAATCAGCTGAGACTAACACAGGATGAAAAAAAAAAAAAAGAAATAAAGAAGGAGAATTAGGAATAAGAATGTGAGCTGGAGGAGATGAGACAGGCTAGAAATGAGAGAAGAAAAAAAGAAGCAACAGAACAAATACTGCACGGGATAAGGAAGGGAAAACAGAACAGCCCAATCTAGCTTAGCTGATGGGAACTGCAAATCTCTCAGATTTGCTTTACTAATTGCCAATGCCAAGTGTAAAGCTTGGCAGGTACAGAACGTTTTCATACAGAGGCAACCATCTGCACAGGTTCAAAATGGACTAAAGGAAGTGTTATCTTAAATGACAGAGAAGTATCAAAGCTATGAATCCAGAGGGATGACATCTGACAGCTTAAACTATTCTTGGGCAGGTGAGACCCTAGATGCTGCTGACCTAGAAACTACTCAGCATTGCTCTTGCTGTTATTTTGCCAAGGGCATGGCTTCTTCCAGCATGGATCATCTTTCTGAAGATGCTAACTCTTTGAAGGAACAGTACGTACATTAGAAAACGCATTATAACCAAGTACTTCATCATCTCCCACCCATTCAGCATATTTACACTCTTTAAAATAAAAAAGTCATTCTTCAGTCTTCTTGCACACAGAATGAAAGCAATAAAAACTTCACCTTCAGGCCGCCAAGAGATACAGGTAAGAGCCATTTAAACTCTGTTAGCAGAAATCCTAAGAACTTTCACATGAATATCTAACAAGAATCCAAGCAGACAGGTGTTTTATAGGCATGGTCACTGACAGTTTCACAGGAAGTTCCAGCAGCCTTGCTTTTCTACAATAAGATCATTACTTTAAGACAACAAAAATATTGGGCCATATTGTCAGGTTTTTTCCTCCATGGATGAATAGAGCCCCTCTTGATATGGTGCAAAAAGAGAAGTAGAAATACCCTGCTAGAAAGGGTGTCTGTGCTGAGTTCCCAGTGACTGCAATGGCTGAGTCACAGTGGGTTCTTGGACATGCAGGGGAGTTTTGGCAGGAAACCGCCTACCCCTGTATTTACAGCTCCACTTCAGCTATGCCATTTGACTCAGCTCAGTACATGATTTTTATCACTCTGGATGCTGGCGACGCATTTGCACAGAGACACTTTCCAAAAGGCCACCATGTTCAGTGTTGGACTTTGGTGAGGCTTCCACATATTAACTTCGATGGAAGAAGTACTGCCCCTTCTATCCTTTTACCCTCAGTACAAAGTAACTTTTCTCCATCAGCTCTGATGCCTTTGAGTTATTCCTGGCATGCACCCATGTTTTTCATTGCTGACCTCTGTCATGTTTTCATAGGATATACTGTGCCAGCATAGGCACCTACAGTAGCACATCAAGCACATGGAGACAGAGTCCTGCCCTACCATAGAGCAAACTGTCTTCCTCTGGCAATTGAAGTAATGAAACAACAAGAAGCTTGTATCAAAAAAACACGCTGCAACTCTAGCAAAGCTTCTTTTTATACCTTTCTTCTTTGTAAAGCATAGTCTTATCCATAGAAAGCTATGTTAATGAGATAGTAATTGCAAATTCTAGCACTTGAAGGCTGCAAGAGGCCTTCCTTGTCTTTACCTGCAAACTCTGTCCTAGTTTTGTGAAAGAGTTTAGATCACACATTTCACTAGCACCCCTATGTCACTCAGCACACAGATATGTGAGTGGGCAGATTTCAGGTTGCATGTACAAATGTAAATCTGATATTACCCAATTTTTCAGTTTTAGATTTTGTAAGCACACAGCATCCATCAGCAGAGCCTTTGCACCTGAGTGCAGGACACAAGGCAGGTCCTAGTGTGCGCTGTGCAGAAGTACAAACTGCTAATTAAGAGAACACTAATTACTCTTGGGAACAGTGGTGGGTGTTTGTGCAGGTGTGGGGGACCTGCCTACGTTCACAGCACTGGTGGAGCACTCTCAGACTAGGACAGCTCCACAGCCCAAACCCTCTGAGTGACATTCCCAAACCTGCTGCTTTTGCACAAGCCAAAGCCCTGGAAAATGGAGCCAGGAGTATGTATGTACAGTAAGAAAATGTAGTATGTACAGACAAGAAAATACTTCAGCTGGACCCAGCCTACAAAAAAGTTAATGCAAGTTAAAACCAGCCACAGGACTGCTGGGGAGTTGCCAGCTCCACTTTTAGTGCTGCAAAGTTAAGGAGAGTGAAGTGAGAGGGAAGCCTCTTTGGGCTGTTCCTAATAGCCAGCAGAAGCAATCAGTTCCTTCCTGCAGTGTGGGGGTCTCTGCTACAAAGCAGCGACTGCCTTAGCAATCTATGTTGGCAAGTTTGGGCATTTAAGTACTTCTTACGCTGCACAACATGCTGCTTATAGCTCACGTTTTAGAAACAGAATCCGCTCTAGCCCTGCCTTCAACTACACGCTCAAGAGATCGTCATACGCAGAGCAGAGGAAGGATGCTGAATGAATCACAGGAGACAACCTGCTGGCCAGAAATGAGCAGGCTGTACCATTCTGGGTATTTTAGGCAGCAGGTCTGTCATACGCAGAGGATTCATTATGGTCTGACTAAACTGAATGAATGCTGTGCTGCGAAAACCAATGGGTTTACCTCCTTGGTGTGAAGACAGTATTAGTATTTCCACTCCCTCCAAACCGCTCCCCTCCTACCTGTCTGTCACGACCGAAGCCACATGTTGGCACAAGATTAGCAGAAAATAACCACACTCTGACCTGCCTGCCACCCGCTAGTGGAAACTGGGAATTCACAGGAATTGAGGGAACTGGAGGCAGTTCACAGGAGTTACACTCTTGGTACCACAATTTATCTTCAAGTTGATATTTTAGAGTTTCATATATGTTATTCAGTTTCCCTGAAGTTAACCTTTACGGAAAAAAAAGAGAGAGAAAAACCCGCAGTCTTTCAGGGGGATCAGAAACCAATTTCAGGAAGCACTATCAACTTTGATGGTAAATGCAGCCACTGAAAGTAAATGCATTCTTCTGTGTGTGTGCACTGGATTAATATTTTTACTGAGTTTCATACAGAAACAGAGAAGGAAAACTGCAGACTGCTATGTAACACACTGCTGGAATACTACAGTGCTATTTATTGCAGACTTGTCAGGACCTGAGTGATTGTCAGTGTGGTCCATGAGGAAGCAAGAAACTTGAACCAGGTGAGATGCTTTTTCCAGCCCTGACATCTGCGACCCTTCCTTGGCAGCAGTTGCTGGCTATGGGAAGTGAAACAGGACAGTTTCACTCACAAAATAAGAGGAAAATGCGTGAGAAAAGTCAGGATGAAGGCAGGAAATTGGAGGGAGCTAAGTGGTATTCTTTCAGCTAATTCAAAATTGGTATTTGGAAGTGAGCTTCAAATATCTGTGTTTTTCATCTCTTCAAAAATAAGCTATTTTTAGCTTTGAAGTGGTCTGAAGCACACTGCTCTGGTCTGGATCCAAGTCTACTTTTCCATTTTGCAAAGAACATCTGCTTGGTGATCCTCGTCACAATGCTACCCGCAGTACTTCGGATTCTGGGGTCAAACCTGACATGAAGACAGAGCTGTTTGGCCAGGAGATGGTCCCAAGGCACTTGCATCCCATCCCTTCTAAGGAACCAGAACACACTGCAGAGCAAAATCCTGTATCTTCTTGGATGAAGAACAATATTCCTGAGAAACATCCTAGGATCACAGACCCTCTGCTGCTGTTACTCAGTTTATGTATTATTTTAACTAGACATTTTCTGAAGTGCTTTGATGAAGCTCCTGACAAGCCTTTAGCAAAGAAATGTAATCTCATGAAATATTTCCTCCCAAACAAAGCATGGGCTTTGTGTGGACCGGGGAGGATACTGGAATGTTTTTAATGTATCCTGAAATTCTGGGTCTCTGGCAGGACCCTGAAGCCAAAAAAAACCATAAGAATGTGCAGGATATTACCTGTAAGTGCTCCATCTCTGCTATGTGAAGTCATGGCATTGTACGAGCATTAGAAAGAGCTCTCCCTGACTGACTGAAAAATCCATATTCCCTGTTAGTATTTTAACCTTTCCCCATAGACACTGGGAGAGAGGACGTTAACCTATTTATATGGGAAATCATTAGAAAGAGCACAAGATTTCACATTCATCAGTTTATTGGAATTTCTTGGTATTACTGTACTAGGTGCTTAATTGCATCTGTTTGCCTATAACAGTTCTCAAGGGAAATAGCCCCACTACTTGACACTAGAAGAATTATAGCAGGGATACATGGATCATTCTGTAAAGCCAGAAAGTCATGTACAATATTTTTGGCACCACTGCAGAAACTGAGAGGTTACTCAGGCCATGCTCCAAGTGAAGGTATGAGACAGGGTAAGAACAGGACAACTGGAGCAAAGAACTAAATAGAGGGACAAATCTAATCTGCCTGCCTACAAGAATATCCCCATCCACTTTACCAAAAGGCTTTTCTGTAAGTAAAGTTGTCTTAGAATGACTTGTGGGTTGAGGTCATCACGTGTTACTACTCGCATGGTTAATAAGTTTCTGAAGGTCACCTTGGCAAACTCAATTTGATTTGTGTGGTTCAGCCTAATGCTTTCTCTAGACTCACTGTAAGAAAATTTGGCCGTATTTTGACATTATTATCAACTGAAGTAGATTTACAATTAAAATACAGTATAACATTTCTTTCCAGTGTAAGACAGCTGGTAACAGGACTTCTCACAGAGTCAGAGGACAAACCTGCCCTTGCAAGTGACTCACCATGGACATCAAACCTCCTGACAACAGCAAGTGAGAGAGATGTCTGCAGAGCTCCTAGAGGAAGCCCTCCAAGCTGGGCACTCTTCCTACTTTCATATTCTCAATTGCCTAATTTACTGTGAGGCCTGAATGCTATGTTATACTAATTTTACGTAACATAATATTTCTTAATCCGTGAGCATTTGTGGAGAGAGCTGTATCTAACTAGCACAGATCTTTCTAAAGTTAGAGAATGCTTCACTAACATATTTGGACTGAATTTTTGACTTACAACCTTAATTACAGATGCCAAAAGTTCTACATTTAAAGGACTTTTATATCAGAAATTGCCAGCTGACTCTCAAGAAATTCCTAGAAATTCTGCTGGAGATGGAATATGATGGAGCTAATCTTGTTGAGGCCCCAAGTAAAACTGGCCAAGGTTTGCAGTAAGTCAGTCTGGGAAAGGAGGATGTCTGCATAAAAAAAATCCTTGCTTCACATGAGTAGTTATGGTGGTGGTTTTGTGTTTGTTTTCTTGGCAAATGTGGAATTAATACTCTGGTTCTGAAGTAGATTGTTAAACCATCTATCAGGATCTATCCTTCTTCCAGGAAAGAGGAGAGGAACAGAAATCAGGCACATTTCTCAGTGAATATATTGAAAATTGAAAAAAATAAAAGTAATTTTACCTATTTCTTGTCCAGATTTTTGCAGACATAAGTTATGTAACTAGCCAAGACCATAAGACAATCATGAAACAATGCAGGATCTATCTGTGTGGTAGAACAAAATGCATGTTCACTGTATGTGTGAGCACTTACATACTACAGAATCCTGGGTCCTTAATATATTATCATAAATTATCATATGAAATTCAGTGAAATGAAATTGAGTGAATGAAATTATTATAATATAATTATCATATGAAATTGAGTAGTTCATGATTTTGAGATTAGAATGGGATTGTAAAAAGATCGGTTGATTAAAGTAGCAATCACAGTAGGAATACAGAGGCCAACACATCATGCAGTAGGAAAGGACACAAAAGTCATTTTTTCATGGCTGAGTATTAATGGTGATTTATTCACATCGAGGCTCGATGATTTCAAGAGTTAAAAATTCAACCAAGTCATCTGAAAATGTCTCAGTGCATTGTGAAAGAAATAGAACTGCCCACCTGGATCCAGACGAGAAGCTGCAAGAGTCTGAAGCACAGTGCCACCACCTTCTGACCTTTCAGCTTCCTATGTGCTACTTCTGGATCCTCTAACAACACTCTGTCTTTGTTCACTTTCAGAGCCCACTTTTTTCCCTTACAATTTGGATTGTTGAATCTCTCTATACTCAAGAAGATAAAGCTGAGGTTTGGATCCATTTGACCATACTAATAGTGAATTTTATTCTGTTTCTGTGAAACTCAAAGGTGAGGGAACATTTAAGTCATTTGCTCCATCTCAGCCCAAACATAAAAGTATTCTCATGTTAGCTACGCCTATGAATGAAATGCATCAGGCACTGATGCTGCAGCCTTTGAATTACTTTAGCAGAAGTTCATCATTTGTATGTGGTTTGAATAGATGGAATCATGGGAGCACCAGAAAGGGCATCAATCTGCCATAGCAGATTTGTAATCATATAAGCCATGCAGGATACAGTCTAACTAGACACTGATAACAGAAAAGTGGCAGAAAATGCCTGTGAGAAGGGAAAACTGTAAGAGCAGAGGGTAATGATACCATGAAAATGGTGACAAAGAAACACTGGAGGTCTTTTTGGATTATGAATGAATGCTTTGTTTGCTGTCCTCAACATCCTCACTCACAAGTAAATTTTCCCCCAAGCTCTTCATCCCATGATCCCCTTCCTGTATTACATGGAGGGTTCCAACTGCACATATGAACTTTTACCTCAGCTCCAAAACAGCTGCAGCAGAGTTCAGTGCCATGGCTGATTTCCCTGTGCCATATTACAGCTCCTCATTCATGAGCTTGGGATCTGAAAATGCACAGGAATGGGGAAGTGGAGAAATAGAGAATGTGGCTTCAACAAGGGAGAGAGCTGCTGTGGCAGTGATAAAGGCAGTGGAAGGGGAGTGGAGGGAGCTCGGTTGTTCTGAGTCTCTGTGGAAAAGATCCTACAGGAATTGTGGTTGTCAGATGAAGCAAAATTAGCACCTGGCTCTGAAATGCAAGGTACATGTCTCTCCAGCCAGCACTGAAACCTCTGTAGTCCAGTAAGCGTATCTGGAAGCCAAAATAGCATCATAGAGTTCTGCTTTGAAATATCCATTTCAGTTTTTATTGCAGCAGTTCTCACACATGAAAGGCAGCCTGCTGCTTCTGCAATTAGCACCAATGCAACTATTAGGGACCTAGAGTTCCTCTGTCAATTGTGGAGTTTGCTCATACACACAGACCTACACATGAAAACCCACCAGAAAGCATGCTGCCCCTTCCCAACACGTCTACCAACAATTTAAAGCTTTTTTTCTCTTTTTTAAAAATCAGATAATTACCAAGAAGAATGTCTAAACTACTAAAATGTCGATAACCCAAACCACATTTTTGTACAGTTAACTGTTTAGCTTTTGAATTCATAAGACTAACACAGATCTTGATTTGACGTGCTTAACATCAACAAAGGAACTTCCAATGAAGAACAGGCAGGGTCCAAGGAAACCAACATTAACTGCTCCAGAAGAAGGAACTAACAACATTTAAAATAAACAATTCCAAAGTAGCCAGCTTAGAAAGAAACTTCCCTCACAGCCTCAGAGTACTCAGGACTTCCTTGATTTATGACAGTTTATTTCTCTTGCAGAGATGCATTTCAGAGAATTTGTCTGGAATGCTCAGGGAAACTCATGAGAAGAGAGGCGCAGCTCTTACTCAGTATTCGTACACTGTTAAGATTAATTAGCTTCACTTTCCCCAAACACTGCTTTCATCTTAGCTAGCAGACGTGCACATCCTCGTGACTAATACTCACTGGAATCCTTTTCAGAAGACAAAAATACAAATTTCTAGCATCCATCCCAGCTGGGTGGGAACTGAACTTTACATTATCTGCAGAACAGTGTGAATTCCAGCCCAGACAGAAGGGCTGGTTCTGTACTCACTGGCTACCCCTTGTCTGGGCACAGACACGATGCCTGTCACGGCTTGAAAACCAGCTGAGGACATCTCAAACTACACCTTGTTCTTGGAATAATAACTTATGTATGCTGCCATGGAGAAACAAATATACACATCATTCTTCAATGATCCATAGCTTCGTCATTAATATCAGAATAAAGTGAGTCATCTTTACAGCCACTTGCCTACAGGTGAATGCCTAAAAGAGTGACAGGGTAAGCTGTACTCAGCAGGCTCACTCTTTTACCTCTGAACTTTTAAAGTGATAATATGGACAGCATGAAAACAGAGATGCATAAGGAAGTGTCTAGTCACAGCAGTCAGATTTTTTGGGCATGTCCTATTTAGATATGTCAAGGTCTGACCTTAATGCCTAGTTAAAGTGGGTGATGGAGATTCACAGTTCTCTCAGCGCTGCAGGTTTCAGAATGTCTGAAAGCAGACTCAGAAGCAATGTGGCGTCTAATTTACTTGCAAAATCAAAGAATTCCGATTTCAAGGGTTTCATTTAAATGAAAATTCAGATTCTGAAGAAGAAAACAAAACCCACTAAAACAGGAAGGACGGTATTGTGGTTAAGTTTCTAGTACGGGGCTCTGAAGACCTGAATTATGTTCCATTCCTGGCCCTTCTGCAGACTGTCTCACTCTCTGACTTTAAGCAAATCACTGAACCTCTTGGTGCTTCAGTTCCCCTTTTCTATAAATCATGTTGCTGGTTTTGGCAGTTTAGACAATGTGGACAATCTGCTTCATGTAAGAGATACCATTTCCAGTAGAAGCACAAGGGAGGAACTGAGGCTCTAACCCCAAATTGCTAATAGCAATATATGCAACCCTATTCACTTGAATCACTCTTGCCAGAAAACAGCAATCTATTTGGCCTGGAAAAAAACTTAAATTGCTCATAAAAATAACATAAAAAATATATATATATTCATATCTTCATAAAAATAACAAAATTAGCTGTTTAGACATTCATGTATTAATTCCCACACTGATCACTTGTTTGATATACCAAACTCTAAACACAACACTATTCCAGAGACATGCTGGCCTGCCAATTAATTCAGTTGCACCTAAGAATTACTGCCAGCTTCTAAAAAAATTAGGAATGAAGCTGAAATGGGGAGTGCCTGCTGATTTTCTAATTGTTTCAAGTTCTTTTAGCACTTCATAAAGAAACCTCTGCCTACATTACACTGCTGCTAGCATGGCTAAGGGCATGTTTTCTGAGAAGAAAAAAAACAAAGAAAGTAAAAAAAAAAACAAAAAAGGGGGAAACATCATCTGCATAATGTTGCCAACAGACACAGAGCCCTCCCACCTTTAAGCCCACCTTCAGACCCATACTTTTCCCTCCCTGCCTCCTGACAGACCTCTCCCTGCACCCCATGCACTTCCAGCTAGAGAGAGCAGGCCTTGCTCCTGCTGCAGAAACATCTAGGGTTTCCTCTGAATTTTGTTTCATTTTCCAAGCCAATGTTTATGAAATAGGAGTCAGGGCTCTTATTTTAAACAAAAGTTGAGTTTGTTCTTTATCTAAATCTTAGGAGCTTTACTGATGAGACCCTTCAGATCACAAGTGTTACATTCCTGACCTAAGAAAGAACACAATCCTTTTCTTTCACCCTAGACTTTGCCTTTTTTTTTTTTTTCTCCTGAGACCATCAACATGGAAGAAAGGTACCCTGTAATAAGGAGAAAGACAAAAAGGAGGTCTGAAGTGTTACACAAGGAAGGTTCTACTTACCAATGCCTAATTCACCTTGCCATATGCAGTGAGTGCTCATTAAGCTGAGTGTCAGCAGAGATTGCAGTCATTTAACTTTGCAGCAGTGCTTCAAACTTAAGTAATTTCTGGAGGTCTCATTTCCACGAGGGCTCTGCACAGCAGCTCTGCATCGGCTCCAGATTTATGCACTGCCCCCTACTGGGTAAAGGAACCTCGTCTTAGCCAAGAGTAACATAACTTCATCCAAACCCACTGGAATGGACCTCTTTCCAAGGCCCAGATGGTGGGGCTTTTAAGGGATAGAGGGGGTAAGAAAGAAAATAGAAGGATGAGGATAGAGGCTTGCAAAAGGAAATGTGAGTAGAAAACAATCAAGATATCCTAATAAAGCTGAACTTGTGGGACCATCAAGTCTGAAGTCCCAACTCCTTCTATCCCAAAGTCCTCATTCAGGGTTCTTCGTATGTTATGACTGAGACATGCTTCTCCTGAGCAAGCCATTCTAGGATACATTATGGAGCATCCCAGCCGGCAGTTCACATACAAATGACACCAAACTCCTTGGGCAACAGCCTGATGTGCTTGCCCTTCATTGCCTGTGCTGGTAGGGTGGCTGGGAGCAAACCTACCCAGTGGAGTCCTGTTAACCTCTGAAGCTTTGCAGCTAGATATTATTACCACATTCTTGTTGAATGAGGAAGACTTTTTGGACAGACGCTTTGTCAGCTACTCAGACCATGGCAGCCAGACTGCACGTGCATCCGGAGGAGATGTCTTCCCCTTGTGATCTTACAAAGTCAAAAATTACATGAAAGTGAAACAACTTTCCTGGCACACCTGCGGCAACCAGCAGCCAACCTCCATCCCACCTGAGAAACACTGGGCTGCGGTATGGCCTGAGGGCCTCAGCGATGGCAGCAGGAAGGCAGCTCGGGTGCTCCAGGGCCTGGCTGGGATTTAAAAGATCTGAGCTGTGGTTTTGGCTCTGATTTACCCTACTGTGACACACAGTCAAGCACTTCCAATCTCTGCTCTTTGGAGGGGAGGCAGAGAACCTGGCCTATGCAGGTGTTAAGCTGTTAAGGTTGGTTGCGCTGTGTTCAAACAGTGTCTTGAACAAAGCAGCCTTTGAATCTGCTCACTGGCTGGAGTGCACTACAGCAAAGCAAAGAGCAAAACATTTCTCGCTATTGCATGTTTGAATTCTAAATAAGTTTCAGTTCCACCATTCCTGAATGCTTTTGTTTTACAGAGAAAAGCAGCCCCCACGCACTCATAGTGAACCTCAGCTCAAGTTCAGTTGCTCAGAAATGGTTTGAAAGAGAATTGTGAACACAAAGGGAATCTCTGTGCCCGTTCTTAAAATGTATGATGAGCTCTGCTTCTCCAAATTCATGACAACCGTGCTCTCACATGACAGAACAGGAGCAGTAAATTTCAGTGACTAAAGCATCACCAGAAATTTCCAGGCTCTCCTACTGTATGCCAGCAGGGCACTCTATCACCATGAGGTTAACTCAGTTTGCGACCACACTGGGTTTTGAAAAGAATACTGAGTCCCAAAGCATGAAATGCATCCCCTCGAAGGGCAACTAATGAGCTCCTTTTGGGCCTTACTCCTTGATCTTCTGACAGAAATATTTCCTTTTCATTGTCACAAAGCATCATAATGACTGCAAGGGGAAATTGTCCTCCCTCTGCTCCTGATGTGAAGCAGTGCGACTGCAGCACGCATCTGTCACACTGTGCAGCCCCGTGCTTGGAAGTGACAAATTCATGACTCGATTCCAAAGTCGAGAGGACCCGCTTTCAGGAGCGGATCAACCCCCGGCTGGGTTTGCAAATCTTCCTGAGGGTGAGCAGCAGCCCCAGCAACCCGCACCAACTGCTGGTGAAGCCAGAAGTACAGCTGGGGATCTGAGCAGTCACTTCTAAATCTGATTGCCCTGCAGAAAACCCCAGGGAAATTCTGCTCTGAGAACTCCAAAACCAGGGCAGCGTAAGGGCGGTCCTCCCAGTCACAGATTTCTCTGAGTGCTTTTATCAATCCACGCTCACGGCTGATCTAAATGCACTCTCCTTCTCGGACATCACATCCTCTCACCCTCCCCGTCCACACTGACCCACACTAGCTTTGAGAGCAGCCATCACTCGGCACATCCAACATTCCCACGTCGCCTGTCTGCTTTTCCTGCGGCCGTGCCCCACGCGGGGCTCGCGGCCGAACCGAAGACGAGAACACCTCCCACCGGACCGCGGCAAGCGGGGCACCGCGGCCGGTAGTCACGACCGGGGACGGGCATCGGGACGGAGGCTGAGGCGGTGCCGAAGGAGCTGGCGAGGCTCGGCCGTGACTCACGGAAAGTGAAAGTGAAGCAGCGGCCACGTGTTTTCGGGGAAGGGGAGGAGCGGAGAACCGCCACCGCCGCCGCCGCGTTAAATAGCGGCGGCGATGCGCGGGCCCAGCGCGCCGGCGGAGCGGCCCCAGGCAGGGCCCCGGCACGGAGCGTGCCCAGGCGTCCGCCGGGCACAGCCGTAGCCGCCGCCGGGGCGCGGCCCGAGCCCATGCTGCGCGCTCCGGGGACGGCCGTCAGCCGCCGAGCTCCGGGCG
This sequence comes from Lagopus muta, assembly GCF_023343835.1. NCBI lineage: Eukaryota > Metazoa > Chordata > Aves > Galliformes > Phasianidae > Lagopus > Lagopus muta. The sequence goes on along the minus strand of NC_064447.1, from coordinate 6,388,157 downwards.
AAGGTAAGGGAGGGTCGCGAGTTCGGAGCGCGCCTGGGAGAAGTCGCGCTGCGGGGGTCCCGGATCGTTGCGGTGGATTGGCTTCGGTTGGATTCCCATTCTCCTGCGCACAAGACGGAGCTTTCGTGCTCCGCGGAACGTAGCGAAAACCAGCGCCGCGAACCGCCGCTGGGAGCGGAGCAGCCCCGCTCGCGGGGACGGGAGCGGGCGGCCCCCGCCAGCCCCTGCCTACCCGGGGCTCCGCGACGGGACGGCCGCAGCGCTGCTCGCATCCCTGCGCCCATACTTTGCTTTTGTGAACTTTAAGTACTGAGCGCTAATCCTGGCCCGCTAATTGGAAAAACTGACATCGGTTTCCTTCTGCTGTGTAAAGAAAGCCCGGTGGTGCTTCCAGCTCGTCATTTGCCAGCAGAAAGGTTTTGCAGCCCTCGTTTCTGTTTTGGGAGGGTAATATGACCTAAATGAAACCAAACATCAAGCTGTTAAATTAGCATGGCTGGGAGCCCAGCTGTGCACTTTCCTTGAAATCTGCTCTAGTACATTACCCTGAACAGTGAGGTGGCCGAGGGATTCGTTTCTGAGAATCCTTCAAGGTTTCTCAACAAGCTGCAGCTGCAGATCTATATCTGACTGTGGGGATAAATCCTAAAATCTATGCTTGCCAGTAAGGTCACGGCAGCCGGCAGAGACGTATCGAACCGTGCTGTCAGAGGCAGGCAGCTCAGGCCAACCTTGTTCCTGGTGCAGCACTGCTAATTCCTTTGAAGTAACACGAGGGATGAATTTAGTCCCTCTGCTGAGAGATATATCAATAGGAAGCAATTTAGATTGGGCCACTTAAAGTGCATGTAATACAAAAAAGAGAGAGAGAGATAGAGACAGAGGAGTAATGCTTCGAGGGTTCACAGAGGTTGATGTGTGTAAGCTGGTGAGGCTGGAGCACTGCTGTCCCAGGGGAAAGTTGGGGGAATGGGAAATTGCCTTTTATGGCTGAGCCTCAGGTTAGCAGGAGAGAAGGACGGATGCCTGGCAGTGCTGCGGCTGCCCCCTCCAGCTGCCTGCAGGCTGTGTCATCCCAACTACACGCCTGGTTGTGGTGCTGTTCACTTGGCAGAGGGGAAGGAAAGGTGGCTGTGAAACCTCCTTGCTTTATCTTCTAAAACTTCCAACTGTGTTGGAGTGGGCGCAGGGGCACTTTCAATGGGAGGTTCCTGCCATCCTGCAGGCTGTGAGATGCTCTGTGGGCTTGCAGCAGGGAAACTGTATTATCCTCAGTAGCTGTTAACAATCCTTGCTAAGTATTTCTGGAGCTTTAGACTTTGTAATAGTAGTAGACCGCTGATTGTGTCCAAAAGCGAGCAGTTGTTTGCCCAGTGCAAATTGGGAAATGAATAATTCATTATTTTATAAAGGTGGGAGGGAGGTGAATGGAGGACTGGGTCATTCAGAGCCTGCGGCTGCTCTTCTCTGGGATCTCACTCAGCATCTCTTTGCTATTTCAGAATAGCTGCTGGAAAGCTGCCCCGCCGTAGCCACTGACGCTATGGAAGACCGCATCCGCTGGCCTAGGCTGTAGGATGGTAGCGCACAGCAAGGTGTCAGCAGACAATGCAGTTGCAGCAGACCCGCGATGTCTACTTGACCCTCCGGCACGGGATCGCTCTCAGGCTCGAGGTTACCGTGGCACAGGCCGGCCTGGCACGGCGCAGGCACCGAGCAGCACGCACTTCCGAACCTTTCGCTCGCAAGCGGATTTCAGTAGCATCACTAGAGCAAGCAGCCTGCTGGATGCCTGCGGCTTCTACTGGGGACCGCTGACCGTCAGTGCCGCCCACGAGAAGCTGAAGTCTGAGCCCGAGGGCACCTTCCTCATCAGGGACAGCACGCAGAAGAATTGTTTCTTTGCCATCAGTGTTAAGACCGCGACTGGGCCCACCAGCATCCGGATAAACTTTCAGACGGGGCGTTTCAGCCTGGATGGCAGCAAGGAGACCTTTGATTGTCTTTTTAAGCTGCTGGAACATTACTTAAGCTCCCCTAGGAAGGTACTGGTTACCCCTCTGCGCAAAGTCCGTGTGCAGCCCCTGCAGGAGCTCTGCCGGAAGAGCATCGTGAAGACTTTTGGAAGAGAGAACTTGAACCAGATCCCTCTCAATCCTGTTCTAAAGGACTATCTGAAATCTTTCCCGTTTCAGATCTAAATACAGCATTAACTGTATACAGACATGTGAGAGATGTGTGAAGAAATCCAGCTTCCTGGGTTTTTAAACATGTTTGACAGTGAGCAAACCTATTTTTGTAGCAACTTACTGTATTTTGAAATGCAACTTGAACACTTGACTTCTTATGTTTACAAAAACTGTTTGCACAAACCTGGGGTTTTAAAACCCTGGCATCATTTTTCTGCCATGCAGAATATTTTATTATTTTATAATATTTTTAATGCTATTAACATAATAAACTTTGTTGTGAAATTTTTTAGAAAAGAATAGCATCTCTGTTTTAGTTTTAAGTGTGGTGGTATGTATCCTACCAGCAACCTCTGACTGCTGCTGTGCATCCAAGTGCTGCCCACAGGTGGGTTTCACTGGGCTCTGGCACCTTGCCCTGCTGTGAGTGCTGGCCCAACAGAGGAGTCCTGCCCCAAAAAGCCTCTAATGGAAAGATGCAGGCAAGCAGAAGATGTATGTAGGATGTATAGAATCATAGAATGACTTGGGTTGGAAGGGACTCTGAGAATCATCAAGTTCCAATCCTAGTTCTATCTTAAAGAGCAGGAACAGTGTGCATAGGTTTTGAACCCTTGGCTGAGCTAATGGCTCCAGTGCTGCCTTGTCTTATATCTATTAAAAGAAACAAGCGAGAAAAGGGGGTTGTCTGACACAACCAAACCACATCAGCGTCAGTGAGGGAAAATAAAACTGTTCCAAAATGCCATGTGCATACACACTTTAAACAGTGGTGAGCATAGTATCACTGTGACGCAGTGGATGAATGATTGCTCTGTGTAAGGCAACATGTGCAAGACAGCAGAGATTCAGGCTTCAAAAAGTTTCTTGCCTTACATTCCTGGTGACCTACAGGGCATGGATGTGATCTGTTGAAAGGAATTTGGGACTTAGCTCTTGATAACAGGATGCACAGAGCCTAATCCTATAGATATGCAGCTTTTCTATCTGGTGGCTGAACTGCATTCAGAGAGAGCTGAAATACATCAGACTGTTTTGTAATATCACTTGTGGGAAATTGGTGAAGGCACCGTTGCATTTGTGTGCTTACAAAATGTGAAATCAGTGCCTGCACAGAGCAGCAACTGAATGACTGCGATGCTTGGTTTGGCAATACGTGACCTGTGTGATTTAATGATGAAGAGATATCACTTTATCACAAAGCAATTCACCCCTCCCCCTAGCATTTCCTGAAATCCATGAAAAATAGACTTAGAAAACCAGCTGAACCAAATCACTTCAAAGAAGACACAGTCTTTCACAGAAATGTCCTCTATCAGCACAGATCTGCGGTGCTTACAGTAACTGGAAGCAGTAAATGAAGTCATCGCTACAGTTTGTAAGATAAAAGGTCTCTCCCCGTACAGTAATTCACGTTCCTTTTAAAGCCACTTTTAGGAAACATTGAGTGTCTGTTACATAGCGTGCCTTACTGAATAATTTGTACAGTATAATTTACAAAGTCAGCTCTTCTATCAGTGATGATACTTAGCAGTAAGAAAGTTTCCTGCTCAGACATGAGTAAGGATCACTCACAGTGCTTTGGTCATTGTGAAGAAGAGAAAACTGAAGACCGCACAGGCAATATCATATGACTCTTTGCTGTGCTGCTTCCCTAAAAGTGCTTTTTTGGATCTGTCCTGGTCCCTTCTCATCCATCCCTCGCTGAAACTTGTTAGGCTGTGTTTCTGTTACTTCTGCTTAAAGCTGAAATTAGTTGCCAAAAGCTGTATTTTCCCATAGCAGCACGTAAACTGGGGAAGTCATAAAGGCCATGCTATGCAACAGCTATGAACGTAGACTGCCTGAATGCAAACAGCTTTAAGAAGCTGGAAAAAAAGCTTCTGTGGAGTGAAGGCTGCCAAACTGGTTTGCAGTCAGCAGAGATTGTTATCCTGCTCCTTGTGCTCTTTTTCCCAGCCCCATACTGTAGTCTTTAACCTCTCAGCCCCCAAGTGAACGACTCCTGCCTCCCTATAAATAAATCAGTGCCCAGGTGACAGCATCACTGGTAAAGCAAGCACAAAGGGGCATGAAAGGTTCTCCACTGTCCTTGAGAAGATCAAACAGAACTAGACCTGGAGAGATGGGAAGTGGCTTCCCAGTGAGGGACATGGATTAAGGGAAAAAGGATTGAGCTCATTTCACTTTCTTCCTGGCAGGAACAAACTTAATTTCTCTCAGAATAGCCTTAGCAGAAATGACCCATATCCTCAAGGTAAAGTGCCTGAATCTCCTCATTCTGTTTTTAGTTCAAAATGCAAACATGAGACAACCCAGAAAATAAATATAATCAAAGCTATGCTCCAAAGACAAGGGCAAAATTAACTAAAAGGTCATTTGATGGAAAAGGAGATGAAGCTGGCTAGTATGTTTAAACTACTATGGTCTTTCCACCGAACCCCCCCCCCCCCCCCCCCCCCCCTTGTTCTTTCTTTTCCTTTGCTGCTGTTCCTTTGCAGCACAGAAGCCAGTTGCATCCTCTCAAGCAGGTATCTGTAAGCTGCTCCAAAGTACAAGATCCTTATGCAGTTGATGTGCTCACATCACCGTGACACATCCTTTAAGGAAGAGGTCTCCTAAAACACCAGTGGGCTCTGATTTAGAGACTCTATCAGACTCAAGATTTCTGAAAGAGCACCAGCTGCCAAATCTTTCATTCTCTGCCTAATGAAGTACCAGCAAGGTCAGATAGAGCACTGGCTGTATTCTGCCCCTCCAAGCAATGGAGACACAAACAGCACAGTGATTTCAGCCCTCTCTGCCAACTAGCAGGTGAGGAGTGGTGCCTGCAGTCCCTCCCCTTCCTGCCCAGCTCTTTCCTCTGACCCTTTCACTCCTGGCTGTGGCTGAGAAGTGAAGTAAACAGTGAATCTGGTGAAGGACTACACAGTCAGTGGGGAAGGGAGAGATTAAAAATAATACAATTTGCAGCAGGGCTGTATCACCCCACAAAGCAGCCCCAGGTTCTGTCCTATTGCATCCCACTGGTACACCCACTCTGTCTCTGCTCTGGTACAGTTCTATAGGCAACAAAGCTGGGGCTTCCTCACTTTTAAAGACTGAAACACACATTTGCTTTCAGAGTAAGTTAATTTACATACCAGGCTGCAGCTGTAAAACATTTGCCAACGAATGGAGCTAATTAATAGAACTGTAGGTGTCTGGTTAATTCAGCTGTGAAGGGTTATTGGATGCTCAGTAGGAACCTCTTGAATGACAAGTGTAACCTCACCCACTGTGCATCTGTGGTCACACTAATTCTGTTATGATTGAAGTCATTTACAAGAAGTGAGGCTTCAGCTGCAGTCAGCACTGATGCTATTTTCAACAGCCAAGAAAGAATCATCCCCTAGGGCAACACGCTGACCGTATCTAGCCATCAATATTCTTCACCCAACCTGTACTTAATCCTTCTCTGTACATTGCATTCACCTCCTGGACCTTCTCATTCAGATCCAGTGTCAGCCTTTCCTATTGTGCTCTCATTCAGTCCCTGGCTCTCCTTCTGCCCCTCCATTCATGGTGCTGTCAGTTGTGTCAGCAATGCATTTATGTTTCCTCTAGTTTTGAGAAAAAGCCTGGCTAACAGCAACCAATTTGGACTCTGTGCAGCTTTCTGTGCACAATGTAAGCCAACAACTGTGTATGCAGTGGGTTTCAAGGATGCTCTGTTTGCTCAGAAGCACCATTCCAGACCCTTAGGTTGACTAAGACTTGACTAAGGCTTACTGATTTTCTAACACTCCATGGAATAGTCTTGTCTGGTTATTTCTTGAGCTGCCCATGAGCCATCACTGTTCAGGCAACCTAGAGAGATTGGGGGATGGAAACAGTGTATCCTATGGACTCTTGGCATGGAGGTAGCTTAGGTATGGTCTGTAACTTTATCACTGGCATGAATTCAGGAGATAAATGTGTTGCAGGAAGAGTACGGCTACTAGCTTCTTTCATTGCTCTCCTCAGATAAAAACTAGTAAACCTTCTTGCTAGATCCCCTGCACATATTCTAGTACATAGTCTGTTCAGAAATAGTTTCTGATAAATATTTCAAAGATTATTTTTGGTTTTCTGTCCCCCTTAGACTCCCAGCTATCCTCACCAGGTAAGATGTTTACGACTGTACTTTAGACATCTCACAGTTGCAAATCAAAAGCTTTCAAAGGCAAATGCTAAATTGCCACTGGGGCAATTAGATCTCTAGGTTAGGTGCCTAAATGATGCTGTGTGGATGTTTCCCCAGGCTTCTCCCTGTTTGCAAGGTCAGATGTAAAACAAAGTGAGCCATGAAAGCTTTACAAACATAATATAGCAATCACCTTCTGCTTAAAGCAAATTCAAACAACTGCTTTCAGCCAGCAGATAGGAATTTCCCTTTTCAAGTCCTCTATCTAAATGTGTGGTTACTCAGTAATTGTGATGAATGGAAAACCTATAACTGTCCTGTGACTAAATGTACCACATGCAGGGTGTTGCCTTACACACGTTCAGGTCTTTTTGCTGTGTAAAGGCAAGAAAAATGGAAGACCAGGAAGAATTCTAATTTTGCAGGAAAAAAAGAATATGCTTGTCAGACTGACTTCACAAAACTGGCAGCCAAGAGATGCTTTCACCAGACAAGATAGCTCAGTAGCTGGAGAGCAGGTGCTGCACTCTGTAGCACTCTTCTGGTCCACAGCTGTGCAACACATCACGTCCTATCACCTATAGAAGCCTGGCATGTACTACACTGGTATAATTACATGCAAAGTAGATGGTGCCTTTCTCAAAGGCAATAATTTCAGTTCCAGTATTCTCAGCCCAGCACAACTGGTAAACTAATGTGATTTCCATTTTCACCCCAAGAGTTTCTGGCTGCTGTAAATTTTCTCATGGCTTGCTGTAGAGAAGAAGCTAGTGACTGGCTGAGCTCTGCTAAAAGACCATACGAGTGACTGGCTCCATGTAAGTTGCTATAGTTCTCCCTACAGACATCAATTTAAAAAGTCCTGATGTGTGACAGCATTTACAAATATCATTCTTGTAATTTATCAGTTATGCCAAAATAGTCCTCTATGTTTCCATTCAGTTAAATTAATTTTATAAAGACTGCAATGAGAGAAAGAGCTAAGAAGGAATTCCTGAACAGCCCAGGGTAGAGATGCCTAAATCATCTCAAGGCTCATGCACAAACTGTTTTACAGTAGCCAGTTTGATGCTGCAGACCACGTTTGCATATACTTTCAACAGTAAAATCCAGGGCCTACAGAAGCTGTGAGGTGTAACGGATGCTCCCGTTAGCTACAGCTAACTGGGATAGAAAATAGTTTGAACAGAAATTCAATCTGTGGGTGAACTGCTGCTGCAATCAAACTTAACAACTCTGAACTCCAAACAGGGGAACTATCGTTCTACAATTGATTAATTTTGCCAATATAGCATGTACAGAATGTAAATCTGTAAGTAGTTTGGGTGACATGGCAGCTTAGACTGGTGGAGAGAGCCCTGTTCTAAGCATCGGAAACCTTTAGTTTCATTCTAGACTCTGCCAGCATGCTGTTCTGTACATCACACTGATTCACCTTGTAATCTCATCCCAGCTTTTAACTGTATGCATCAATTAGACTGCTCTTTCACAGCACAGAATAACAGAATGTGTCTCACCTTTTCCTTTTTGGGACCATTTGGCAACACTGCAACGGTTTCAGTAACAGAGTACTCAGTTAGGGGAAGTTTTTTTTTCATATCAGTATGGTCTATTTGCTGGCCACTACAGCTGCCCTTCTGAAACCACAACTTCCTAAAGCACAACTTTCTGACAGTAGGATGACAGTCTCTGGATTTCAAGTCTGAGTCCATATACTTCCCTGTGCCCTCAATCCCCTACTGTGCAGTGGGTGTTGAGCTCCAGTCCTCCAAGACTGTAATACATACATGTTTAGGAGCAGCCTTGCGGTACAGAAGTACAAAATAGCAAGCAGGATTTGCTGATTGTTTTCTCAAATGTCTAACTTGTGTTCTATATCTACTTTTAAAATCAATGTGCCTAATGAGGAAGAAGTTGTTCATGTGAACTCTGCGGCTTGTACAGCATATCTTTTTATTATACTGTGGAACTAATAAAACTCAGTAATCCTTCTTCCTGATAGCTGTAAATCTATGCACTATGCAATGTCATAGATGTTCTTTTCCAAGTTTAATATAACAACAAATTCAATCACAGATATTGAAATAGCAGGGGACTTCCAAATCTGCATTAAAAAACACACATGAAGATAACAGGTGATGCTATATCTATACATTGAGTGAGGACTCCACACTGTGGGGTTTCTGGATGGCTTTCTCAGTCATTCCTGTTATTTTATCCTTGTTTTCCTACAGATCTCATTTTCTTTACAATTTCAGTGCAGTTTTTAAGCAGACTGTTATTTAAGGAATGCAGTAAGGTCTCACATCTGTCCAAAATACATTTTGGGATGGCAAGTCCAGACAGATGTTAGCAGTGACACTTCCACTGCGTATGAATAATCTCTGTGACTCCTTAAAATTTATGGCACCATAACTCCCCTGCCCAGACTGAGCTTCTCATGCGAGCAAAAGGAAGAGCTGACTGCTGCACTGTGTCCTGTGGCGGTCACGCCATGTGCTGACCGTTATCTGCCAACACTGTGTACAAACACAGCAGTGCAAAACACGACCTGGCGCTGTACACCAGGCAGGGGGAGATGGCCTTTGAGTTCATGGGCACACGTGTAGTGCCGCTAGCTTGAGTGCTGGATTGAAATGCCAGGTTCAAGTAATGACCAGAGCTCTTCAGGGTTTTTTTTACAGAGCCCAGCTCAATCTGCTGAAGTCAACAAGAATTGAAGCAAGCTGAAAACTAATGGAAAGAGAAAATGTTTTCTTGCTAAAGGATAATCTTGTGCAAAATGTGGGCAAATTGCGGCATGTCAGAAGAGGCTGGCAAGCATCCTGGAAGGCTGAGAAATTTTGGAAGGAGGCAATGCATTCAAGAGAGCCAGAGAAAATATGACCTGGGTTTTGAAAGAATTGCATGGAGAGATCAAGAGCTGTGCGGGCATACAGGTGAGACTACAGCTGGTGAGAGAACCATGACGAAAGAGGAGTCCCAAGTGCACAACAGCAGCTTGGTTAGAGCTGTTTACTCTGTGATCCAGTCCTATTACACAAATCAGCACACTCCTACAGCTGCTCAGTGTCTACTGATGATGGTTAAGGCCTGAGCCCTTTTTGAAGACTTGGAGAAGCCCGTTAATTAATTGCCACACAAACTAAACTTCTGTTGGTCCAAATTTTTCAAGCTTGGATTTAGCACAGGTCAGTGTTAACCACCTCTACTGCCTGAGCTGAAATATGCACTCTTTTCTATTGAAGCTTAAACCACATTAAGTGCACAGTTTTGCAATTAACATAATGTGCTGATCATAGGGAAAAAAAAAGGAGGGGGAAGAGACACCTATTAAACACCTTCATAACACAGTGTCTTTTTAAATAATCTAGAGCAAAGTATTTATGAACATCCCCCAGCCTGAGTCATTAAGCCTTTATGTAGCAGGCAGATTATGAAAGCAGCTCGGTCTCACCAGCTATAAAATTTACTGAAGTTGTTGAATTTTAAGTAGTGTCTATTGAGTTAGGTGGTCATTCATTCCTTTAGATTAGGACAGCTTTGGCCAAAGTTCAGCTTGCAAGGTTCAGTAAAATAGCACCTCACAAAGTTCTTGCAAAATATACAGCTTTGACCTGCAAAGACCACATGTCACCATGGAGAAACAGAATAAGGGAAAAGAAACCAAACTCAGAATAACTGCACTCCACTCACTTTTACTTCAAACTCTTGCAGGTACTACTTTTCCTTAGTTGCATACGGAGATGCACAGACTGCACAGTTGTCACTGCAGCTCAGCTGACACTAGCATCCACACGCAAGAAAAACAAAACCCTTCCTTTTAATTCAAGCCCATCCTGCTTCCACTGATTTCCTGTCCTCTAGCACAGTTCAGTTCCTAAGAAGAGTTGCACAATACAAATACGCTGTTGCATATGCTAACAAAATAATTGACCTGCCACAAAAAAAGCTGGCATAAATACTATCTTCTCTTGGTAACTCCTAAACAGCTAAATTGCATGTGGTAATGTTGTTTGCTATTAATGCCATTTTAAAGAGATACAATGCCCACAAATCTAAACAGAACAGCTGGTGGCCTGCTGCATGCACAAATGGCATATTTTACAATAGAACAACTGCAGCACTGCACCAGAACCAAGGCAGTTAAAGAACACAACGCAGTCACACTCCTCTACACTCCTCTCTCATGTACAGTCCTCCAAGAAATTAAATGCAGAGAAGGGAAAAGAGTGTCATCAAACAATACTTGCTAATGTTTTTAATGGAACAACCAGATTTTCACTGAACTCAGGTTTTGCTTTACAGATCAGCTCAGGTTTTCTGTTCCGGATGGTTCAATATTAAGAGTTTTGAGGACGAGCTGGTTGTTGTTCCACATCTGGTCATATTTTATTAATTCTTCCGTAGGCTTAAAAGAAATAAATATCTCCATATGATTAAGTTGGAGCTGCGACTTGCACATGCTAGCCCTGCCTTGGAACACTCCAGTTTGTGATAGCTACTTCACTTTAGGAAATGGAGCTGATAGAAGCAAGTCCAGGAAAAGGAATCCAGCTTCTGCAGAGAGAAGTGTACACAGGAGGAAGAATGACGATTAAACTGTGAATGACGTAAATTCCAGCAATGATTCTGGAGCAAGGTCTAAACCACAGGATTTCTCAGACTCCAAAAGCAATCTAGCTGTGTGTTGCACACCTGCCCAGTTCAGCTTTTTGCACAGACCCTGCATCACCTCTGGGGCTTTTGCCCAGAGCAAAGCCTCTTCCCCTCCACTACAAAACCTTGGAGTGAGGCAAAACGGACTCAAACCTCTTCCTTCTGTAGCTCTGAGTCTAGTTGGAAGCAATTGCTCTGACCTCAATATAAGTAAAAGAATAAAATAATTTCTGCTCCGCCCAGGAGCAAAAACACAAAGAGGAGAATTTTTCAAGAAGCACATACTTTTGTGAATTTCCACTAATCTGTTTTTGCCAAAGTTGGAAGAGTTTTGCTATTGATCACAGCGGCAGCGAGGGCAGGACTAGACTGTGCACGCATCGGGCTGACACAATGTAAGCTCTCCCCAGTCAAGAGCCTTAATTTCAGAACAAAGCCTTACTCGCACAGTGACCCATCACATAATGCCACCTGGCCTGCACTGGTCTCATCTGACTGTAAAGTGCAAAGTGGCTCTGACAGTGACAGAAACAGGATGTTGGCGGCTGACAGGAAGTTCAGGTGTGTGTAAGAAAGAAGTGCTTCCTCACAGGCTCTGGTGTTTGCATCTATCAGAAAGTGTGTCACCTAATTTAGGAGAATCAAACTGTGCATCAGGATATGAGTCTCCTACTTGCCACCTCATCAGAGATAAATTTGAATTTGCTCTTGCTGGTGCTCAGATATGCAGCAGCTCCATTCTTGTTCCTTTGATCGCAGTGTGAGTAACAGAAGTTGTAAGAGTTGAGGAATTTGCCCTTTCCTTCGTTCAATTTTGAAAAAGCCCAAAGGATATGGCTAATAACCATAGTCATATCTGGTTCAGGATTTTCAGATTTGATTGTTAATTTTCTCAGAAAAATTATTTGTCAGAGAATAGCATTGTTTGAACATGCGTTTGTTATTTTTTATGCGTTTATTTGTTGTTTTAAAACCATGCATTTACTGAGGGCTTTTCCTTCCCCTGTTCAGTTCCTCTGTTTCACATGCCATAATCGCAGCCCTTTCATTCCCTATTTCATATATGCCCTTCCAAACACACAAGGGACTTCAGGCTTAGGTACAGACACTTGATCAGCTGCTCTGACACATGATTTAAGTAAGACCTATTGAATCTCCCATGCTGAGGACAAGGCCCTTTTGAAGTTCTTGTTTGAACACCCCCCAAAGAAACAACAGCACGTATTTATGCTGCTCAACACAGATTTTGTTATTTAATTCTGCAACCTCATTCATGGCTATAGATGTGGTTTTTGTGTAATCAGACAACCTGATCTGCTTTGGGCTCTGAACGATGGAGAAGTTCTTCAGAATGAAACAGCCTCTTTTCTCCTACAAGAGAACAGACCAACACACAGTGCCAGAGCTGTGTATACCTGGAGGACATCTTGTCCCACAAAAGGCCACTGCTCTCTTTTGTTGAGGTTGCAAGAGGAAACCAGAGAAACATTTATATTATATTCCACTAAAGCCCTATAAAAACCTAATAGCTGGACTTTGACCAACGCTTAGATACCATTTTGTATGGAAAGAGGCTCAGTTTCTCTACATAACCCAGGATTTACAGAGAACTGTTTACAGTGGCAACAGAGAGAAATCATGTCACAAACCTTTTCCCTCCTCTTCTCCACTCCAACAACACTTAAGGAGACTATCCACAATTGCATTCAATCCATAGGATGGGAATCCCCTTTAAAAAAACTCTGCTGGCTTCAGATGCGTTGTAAAACGTCTGCATTGCAATCAGTCAGCAAGTAAACAAGACAGATAAAGGGCAAAGAGATGAGGGCAGCTGTCGTAACTCTTTCATGCTCCAACAGCTGGAGAAGTTGGAACTGGAGGAGCCGTGCCCTTGTCTGTAAGAACTAGGGGATTTCCCTACCATTTCCGAGGAGAAATCCATAAGGAAAAATACTGTGGCATTTCCCTATGTCCCCTACTGTGGAATTTCTGAAATAGTTGTAACACAAGTTGTGAAATCTGCCTGTCCTTTCAGAGGAGGAGGGGCAAATATGGACCTGCAGACCTGGATCGACAGCAGAGGACAAAGCTAGGAAGTATTCCTCACCCCGTGCCTCTATGGGTCCCTGTGGGAAGTTCTGCAGCACAGGAGGAGCTGGCTCTGATGCAGTTTGCTCTGGCTCCTACCACGCATTAGTCATTTTGGTTTGGTAATGGTCCAAAGGCAGCCACCCAGCTATCCATTGGCAAGCTTGAATCTACCTGCCAGGGATGTAACTTCTGACAACAGGAGTCCCAGGCACTCACGTCACTGCCAGTGAGCAGGAGAAAACAAACAGGAGGAGATGTGTGGTCTGTTCTGCAAACACAGACATGTGATGTGCTGATGATGGTTTACAGATCTGAAGAGGCAAAGGCACTCAGGTACGTGAGAGCAAAAGTGAAAATCACTGAGGCTGTTTGAAAGTAATGACAAAAATGACAAAAATGCCATTAGAAAGGTGATGCACATTCACTCACTACTGTATTGCTATGTGGAATATCCATGATTTTCTTTATGATGGTGAGTTGATAAGACAGATGCATTAGTCATGTAAGGTGTGAAAAGGTCTCGATCATTTCATTTTAGGGACATAGTTTAGTGGCAATATTGGTGGTAGGTAGATGGATGGATTAGATGACCGAGAGGTCTTTTCCAGCCTTCATTGTTCTACGATTAAAAGCAATTCCTTTAATCATTCATTCATGGCAGATCACACTTCTCTTCCCATCCATACTAGATTTCTTTCCACCTCCCTCCTAGAGTTATATAAGCACTAAAGCGCCTTTGGTACATTTGTGTAACATATGTACTGCGCTGGGTGACTGATTTTCCAAACTGAAGTTATCAAGCAGGCAAAGGCAGGCTCAGTGAAGAAGCAGACTCACTCATACTGCACGTGTGATCCCCACATGAAGTGTCAAAGGTAGTCTGAAGGACTTAGTTCAACTAGCTTGTCCTCAACGAAATGAGCACTGTAACCTTTGTCTAATTGCTCTCAATAAGAACATGCCTACTCTTAGGACACAAGGCCAGCCTGGTAAGCCAAACTAGTCCCAGTCGATATTTTGCATTGCTGAAAATGATTTTAGCTTTCCTTGTGAGCCATTATCTAGAAGGCTGCCAGCTGCATATTTTGCACAATAGAAACAATGTAGGCAGAGTACCTTTTAAAAAGCAATTTAAGAGCAAGGCATTGCAGACAGCTGACACAATCCAGTGACTTCTGTCTACAGTTTGGCCTTTCCTTTTCCCCATCCCTGCTCCTGGGCCATCGAATCCCACCTCATCCTTTGTAATGTATCCTAAATCCTTTAAGAGCCAAGACAATCTGCTAATTCAGGGATAAGTCCAGTGATTTCACATTAGGGAGCTGAAATGGCTAAAAGAAGCATCCAGAAATGCCAGAAAGTGCTAAATTATGGCAGGAATATGTGGCTGGGATAGATTGTAATCTTTCAAGCTTTTAGTAGAATTTGTTGTTCTGTTACTTGTGTTAACCTCCGTACTGCTGTATATAAGAAACTCCTTTGTGTATTAAAGAACATTGAGAGCTTCTAGGAAGTACCAGCTCCTGTTTGCTTGTCAGATCTGGCAAATCAGTCATGCAGAACATCAACAACAGACAAAATTCCCAATCTACATCAGAGCCACTGAATGGCTGTCGTGGGAGTGTACCGTTGAGTTTGGCAGGATCAAATTGGAAATAAAACGCTGAACTGACAGTGCGTATCCAACAGCTGAGAGAAAGTGGAGTCTATTAGTAAGATAGGAGCCACAAATGAACATGTAACGTGACTGCTTTTGTTAATATTCCACATAGAGGGAACGGCCTTCCTGCCAATAGAAGTCTGCCAAAGAAAGAGATGAGTGCAAAACGTATCTTCCTGGAGCGTGAAGGGAGAGAAAGTTAAACTTAAACACTGCACTCAGACTTCATTGGAAAAAAAATTAAAAAAAAAAAAAAAAGAAAGAGCAGAAATGGATGCAATTAAAGCGTGGTATTTATGGAGTAAAATAAAAAACTGAGAGAGAGAGAACGAAAGCACGCCACTGATTAATCCAAGAACATTTCAGATTTACAGTGAACTGCATTAATAAACAATTCATAATTAAGTCCTCAGTTTCCCCTGTTCTTTTTTAAGCAAAATTCCCATAGAAGTTGTTGCAGAGATCTGACAGCTATTGCAAAACTGAATTCAAAAGAGAACACAAAAAGATTTAAGCTTGAGCTGAAACACATCTCTTGCACAAAAAACAACTAGCTAGAGGAAACCAGCCTATTTTATTGGTGTAATGACATCTATGAATAAGAATTGACAAGCCTCCTGCATTGGGTCAGACCGAACGAGCTACTTCATGTGTAGGGCACAAATTTCTTTTAAGAAATGGGGAAAGGCTGCTGCTGAGCAAGAGCCTGAGGATCTCATGCAAGGGCCATGGCAGCGGAGGGAAAGAAACAGAGCTTGTGAAGATTTGGACCTCAGAGCAGGAAAAGAACAGCAGAAGCTTTCCTGAACCTGCAAAGAAGCAAAACTGCAGGGGCAACAACAGGTACATAACAGGGACTGCCACGAGGCTTCCTTTGCATTACTCCAAACATACACTGGATGACTTCAGCAAATGGTAAATACAGGCACACAAGTCAATACTGAGTTCTTGGAAAAATGGGAAGAGGAGGAAGGGTGGGGGGAAGCAACAGTAACTTTTTTTAAAACTTACTGGAATCCAAAATCATCTTCAGAGAAAGTGGGTTTGGTTACTAGAGAACGAAGGTGATTGTTGCAATCTGCCTGTTAGTAATTCCCTGAACAGAGGAGCAGCCTTAAGGCCAATGCACACTTATTTTCTTGCATAGGAGCTATTAAACCCTTCCACCTTGCTTTTTATAATAATTTTTTACAATTTTACCTTTGGATCATATCAGAGGTCGGTGTGTCTCCAAGAGCAAGCCGAGAGCAGCAGTGAGCATCTCAACAGGGAATGTTTTTCTCAAGCATGGGAGCAGCAGGGAGGAGGGGGCTGATGCTTCTGCTGTGCTGTGGTAACTCCTGCTGGGTGAAGAAGATAGCACAGATTTAATGAAGGGGAAAAAGGGGCTACAATTACACTGCTAGATTTGACTCAGCTAAACAACTGCATTCTCACAAGATGGCCTTGCTTCATCCCAGTGCAACCAAATAAGATTTTGTATGGCTGGGAAAAGGTAAATTCACTTTCCCACTGTGTAACGACACACATCTTTGACACGAAGATCCTTACTAGCCTCATACATGCATCTCTATGGTCTGTTCTTAGCAGGACCTGTTATGTCTATGCTTTCTAAGGGTGCTGCACCCAGAGCAGCAAAAACTTCAGCTCTCCTAGGACACACAAAAGGGACATAAGGCAGAGATTTATTTATGCCCATATATGTGCAAAAAGTGATAGCACAATCTGTATGAGAAAGCGGGCAGCGACCAACAAGTGACCAACTGACATGAAATAGGACACTACCACACAACAGCAAAACGTTCCCAGCAAAGCTCTGGATAAGTGACTGATCAGCTTGTGAAAATATTTTAATTGGATTTCACAGCTTGAATGGAAACATGCAACACGGCACTTCTATGCAACACCCTCTCTCCATGCTGACAGCGCTGTAACAGCCAATGCTGCTAAGCAGTTGTTTCAGAAGAGATACAGGAGGTCAGCTCAACACAGAGATGACTGTAACTTTCAGTAAAGCACCCGCTCAGCGAGCTGAGCCTGGGATGTGTTGTGCTTTTGTAGTTCAAAGACAGCGTCTCTGTGTGCGCGCTTGGCTTTTAACACCACCCTTCCATGTGATTAAAGAAAGCCACAAGAAAGAGGTTTCTACATTATTACCTCTTCCTGGAAAACAAACCTGCCCGTTTCCCCGAAGTTTGCTGGTACAGAATTATACAGCTTTAAAGGCACCCAGACATTTTGGCTGCCCATCCACTCGCTGTCGTCATTATCTCTGTGTTACTTTACCTGGAACTTAACAATCCCTCGTTCCCTCTCCTCCTGGTTTTCAGTAACTCTTCAAAATGAAAATCAATAGTCTTCCTTTTACCCCAAGGTACAACTTTCAGATAATCACGTCTTATTGTGCAGCAGCCGCTTGGAGCCTCTGCAGCAGAAATAGCCCTTGGATGAAGAGTTTCCAGTAAAGAAGCTGTCTTTTTCTAGCATCTCACTGTTTAGTCATAATATTGGTTTAGACCAACACAGGGTTTTATCAGGTGATACCTCAGTGGCAAGGTTAAGAATACTCAAAGATTTTTTTAATTATTATTATTTCTTCGTATTAGAGACACCAAATTATCAAAGATCTTTTGAGTCAATGGATTTCGTTCTTGTCAGCCCTCTAATTAAAAGAAAATAACCTCAATGCTCTTATATTAGGAGAGCTACATGTGTAATTTCAGTTTCTGTTTTGCTACTAGCAAGCTTGTAAATGGGTTATAGCAAACTTACTTCTGTTTTACGAAACCTGTCATCATGATGGATAAATGAAAGGTCTCAAGAAACCCCCCGCATTTCCCTCCTGGGAAGTGTCAGGTTGAAGAGGAAGAGCCGTGTTGCAAAACTCCAGATGCAGTTTAACACATTTTCTCAGAGGACAGTGCCAGAGTCTTAGCTGCTGCAGCTCTGGGGCAACCTGCCTGATGCAACCATGCTGTGGGAAGGGCTGGATCCTTCCCTGGAGGTGCACAGCACAAACCCAAACAGCCGCATGCTGAAAGTGAATGTGCTATGGCTGATGCTTCCTATTATCCAAATGGCCCAAAACATCACATGATCTCAGAGGGAAGCCAGGCTGTGTTATGCACAAAGCTTGTGAAGTGCTGGCATTATGAGTGGCAACTGGAGAAGATGGAAGGGGTATATTCTTAGAAATAGGGTTACAGAGCTGCAGGACAGGAAGGTGTGGGCAAAGGGCTGCAGCAAACCAAGCTGCAGCATTTTATTTGGGGCAATTAAAAAAATAAAAAAAGTTTGGCTCATCTGCTTTTTGAAATGTTATCTGTATACTTATGGTACAGATCGAGTGATGGCTTAGTGGTTTATTGCAGTACAGCATTACAAATGCAACTCACTGCCCCTTTGTCCATCAGACAAGAGGCACCCTGCAAAGCGTTTCCTTTCTCCTCACCATCAGCGAGCGTGGGCTGTTTCCTTAAGTTTCCTCTCTTTAAATTTTGATTGAGTGTCTTGCCATAATCGCAGAGCGAGCCAGCAAGAGCAGAAGGAACAGCTGAAGACGGGAATTTTGACTATACTAGAAATTCAAGAGATACAAAACGTTCCTTTAAAAGACTCATAACCATAATGCATTTTGTGATTGAGTTATTTTAGGTAATCTTAGATTTCTAACAGGAAATTGTTGTAATTTTCCTTGCCTTTTCCCTCTGAGACTTCTGCTACTATGTAGAAGAAAATGGGGTTTACAAGCAAAAGTTAAAAAAATAAACAGCAAAACTTGTCACCATTCTCAATATTCAGTTGGGCCAAGAGGCAGCCTTCAGTACCAACAGACATCCCAAAACTTCCCCCATTATTCCCTGGCTAAAGAACGCTCTCCTTCAAAAAGCTGCAGTGAAACTATCCTTAAGACAACTTTGTGTGCAAGGAAGGTCTCAAACCCCAGTGAAATGCATCCTTGGTGGGACACTTGAGGATTTAACAAATGGATTCATGCGATGTCAACAAAACAAGAGCCTGAAGAGAGGCTGGTGGCAGGTTTCAAACACAGCTCTGCCTCTGGAGAAGAAAACTACAGCTGATCTCAGCAGGAAGAGCGGTGCATAGGTTTTCTTTTTCCTTTAGAGAGTCATATTCAACATGAATGGTTCAGGCTATGAGAGCACCAGCTACAGCAGCCTATTTGTATTTTAAGATTTTTTTCCTCCACATACACTCACTCTGGTCTCCCCTTATACACAGGATCACAGCGTGGCTGAGGATGGAGGCACCTTGGGGTCCCACAGCCCCAGCACTGTCCCAGCAGAGCCTTGCAGAGCAGGGCCCATCCCCACAGGCAGGCAGCTCTGGGAGAGCTCCAAGGAGGAGACCCCACAGCCTCTGGGCAGCCTGTGCCAGGGCTCCGGCACCGCACAGCACAGCAGTGCTGTCTGATGGGCAGAGGGAACCCTGTGCTCCGGGTTGTGCCCAGTGCTGCTGGGTACCACTGGGAAGAGCCTAGGAAAGCAAGGCTGTGGAGTCCAGGGAAAATGCAGCACTTCAAATCATTTGCTAAGCAGATGGGAGAGAGCTTAGGCAAGAGGCTTGAGAACAAGGTAAAGAAGAAGCAAACCTCTCTTTAGTGCACATGCATGCTGATTACACAGTCAAGAATACATATAAAGCTAGAGATCTATGTAGCAATAAGTCACTCAGTTGGGTGTCTGCTCATTCAAACCAGAATTACGCTACATTGCCCACAATCCATTAGAGACAGAACTGCTTAATTGAAAACAATCTAGTGAGAAAATCATTTTGCTCAGATGTATGTGGCTGACACAGTCCCAAAATAGCCTCAATAAAACTGAGTAAGCTAAACGAGTATCCCTGTCAGTGTCGATTTCTGCAAAACACAGGACTGAAATCACTTCAGTGGCTGTGATGACCACTAATTGGCACAAACACTGTTCACCCTGCTGGGAGATAAATGCAACACAGAAACAAAACATATCCCAATATTCTGCAGACTTGCCTGATCAGGGCAAAGCTGAAATGCTTTTTGATGGAAGTTTCAAAACTATTGATTCTAAGCTGAAATCTTTAACCAGGAGACTTGGGTCCAGATCTCTCCAGACTCCACTGTTTTCAGACCATGTCCAAAATTCAGTGAATGACTCTATGTGATGCTCAAGCATTCTGAGTAAATGGCACCTACACTCATGTTCAAAAGTAATTTACATCTGACTTAAGTTTGCCTTTCTTCCTACATTCAGATTCCCTATTCTAATCATCACTTGCAGGTCACCCTTACCCACTCCTGAGGATCTGTGTGGTCACCGGTTGGAGAGGGGAGACTAAGCACCTAAGTACCAGACTGGCTCAATAACTGCAAAAGAGCTTGTTTTATGATCACAAAAAGCTAGTCTGGAAAACAAACAAACAAACAAACACCCCTCTGTTTTATTGATTCAATATGATAAAAAGCAGCCAAAGATAGTATTGCTCTTCTCTGGGCTCTGCTCTGCTCTTGGCAGGCTGGTCTAGTGGTTGGTGACCCTGCCCATGGCAGGAGGGGTGAAACTAGATGATCGCTGTGGTCCTTTTCAACCCAGGCCATTTCATGATTCGTGTCATTTCCTGACAGGATACTTTGATGTTGCAATATGTTCCAAATGACAGGAATTGGCAATGGCTACAGACACAATCCACATCTTTGGAACACGTAACAAGGTCCAAAGGTGGCTAACATGATTATGAGTTAGTTGCAAATAGGAAGAAGGAAATATTTTGTTCATCATTAAAGGACAGAGAATTTCCTCCAAGATCTATTACCAGAAATACACAGAAATTATTGTTGCCATGCTGTAGTGCTGAGCCCAGCACTTCTCACCTATTTTCGTTCCCTGCCTTGGACTATAGCTCACACACATCCATTCTGTCTGCCATGCAAGTTCTTCAGCCAGGTGGATATGCCCAGCAGCCATTCAGCTAAACCAGCAAGTGCATTGGCAAGATGTAGTGGGGATGCTGTGGGGTGTTAATCCTGTCTGATTGCTCAGACTGGCCTTCACAAGCTTTGGGTTGCAGCTCCTCTTGACTACTGTTCTCCCAGTCAAACTCTCAATTCTTTCCAAGTCTTCCCCAGTACTACAACTATAAATAGTAAACCATGACCAGGACAGTGATGAGGTGGAGATTAAATAGAAGAGCAATGAAAAGAGAATTCAAAATCACCAAAGTTAAAAATAAAAATTAAGAACAACCAATCCAACCAACTGTGGTGCTGAGCTTAACTAGCTTGAGAAGATATCCCAGAGGAATGACACTTTGCTGGCAGTTAAAATTATTGAGGAAAAAAGAAGACAAAGAAGCAAGTAGGAAACATTGCTGGAGGGAAGGGGAAATCCTGCTGCAATGCCATGGAGATGTTGAACATCATGTCTCTTCACCCTAGGACAAAGGAAGCCAATGTGGTACTTGTGCCATCGCTCCCATTGACTCTTATCTCCAGTTGGTATCAAGATTGTGTTCAGCAGAACACCTGCACAAAGTGTAACTCTGGTAAATCACCAACTGAAGTCACCTCTTCAGTAAATGGACCTATTCACAGCTTCCTGGGCATGGTTAATATAGATGGATATTTATACTCACATCTGATAGATCTGAATTTCTTAGCTTGTTTATACTTCCTTTGGAAAAAGCTATATTTATAGCAGCTTTTTATAGAACGTAGTCAATGAAAATAATATACAGTACTTTTATTAACTTATATCTAAAAGGACACAGCTTTAATATTTTAAGAGCAGAGGAAATGCACATAGGTCCAGAGAAGCAGAAAAGGGAGTGTTTGAAGAGACAATACAGAAAATGGAAGATCTGAGTTTGGAGTGTCTGCAGTGAACCATGGAGCAAAAGGCTTGAGGGGACCAAAAGAGAACATCATCCAGATGTGATCAAATAGGGATGAGAAGGAAATAAGAAAGAAGGTATGAAACAAATTTAAAGTGCACAGATAAGGAAGAAGTGGCCTTGAGAATATAGCCATTAGAAAGCTATTATCCCTATTTTACTTGGGCATTTTTACTAAATATGATCTGCAGATGAAGAAAAAGCTGGAATTAATGTGAAAGTACTCAGCAAGATCTCCTCTCTGAGTCATAGGAGGACTCCCATTCTTCTGCATTTATTTTAGTATAGTCGTTTTCTTGTTTTATTTTACTTTTTAATACCCACCCCTAAAACTGGGCTGAGTATTACGTAAGAAGCATTTAAAAGATGTTGGTGGGGAAAATATTACCGAAAATCAGAATGTAAATACATTGATTTCTGGAATGCTGACATGTCCTATTAACACGTTTCTAATTACCAGGGTTTGCAAAGGAGATATTCTGAGTGGTGAAGAAACTCTGTTGAAAGCCATATAGTGTGTCAGTTAACCTAAGTGGTTATATGTATTTACGTAAGTAATACCCATGGAAGAGGAACACGTTGGCTAAACCTTCACGCTCCTGGTAAACCCCCTGGGAGCTGCACACTTGCTGCAGGAGTTGATCTTTTAGGCAGACCTTTATTTTTGTCACTGTTGTAATGTGTTCAGTTTGAGTGGGACAAGATCAGAAGCTTAGATCTGAGCGAAGTGAGAAAACAGATTTGATCCCTTCTTGGAATATGTTATCTTGCTGTGAACTGTATCACAAGACAAAGTGCACAGAGCTAGCAGGTCTCAAGGCACTATTTTGTGCAGCAGCCTGCTGAGGTTATCTCAGGGACATCTGCTGAACATGATCTGCTGTTAAACAAGCAAAGAGTATGGAGTCAGCTCTCCTCTACGGGTGGAATTAACTGTTCTAGCCTAGGACACAGCCAGCTCTGTGCACTTCTTACCACCTGATGCTGCTGGACTCCTTTTGTTACAGCCCTGAATGTGTGAACAAGGACTTCTCCATTCAGGCAGACATCAGGCTGCTCTGGGACCAGATGTAAACACCAGAAAGTAACAGCTTCATGCTTGTCACAAAGACTTTCTCACACATAAGAATGCTTCTGCTTGAAAACAGCTTTTTCCTTTTAAATTCTTGGTTCTCATTTATTGAAAGTAACAAAGGGAAGGCTTTATACATGCAGAATTAAAGTAGAGATGTGATTTTTGGGAAAAAAAAAAAAATCCACTCATATTTTCCCTTATCCTGGGCAGCTGTAAGTCCTTAACACATTCACTCATTTTCTGCACACTTCACATTCAGACTCAGTCATTCAGGAAAAGAACATCCTTCTCTTAATTAGCATGCATCAATGTGCACCCCATCTCAATGCCTCTTACTCATGTCCTATCTCTGACAGAGACTGCTGACATTTTCTAAACAGCCTACCAGGCTGCTTATCTGCATCAAATGAAACCAGGCTTTGTCTTAAAGGTTTCTGAACTGATTCAAAGGAGTTTGCATATCTACTTATGACAACGTCCCGTGCATCCTTCCTCAGAGTGATCTGGAATATCCCAGAAAGTACCAAGTACCAGGCAGGCACCAGCTGTCCTAAGGGTCAGACCTTCCAGTACATGAGCACCTCTGTGGCACACGCAGCAGTCTGACCTACGGGAAGCACAGACTGTTCACAAATTACGGAGTGCTCAGCTGGCACTAACGAGAACTTCAGCCAGGAGAGTACACTGCGTGCAATCAACAGCAGCTTACCAGATGTTACAGTACTCTATGTAAGAGATAAGGTTAAAGATAACACATATGCTGCATGCTAAATGACTTAGTCAAACCCTTGCAGGAAACTGTTAATGCATCCTCTTCCAGGAATGTTTCCTGGGAAAAACAGCCAGCAATTCAGAGCAGAACCCTTCAATGCTGCCTCCATTTGCCAGCTGCAGCTTTGCTAGTGGCATGGAGAGTGGGAGTTAGTTTCCATTTAGTGTGTTTCCATGTTATAAAGGAATTCTATAGAAGAAAGGCATCTGCGAGTGGGAGCACGCTAAATTCTCCAAGCAGGGCTTATGGTTAGAAGTTAAAACTGAACTCACAAGCTTGAAAGGAATTTGAGAAAGCTCTGTAGCAGACATGGCCTGTCCTGATGCCCACTGCCAAGAGATATGAGGTTCTGAGGAAAGCTGTCCTCTCATAGCCCCAAAACAAGGCACAGAATGGCCAGGGTTGGAAGGGACCTCAAGGACCATGAATCTCCAACCTCCCTGCCACATGCAGGGCCACCAGCCTCCCCATTTAATACCAGACCAGGCTGCCCAGGGCCCCATCCAACCTGGCCTTGAACACCTCCAGGGATGGACGGGGCATCCACAACCTCTCTGGGCAGCTGTTCCAGCACCTCATCACTGTCTGTAAAGAATTTCCCCCTGACATCCAACCTAAATCTCCTCTCCCTCAACTTAAACCATTTCCCTTTGTCCTGCTGTTATCTCCCCTTTCAAAGAGTCAATTCCCCTCCTGCCTGTAGGCTCCCTTTAGGTACTGAAAGGCTGCAATGAAATCACCCTGCAGCCTTCTTCTCTCCAGGCTGAACAAGCCCAGCTCCCTCAGCCTGTCTTCATAGTGGAGGTGCTCCAGTCCCCTGATCATCTTTGTGGCTCCTCTGGACCCTCTCCAACAGCTCCCCGTCTTTCTTGTACTGGGGGCTCCAGACCTGGACACAGTACTCCAGATGGAGCCTCACAGGACTGCACGGCAAGATCACAATTTGATAGAGTTGCAAGATGGAAACATGAAGAATATAAATGTTGTTGAATACAAGTCAGCATGGATAAAAACAGCAGAATGGTTTCAATCTGCAGCTCATTAACTGCAAAAACAAGCATGGCTGTATATAGTGACCTCAGGCTTGAGATGCAATTCGCAAATGGGATAAAGCCAGGGATAAGAGAAAAAACCACAGGGTGTCTTAGCACTTAAGAAAAACTGAGGAGACCATGCAGTGCTCCACATCTCTGAATCAGACCCTAGAAATTGATAGGATTGAATAAAATTTGAGAAACTTTACAAATTTAGATCCTGCTGGCAAACAAATCTTTTGTACCAGAGTCTCATATGTAGGGGTTTGTATTTCTCCCCTTGATAATGTTTTTGCTTGGGGGCATTGCTTTGTTTGTTTTTAAGAGCAGACTGAGAATTTTCTGTCACCAAACATCATGAATCCATAGCGAATCTGAGCAACTCGGCAGCACTGCCAAGGTCACTGCATTAGGCAGGGTTTCTGCTGAGCATCCTGCTCAGCCCTTCACCCATGCCTTGTGGGTCATCTAAGCTCAGGTACTTGGGTCCAGCTGCAATGCTGGGTGCCACACGACCTGCTGGAGCCTCCGCATGGCCTGCCCTTGCCTTCCTTTGAGAGTAAAACAGTAAAACCCAGCCAGCTCACTGCCTGTCACCTCTCCTACCTGCTGCATTGATGTGGCTGCTAGCATGGAGAGGAAACTGCTGAGCAAGGAGGAAAGCACTCAATGTGGCCTGTAAAGAGAAGGGCCTCACACCCCCATTCTGATCACTGTGGCTGCAGATGTTGGGGTGACCGACCCTTGCTAATTAAAGAAATGATACAACTTCCTATTGCAAAAGTGTGAAAATGTTAAAAAAGGAGGCAAAACAACATAGGAAGAGTGCAGCAGACTGTCAAATCTTGCAGCAGCCAAAGTAAAACTTAACTAAGTTCCAATTGCTAGCAAAATGACTACATTCTTCCACTTTGCAGGTTGGTAAACAACTTGCCCATGTCATCAGGTAGGTCAGTAGCAGACCAAAAGTGGGAGGTGTCAATTAAATAGTCGGGCCCTTGTGCACCAGGACACCAAACAATTTAGGCACATTTCTTCTCACATGAAATCAATCAAAAACCCTTTGCGAAATTTGTGCCCTCAGGGTGCTCATTCCTTCCAATGGCCTACACAGGGAAGTTAAGGTGCGTGGTGTTGGCAGCTGATGGCCAGGGACTGGAATCCCACCCCAGCTCTCCTGCATCCAGAAGCAGGCACTGTGTGAAGGTGCCAGCCGCTTTCAGCTGCACGTCTTGAGGAGGAAAGGAGAGAGGGGAAGAAGAAACACAGGAATAGGATGAGGGAGGCACTTTCTGAGAAGAACACAAAGAGTCTATTCAATCAAAGGAAAAAGCAAAGAAAAAGTAGCCTGAGGAAAAGTTAGCCTCTGAGAAACAATGGATCAAGCCAAAGAAGGAAAACACGAGTAGCAGAGGCATATGGTTCATTTCAGTCTTTGTGTTAGTACACGTAATTTATAGGATTTTGAATTTCCTTTCAAGGAAATCTGCTATTCCTATCAATGCCTTCTCTTCTGAGAAGATTTCCAAGCTTAGAGCAAAGAAGTGCCAGCACCCTGCTCCTTAGCTAGCCTCTCCAGATGTCATCGATCTCTCGTTTTCCTCAGAAAGCCACTCACAGGCACACACTGCCTGCTCTCTGCCAAGCACACATCCCTTCAGGTGATCTGATCAACTAGGCTCCTGGCTTTGAGTATTGACCCTCACCAACCAGCCCCTGCATTGAGGAGAGGAGGGGAGAATGCTTTGTTTCCGCAGGGATTAAAACTGAAGTTTGGAATGAGAAATTCAGTTCCCTTTTATTTTTTTTCAGCCTTGAGGTTTTAGTTGCGCATTAGTTATAATGACATTGGGTCCCAAGAGAAGGCTTAGCAATAAGCCACAAATGAGCAGGGAGCAGCATGACCAGTACGCCAGCAGAGCTTTCAGTGCTCTGCAAGGAAATCTTCCCTGGGTACTGATGGAATGCACTCAGTAAAATACAGCATGAGCAACAGGGACCTCCCACCACTGGCATGCACTCAGCAAAGGACACCATTTTGGTAATTAGCTGAAAGCAATTTTATTAGTGTCCTGTAGCTTACTGCTGTGGGTGTCTGCATGGAGTCACAAGTTACCTTCACTGATCACATGTACAGGCAGGGTTAAGTAAGACTGAGAGGATGTTGTAAATCTCCTATTTCTTGACGCCCTTCCAAGCTTGTTTGCTCTGACTGTCATATACTTCTGTGCTTCCCAAAGACACCTTCCTTCTGTCACCCGTATTGCTAAATTCTTGTTTGCAACATCCATTATCTCTTCATTTTTATTTCCTTTATCACTAAAAACAAATGAAAGGAGTGCAACGCATGCAGACCTTGCAGCCGCTGTGCAGGAATTCAGCTTGTGAAGCTCTGTAGCTGTTCCAGCTGAGATGACCAGGATGCAAAAATTGTACCATGAATCAACACCCTGATGTGTCACACATCTCCATCTCACGCACACTCAAACCCCTGTCTCAGCCTCTTCCTCTCCAGAAAAGGGCAAAGCCTTCGCAACTTCCAACACAGCCAGTATCACATATGTACATGATTTTACAAACTTTATTTATAAAAGGCTCAGAATCTCTCCATCCTTAAATTATGATTTAAGGGTGGGGATGTTATTTCACTAGAAAACAAATCACATGCTATAACTTGACAGCAGGTTTTAAAAAGAAACCACCCTGCAGCAGCTGGAGCAGCTGACTAGATGTTTTCCTCCTGAGCTTACAGGTTGGCCCCAGAAACGAAGCTGATGAACAGAGCTGAGCCAGTGCCAAGTCATTGTTACACCAGAACTAACACTGAGTCCTGCTCCTGACATAACACAGCCCTCCCACACAAGATAAAATCCAACAGCAGTTGGGATCTCTGTCACCACCAAGTCTATTTCATTCACGTGTCCAGAGATTTATGCCCGTGTTTTGGGGGGGAGGGGGAGAGAAAGAATGCTGTAGTCCCATTTTTTCTCTCAAGAAAGACTGATGTAGCTGATATGGTAAAGCATACTAAAAGATCCAAGCAGGCTGACAAGAATAAGGAAGAGGCTACAGTCTGCTGAGACCAAGTGTGGCAGAAGACCACCAGGGCAATGCTCCTATTGTTATTTGTGGTCAGTGGGTAAAATCATCATCTCAGCCTGAGTTCTTCATCTCCTGGGCTCAGATTCAGGAAAAATGGAGCTGGATTTATAATCTGAGAGGAAAAGGAAAGTTTTTGCTCTTCTCTGCATCTGCCATAAATGACTGGTTCCCCATGAAGTGCAGCCAGAGAGTGCTGAAGGCAGGATGATTGCATGCAGGGCCACGTGCCTGGCAGCCAAGGCCAGGCCAGCTCTTTCCTTGGAAGAGATGCCAGCAGGGCCACAGCTTTGGACCAGTGAGATAAGAACACCAACAGCCATAGGGGAGATTGCTAAGTGCCTTAGGGTCAGGAGGAGGAGAAGCAGTGACTCACAACTGATCCTAGCAGTCCTTGACTCACTGGGCCTGGGAAGATCTGCCCAGTAAGATGGAGGAAAGATTCCATTGCGATCTTCCCTCCCCTTTTCCCCACACTCAAACCTGGTGCTCAGCTCCGACATTCATCCTCAAATAACTCCATAATGCTGTCCCATTCATTCTCAAATAACTCCAGTGAACTCGTGCCACTCGGAGCAGGCATAAACCCAACGCCCTGGAATAACAACGCAGCTCCAGGAGGTGTGCACAGATGAGGTTTGCAGACAGGAGCAGCATCTCCTCACAGACTGCCTCAGCTCCCAGGAGAGGGCTGAGCAGCGCTGGGCCCCGACACGCAGCCTCCAATAGCAAGTCAGATTTTGCGTGGAGCTTTGTTCTCAGCTCAGTTTTGGGAGAAGTGGCACAAAAGACAGCACTCCCACTGCCTGACTTCTGTTCAGCCTGGAGCTCATGCTCTGCAGCCTCCCTGAGATGCGACTGGTGCCAGGTTTCCTCTGCTGAGGTGCAGGCAGCAGGGAGGGATCACTGTGCTGTTCCACAGTGCCCCAAGTTACCACTACGCAGCCACTCAGAGACACTTTGGGCCTGTCACTAACTTGGCCTGCATTCCTCCAGACCCTTCATTCCAGCAAGCACAGAGGAAGCTCACAATCAATGCCCTGGATTTGCCCTTGGTTCAGCATTCAGAGCCTCAGCTTGCCAATCCCAGGATTTCACCTCTACCAGTGTGTTTTGTTCCTTAATTAAGCTGTTAAATACCCCCAGCTTCTGGGGGCTGAAGGCTCAAAGGCCATCAGTAACACCAGACACAGACATCACAGTTCATCCTACACACACTGCAGTAAACCACTAGTCTCTGTGCAGATGCATCTGTGTGTCCCCAAGAAGTGTTGCATAAACACCAGATAAGTACTTTATGTTTTGAACTAGCATACCACTTTCCACCTAATGATAGGAAAGGATTTGGTAGCATTTCAGAAATGGGATTCTGGATTCCAGCCCCTGGAAAGGTCCCCACTGCCTACAACGCCCAGCCTCACTCACTCCTGCTGTTGGCCTTGTCCTTCCCAGTATCAGCCACACACCCAGCACAGCATCTCCAAGATCAAGAGAATGTAAAGCAGATGTCCTTTCTCTGCCCACTGCCAGCATTGCTGCTCCCTCCAGAAGCCAGGCGAGGTCCTTCTTTTGCCATTGTACATGGAGGTGCACATGATAGCTTAATTTTGCTGTTTCACCAGTCCACTGCTTCAGATAACTGCTCGGTTTATACCTGAGCAGACTCTTGTAACGATCAGCATTCTGGCCAGATATGCAAGACACGAAATACAGAACAAAGGGATCCTTTGAAGAGTCAGCAGTGGTGGTAGAGCTATAATAGGAACTTAAGTGTCCTGATATCCAGCCCCTTTAACTGGTTTTCTTCTGTTATCATTAGTACATGTTTGATCCCCAGACTTCTCTGAATTTGACCTCCTTCCAGTTTGCTTTCCCCAGGTCTTTGAAACCATGCTACTCCAATTTTCCAGTCTTAGCTGTAAGGCATGTACTTCTCAGGTGAAACCTTGCATGGAAGTATGGCATTATGGATATAGGATGGTTTTCACTGTACCATCAACTGCTGTGCTGAGATCCTGCTTCTTGGGTTGCTTTCAGTCAGAACTATTTATCTTGGGATAGCATTGCATCATCATAATTCATTTTTTTCCTTAACATCTCTGCATTTTATGACATAGCCCTCTACCTCCCAAAAATTTCTTTACTACAGAAAGTTTAATTGATAAAAGAAAAAAAAATAAATCAGTGAGACATTTGGACTGCCATAAGGGAAACAATAGTACAGGCCTCTGTAAATGTGAGCAATTGTTTTATGTTATGTTGCTCAATCCATCAAGGTGCTCCAAGAGCTGTCCAGGGCCCTTCCATCCCTTCTACTCATGCACATCTGTAACCCAAGGCATTTCTGTAACCCATTCTCATTTCCAAGAAGTGACTTGAATTTTCTATGTCTCCTTCAAGTATTTCATGAAAACCAACTATATGCATTATTACTAACACATGGTTAAGGCAGAAGATCTCTGACACGGTGAGGATGAGGCAGAGGGGAAAGAGAAAGCAGTAGATGAAGACACCAGAGTGAAGGAACTCACTGCAGCCATGCAGGTGGCACAGTGACAAGCACTCAGCTTGCCAGTGATTGCTAATCTAAAATAGCTAATGATTCAAAATAACTCTCTTATTAATGCACTGGGAGCAGAAAAATGCTGCCTCCTGCAGGAAAGTAGATCAAGGGCTCCCTAATATAGGTGCGTAACTTTAAGAGTTTGTTTCCTCAGTCTAAGGATAGAGCCTTAAAATCTCTTTATCTCCTAGAGACTAGGTCCTTTCTGTCACTCAGTGCCAGCACAGGAAGCTGCAGAAGGCATGGTTTCAGAGGCTAGCTTGTGTTTAGTACAGAAAAGGTTACCATAGACATGACATAAATCGAGTGTAGAACCTATTTTACTCATGGATATAGATCAAGCCTTACACAAACACCTGAAAAATCCCTTTCAATAAATACAACCTATCCAAAAATGCTTGCTTCCTGTAGGGTCCTGTCAGTCGGGATTAGAGTTCAAATTCCCTGGCAGAAAATGATCTGTTCCTGCTCTCCTTCTTCCAGCAGTAACATTACAATAAATCTCACCAAACCTTAAGAGCTGTTCAAAGAAATGCAGCATGTAAAAATCCCTTTGGATTCACAAAGGGTAATAATGCTTGACCAACTTTAAAAACTTCTATCATGAAATGGCTGGCCTGGTTGATGAGGGGAGAGCAATTGGATGTTGTCTATCTGGCCTTCAGTAAGGCTTCTGGCAGTCTCCTGTGAGACCCATCCACATAGCTAAGCTGCTAATGTATGGGCTGGCTGGGTAGACTGGAAAGTGGCTCAATAGTCAAGGCCAGAGGGTAACAGCCAGTGGCACAAAGCTTAGTTGGAGGCCAGTAACTAGCAGCATAATCCAGGGGTCAATACTCTGACCAGTCCTCTTTAACATCACTAATGATCTGAATGATCATTAATGGCAGTAGTAAATAAAGAATACTGTTTTGGTAGCTAGGAACCTTCTGACACTTGTTCTCAAACTAACATTGCTAGGCATCCCGAGAGTGGTTCCACAGCATCACCATTTTTCAGCAATGGTTATCATCCATTTTACATGCAAGAAGCTCACGTGTTCGCCTTCCTGTGCAGATTTTAGCTTTGAAAACTGCATCACACCCACTCTTCTTCACTGCTCTACTCAATAGTATTCATACAGGCAGACTGCTTGGTAGCATAACCCGCTCTGTAGCGTACCAGGACAAATATGACGTAACATTGCTAATTCCAAGAAAAAGCACCTTTACACATCCTTATCTGGGCTGTATTTAAACAGGACGACAACACCTACACGATGTAATCCCAGCAGATGTATGTAACTGTTGACACACATCATAATTATCAGACCACAAACTATTCTATATCCTGATTGTACAGTGCTGCCAAACTTTCTATCAAGCTTCTTAGGAAACTACTACTCCCAACAATGGCTTAAAGAGCCAAGAAGTATAATCACTTAAAATACTTATGGGAGCTGCTCAGTCTGGGAAACCAAGTTCTGTAAATAGAGATATCTGAAATACCTAGAAATGTTTGGGCAACAAGACTGCAACAGCTTCCAGGGGAATTTGAATCAACTATTAGTATTCTTACCACAAAAGTGTTCTTCACAGCAAAAATAGTTCCTTAGAAAAGTAAAGGAAGGGAAACTTCACAGAGTGCTGGGTGGCCCAGGAAGCTGCGGAGTGGCAGCTGGCTGAGGATGCAACATTTTGTCTTATCAGGACACCTCATCCCTGATCTTCATTAAAAGAGGCATTTTGCAGTTGTCTGAGCAGTATCCCAGGTTTTTTAATCAAAAACTCAATAAAGGACTAAATGCAGAGGGATGGCCAGATACTGACTGGTTTTGAGGCGA
Organism: Lagopus muta; assembly: GCF_023343835.1. Taxonomy (NCBI): domain Eukaryota; kingdom Metazoa; phylum Chordata; class Aves; order Galliformes; family Phasianidae; genus Lagopus; species Lagopus muta. The sequence continues at coordinate 6,356,140 of NC_064447.1, read as the reverse complement.
GTAATAAAAATTAATAGACTAGTCATACTTCATGAGAGAGCAGTCAGAGGACATCCAAGAGATCGCACAAGAGAAAAACATCCTCAGGAGCTGTATTAGCTCATGTTAACTTACTGTGCAACATGCTGAACCCAAGAATGAACCTGGGCTCTACAGCCCAGTCTTGCAGTCTGCATGGTGATGCGTTCAGGTGAGCACAGCTCACCCCAAGCAATACAAGCCTAAACTTTCAGTGACCCACACACAATTTGCACTGATTTCCTGACCAACATGCCAAAGCTCCCGCTCAGTCAGGAGGAAATAACTGCTTGTAGATTTTGCAGGACTTCCCTCAGATATTGTCATAGCATTCAGCATAACTGAGAGTAAGCCCAGAAGGGGAATTTTCTGTGGACTTCTACAGAAGCATCAAGGTCTCTCCTTCACTCTGAAAGGCTGCCTTCCAATCAGGGGTCCAAGAAGGTAAAGGACACCAAGTTTACGTCAAGATAGACTCTTCAGGAAGCCACCCACTGACTTTGGTTGGTGGTTTACACGTAACAATTTTATTCAAAAAGATTACCAAGATTAGTTTTCCTTTTTCCCCCCCAGAGTGAATCCCCTGGAGAAATAAAAAGGTGAAACTCATAACTTTTGTCAGTTTGAGCTGTTTAAAAAAAAAAAAAAAAAAAAAAAGGAAAATGCACAAAATGCTCTTTTCTTTTGCTTCACTGCTTTTCTTTTCCCCAAAGACTCTCCACTCAGCAATACCCAACAGGCTGCACACACATTCACAAGTAAATGCTATTACACCTTTCACGGACTCTGGTTTTAGTGAGTATTTATCCCCCCAAATACCAACCTGAGGGCATTCTTAGAGTTAAAATTCATTGAGACAGTATTTGGTCACTGTTTGCTCATCAGTGTTTCACTCCACAGCGCAGAGTTCAAGCCAGGCTGTGGTATGCTGGATGACATTATTTGAAAAGTTATGAGAAATCCCATTAAAGCTTTTCTCAGTAACTTTCTGAACTTCTTTTTTCCTGGGCATTTGCCACATCGTACTGCCCTCCAAACTCTTGCTGCCTTCTTTCAGAAATTTCCCTCTAATCTAGTGGAAACTAAAGTGCTTTTAAAAAGAAGTGACATAGATATACATACACGTGTGCGTATATCAAATTTATATAGGCTGAATTGGCTCATGCTTTCCACTCTCCAGCAGCTTTTCTGGCACAGTTTCTCTCTCTCTCGCCTATAAAGGTATCTGGGAAACATGGTTTGCCCTACTGCCTGTGATTTCTGTTGGCTTATTTCCAATATCAAAATAAAAGCAGAAATGGGAAAGAAAAATAGTTCACGTCCCAACATTCATTCCTCCTTTTGCCCTCACCTAACCTACAACTAATGCACACGCTCAGAAATGAAATTACACCTGGTGAATGTTTGTATCCCTTCTGCAGAGCAGTCAGTACCCAGCCCTTTTTGTTCCCTTCCTTATCATAATCAAGTGCTGGCTTGAGCAGTCAGGGCTCCATATTTCTGAAGCATAATTATGTCTCAGCATTGTTTTTGCAGCCTCACGCTTCGTTACAAAACCCTGAGCCACACCAGCTTTACCAAAGAAATCCATTTCCTTGTGACTCCAAGAAAAGATTGTCTAAAGCTCCAACTGTTCCCTGGCTTTGCGTTATTTTGCTTATCAGGGACTTGGTCATAAAGGCTGTGCAGTCACATTTTATTGCCCAACACCAATTAAGAAAAGCAGATTTCACCACCTGATGAATCAGATACCGCTCCAATGTTACCAAATACTTCAGATGACCAAGAAATTGTGCACTCATTTAACAGAATGAAAACAATTAGCAGAAACAGAAAGTGGATAGTCCCTCTTTTGGAAACAGTTCTTAGGGAATTTTGGTGATGATGTTAATCGGAAAGGAGGAAGCAGCAGCAATTTCAAACTAATTTTAAAAAATCACGTTAGTGAAGTCTCTGCTGATCATATTCCTTACTGTCAAGGCCAATCCACACAACTCCATCTACACCATTGATGCACATCAATGCCATAAGTCTATTTAAATGACACTAGCAGTAAGTCTATAATCCAAACTACAGACAGTGGGCCAAGCCACTCCCTGCACAATTGTTTACCCTCTGCACTTCAGGATGAGCCAACTTTTTTTTGCTCTCCTCTTATCTCCTCTGACTGTTATTCCCATCTTCTAGCTTCCCTAAATTCTGTTCCCCCTCCCATCCCAGGGCAACCAGAAGCGTATTGGGAAAACACAGGAATGAACATAGAATGGCTTGATTTCTTGATTTGGGAAGAAGCTTAACAATCACCTGATTCCAACCCCCTGCCCTGGGCTGGCTGCACCAGCTTAGGCTGCCTAGGGCCCCATCAAGCCTTGAACACTCCCAGGATGGGACACCCACATCTCTCTGGATAGCACTGCCAGGGCCTCACCACCCTGAAGTCCGTTATGTAGAACTCACTGCTGCATTCAGGACATAGACAGTGCTGGACAAATGGTGATGGTACAGTACTGGTGAAAGAAAAGAATGGCAGCTCATACAGCACTGACTGGTCAGGATCCCATTCTAGACAACTGTAAATACAGCCATGCTGGACTCAGGTCTTTTGGTTGTATGGGTCATATGGTCCTCTTGCTCCCCAGCAGCAGCTTTCATGTGCTGATTCTAATTACATGAGATCAGAAACCTGCTGCAATCAGAAAGCCTCCACAGCATGCTCGCCTTTGACTGCATGGATCTGCAGCTGCCTTCATAATAAGGGCAAGAATACAGAGGAGGATTTAAACTCATTAAACGTTTGAAGGTGCTGGGCCATAAATCATATTACAGATACACTGATTTGATTTTAATATTAGTATTTACTGTCACCTAACCTGTGCTTCAGAGTCCTGAGTTCTAATACAAAGCACTAAATGAGGAGTTTGGGTTCAAACAGGGATTACTATCTGCCTATGTCCAAATCCGATTACAGCCTAATGACCCACTGCGTTTTGTGCTTGATTCTAAATCTGTTTCTTTTTTCAGTTTTCTCTTCTTTCTTGGAACATAGAAGTGATTATTTAAGCCTAAAGTGGGCTACATCCAAACTACAAAAATTATTTCCAGGATGGGATTCAGGCTAAACACTCTGTAGGTTTGTGCTATTTGCTCACGTCACATCTTCAAAGTAGTTAAAACACTAATAGACATATAGATATCTTAGTGTATCTATGGTATCACCTAATCTAAACTCAACTTATGTTAAGCATGCATATAACAGTGAGAAACCAAATAAGGTATCAGACTCATTAACTTACACCTAGTCATATTTATCTTATCTTACAGTCACATTTATCTCAGTTTAATCTTCTGTCCAGAGTAACAGGTTGCCCAAGGAGGCTGTGGATGCCCCATCCCTGGAGGCATTCAAGGCCAGGCTAGATGTGGCTCTGGGCAGCCTGGTCTGGTGGTTGGCAACTCTGCACATAGCAGGGGGCTGAAACTTGATGATCACTGTGGTCCTTTTCAACCCAGGCCATTCTATGAGTGTACATATATACAAGCTATAGGTGCCTGAGTGCTAGTATCATTGCATTATACACGGGCAGAAAAAAAACAACCAGCAGAAATAATTAACTTCGGTACTCTAACAGTGAGAGAAGGCGGCTTTCACAAAGCCACTGTGATCATTACCCTCTCGTTAAGAGTTTCTGAAGTTAAGAACCTTTAAAAATACTAGTGCTATGATTTAAAGTGTGCCAAAGTAACACTAAACAGATCAAACTCTTTCAGAGAGACAGCAAGAGTACAACCAGGAGAAAAAAGATGGGTCTAGGTGTGGGGGAAGTAATCCTTAGCTGCCTCACCAGACAGAGCAGACAGCTTCAGTTCCTATGTATGGGCAAGAGAAAGTAACTAGTGGCAGTGAGCAGAGTTTCCAGCTGTTAAATCAAAACTCACTTGTATTTTCTAGTCTACACATAGGCATATAAGAATTCTTCCGTATTGTTTTTTGAGCTCAAAGGCATTTACAATAGCATAAAAAAATACATCCTATAGATAAACACCACAAAAAGCTCAGGCTTACCAGGCTGCTCACTTTCACTGCAGGCACAGCTCCAGAACACAGATCAAGGAAACCAGCAGATGCAGAACCTCAACACCCAGAGCTCTGCACACACACTTCTACAGCTTCTCTGATCACCCAGGTGCTGCTCTGCTCAGCTGTAGCCTATCTGCCATCTAGTACCCATCCACAGCTTTTCCTAACCTCCAGTAATTAAAGCCAGAGAAAAGTGCTTTCAGCTGCAGCATTACAGCCTGCTTGTGCCTACTTACCCACAAGTTAAAACAGTCATTGTTCCTGGTCCTTTAAATACTAAACACAAGACAGTGAGATTTTTTTAAATTATTATTATTATTACTATTTTTTTAAACTGATGTTAGCCTTTGCTTTTTTCTCAGGGAAGCTCAGGGCTGACTTACAGCCAATGGGTTGCACTGGGCAGCTGCCAGATGGCCATATCACCTCTCAGAAGAGGTTTCCCTTTCTAGCTGTCCTTGTTATTTATAGACAATAAGCAGTGCCTCAAAAAATAAAACAAAACAAAAACCAAACTGAAGGGAGTGAAGGGGAGGGATGGCTTCAAGTTATTTGGTTCTTCATTTAGCTGCTGCCTGATAAGTGTTTGCCAAGGTCTCTTTGAACAGCTTTTTAAAAAACTTCCCAGTATCTGTGTGTGTGTGGGGGGGGGTGGAGAAGAAGGGGGAAGATCACAGAATTGTAGGGGTTGGAAGGGACCTCCAGAGATCATCGAGTCCAACCCCCATAGTCAATTATTCATAGCTCAGGAAGTCTGGAGATAAGGGAGAGGCTTTAATTTCAAAATAAAAGAACACTCGGTCTGAGAACAGCCTGCAAAATAGCCAGCTTAGGAAACTGGAGAGGGAGCTGTTTTATTTGCTTGAGATGTTAACTTACTTTGGAATCCAGAGCGTTTAGGGTGGAAAAGCAGCTGGAGGAGAAAACCAGTGCAGGCTTCTGCCTGTGTTTCCAAGCAATTCCACGGAATGTCAGGAGACGGTGGTGGAACTGATCCCTCGCTTTAAACTAGACAGCTGCTTGTGTACATTACGGAGCACTGCCAAAGCACATCATTTCCTTGTTTTGATTTTCTGATAATAAACTTCATTTTATTGTGCTGCTTTCCCCTCCTGCTGCTGCTGCCATGAAAGTTTCAGGTTAGCCCATGCCAACCTAGTTTGCTGCTGCCTCCTGTCCTTGGAAGGCAGAGAAAAAAATCACAAACAGATGAATTTAGCTGTGTTTGAGCTGAGCCACCCAGCAGCCAGCATCTGATCAGCTGCTATCCAGCTGCAGGACGTGCTGCCAGCAGCTCAGAAGGGTAGGAGGTTGGTGTGGAGAGCTGAGGGTGTGTTTTGGGGTGAATTTTTCAGCATACGTGTGTATGCGTGGTGAGAGTAGCGGTTGGACTGCTGAGACAAGAAGATACAGATGTGTCTGTAGGGTTCACAGAAGGCTGGAGGAGAAGCTGGGAAGTATAGGGCAAATCCATGGAAGACGAAATTTTGTATGGTGTGGTGCAAGCAACACAGCTGCTCTCCCAGTGCATTCATCAGCCACAAATAACAGAGCCACGTCTCTTTCTTAATTAGTCCTGAAAAAAATAATGATCTATCACTTGCTGTTATAATTTCTACTACTAAACAAAAGATTGATTACTCAGGGATTGGCAGCAGTAGCGATGACTTGCTTCAGTACTCAGAAAAAGATAAAAAATCCCAACAAAGACCCCCAGGCTGCAACTGAAAGTGAGAATCGCTTGAATGTGCCCAGTGAAGGTGCCCAAGTGTTTCTCGTTTGCCACCACAGACAGTCTCAAGCAGCAGAAAAATTTACTGCACTTGTGGAAAGCTTAGGTCTGCTGACTTCTCTGTAAGGATGGATTTATATTCCTGTGCTTTTATGATATTGTAAGATAGAAATGAAAAGCAAACATTAGGAAGAAAGCTATGGAATAATCAGTGGCATTTCTAATAAAGACATACAAGTCCAACAGAAGTAAAATTTCAACATTCTGTCATTTGAATATATTCCATTTTGAGTTAGCCAGTTATCTGGTGAACAATTAGAAGTATTCCTTGTCATAAAAAATGGCCTTTTCACAGCAACCTGTAGCTCAGTTATCTTGTTTTGCAAGTACAGAGGAAAAATGGCGAGGCAATTAACGTCGGGTTTGCAGGCTAAAAACGCCCCAGCTGCAGTAAACAAAGCCTGAAATTAGTTTTAATTCGAATGCTAAAGCCCTTTAAACTGCATTTATGCTAAGTAAACCACTGTAATATTAACTCTGGGGTTAAACTAGGCAGCTTCTGAGTTCAGACAAGTCTGGAGTTCTTTGAATTGCAGACAGAAACAAAATCACCAGAACTCATCACACAGCTGCTTTACACCACCTGGAGCAAGCAGGAAGGAGCACTGCTGTGCCCACCCCACATCACTCCCATTCCAGTGACTACCAGTTGTTCAGTGGGTGCTTTCCATGGAGACAAAATGGCCTCTACAGAGGCTGCAATGGACAAGAGGCCAATTTTTGCTGCCAGATGAACAGAATAACACCATTTCCCAGCCAGCTCTTTGGCCAGTCGTGTCCAGAGCCCTGATGACATCTTAAGTGTATTGAATTTAGATCTCGCTGAGAATTTTGTATATTATTTATGAGAATTGATTGATTTTTCTCTTCTGCGAGGGAATAATATAGTGTACAACAATGGGTTCCTCCCTTCTCTTCTGTGCTGCTGGTAAAATAATCCCTGCATCGCTGTCAGGTTGAACAGACTGCCTCATTCTGTAGCTCCTGTCTACTGCTGATTCACTAGGAACTCAGAGAGAGAAAAAAGGAAATTTGTGCCTACCTCTCCTGTGAACACTGCATTACAAACGTATTTATTTCGTCTCATTCCAAAGCACATTAAAATCAAGAAGAAATGAAGCATGGGGAAACAGGAGTAAGTTTCTTCCTTCCTCTCACCATGTATTATGCATGTTTGCTTTTTGTTAGCTTACACCTGACATCCAAAAGACTGTTACACAATTTATGTTCATGCTTTTTTTTGATGCAGTGAGGCTTCCATTGTCCCTTTGTTTTTTAACAAAACATGGCGTATCATAAGACAGACAGACTTGCAAAGTGAGACTATGGCAGAATTTGTGTCCCTGCTTTCCAAATTGTGATGCAGATTACCTGTCCCAGCTGAATAACTACTTGGCTCAGGAGGTGCTCCAGCTCCAGCTGTCCCTTTTGGCTTTAACTGTACACATTTTAAAGACAGTGTGATGGGTTCAGCATCCCTCCAGGCACCACTGGATCTGGATCTGAGTTAAAGGGCGGGATTATAGTGGATCCACTCCCCTGGAGCATCTGGTTCCTTACGATCTGTTGTTCATCAACCATTTCCCAAGAAGGAAGTTGATCTTCACTCAAAGAAGCCACTGTCCTTTAACCTACCTGACCCCTTCCACTTCATTATTTTACTGAAATTTTACTTATCTAGACTTTCTTTTAACGAGATGCTCTCTGCTTCTGTTTCATCCCCACTTTCAGTGATGAAGACATGAGCATCACCCTTCTCTCCCTCCAGGAGAATGGCTCAGGCTATAGCAATAAGCCATAAGCAATAAGGGAAAGAGAACAAAGAGGTGGGCTGAGGACAAAGCGAGGTTTGCCCTGAGCCTTCTGGGGAAATAAAAGCTGCAGAAGCTAGTTTGAATTGGGAGCCAAGTACAGAATGTCACAGAAATAATTTTTTCTATTTTTTTAAGTACATTTTGAAATCAGAAGAGGCCCATTTTTTTAAATTCCATATTAATGTTTTTACTTATTTAAACCATTTGGAAAGATTGAATATCTTCCTTTCTGTTTCAGAACTCGAGAACAGATAGTTATATTTAAACCAGTGCCCCACTGCTCCCTGCCTCAGGGAAATGCAGTGAGTCCAAGAACCTGAAAGTGAAACTCACTGCCCTGCAATAAGTTAAACTGTAGCTTTCAAGGAAGAGAAGCATTTACTAGAACAGCACAATTCTGGTTTTGAACAGCCAAGCATGTACAAAACAGCTGCAAAGAGCTCACATGCTTTTCCACTCCAAGGCTGCTCAGTGGCAACACAAAACAACACCTTGAATCAATCAGAGGAGAAGGAGACACTCAGTGGAAAAAACAGCTCTCCGCTTTGGAAGAAGTTTCTGCATGGACACAGCATTACCTAGCAAAGGGAGAAGTGTGCTGGGATCTGAAAGGATGTAACTCCAGTGCTGAGATCAATTCAGCTGCACAAAAGCAGAATCCTGCTCGCAGCAGCAGTGTGCCAAGCAGCAGGCTGCATGGGAGGACGTTGTTGTTGGCTGTTTTGCAGCCCCTCAGCATAGCTGCTGTTTACATCAGTTGCAGCAGTGTAGATATGAGCTTGGCACATACGATTGTGGCTGGTTTTCTGCTGGCTTAATCAGATGCAGGCTACAGCCCTGAATCCACAGTGCTGAAAATCTTCCCCTTCTCACATTCCAGGCATTTAGAAGAAACTATTTGTGTGAGCTGAGTCTTTGTTTTGAACAGGAAGGATACTGTCATCACGCTGGCAAGGAGTGCCTGTGAATGTGGTTGTGATTCCCTCCCCAGTGCAAATCCCTCAGATCTTCTCAGCCCCTTGCACAAGACTTCAGACTAAGAACAGAAGCCAAAGGGGCCTACAGCCCACAGTTGTGCTGCACATACCAAATGGGGAAGAGGACACAGGAGTAATATAACTGACGAAAAGAAGAAGAAGGGCAGGGCTGGACACAAGAGGCTGCCAGGACCCACAGCAGACGAGCTGCAGTTGGCCTGGCATGGTGCTGCTGGCATTTCATTCTGCTTTGTTCACAAAATGAAGCTGTTAAATTCTGTTGTCAATAAGAAAGTTCACAAAGTCCTTTCCCCAGTTCTTAGCTCTCTCCCGGAGAAAAATAATAATTAATAAAAAAATAAATCAAGGATGTTACCAATCCCACACGGCTCAAGGGGGGTGGTATTGCCCTTTATTGCCTCTGTCTTCAGACTTAGCAGGATGAGGGCAGAACAGTCTTTCTGCTGTTCTGTTGTCATCACAGCTGTACGGGCTCTCCTGGTACCAAATGGATGGTGATGTGAGGGGAGGAGAATTTCTTCTATGGGAAGATGACATCTAGCCAGAGAATGACAAAAGCTTGGAAGCCAGTTCATAGGAAAAGGGCAGTGAGGCATGTAAAATGCCAAAGCAAGCTTGTCAAATGCATGCCAAGAAAGCAAAAAATAAAACTTGGTTAACGGAAAAAGTCTGTCTTTATCTCTGAAGCCTGAAAGCAGAAAGTGTCTGCTGGCTGCTCAGCCACATCCTAGATCATCAGCCAAAACAAATGAAAAAAAGCTGAGGCTGGGTGGAAGTTTGCACAGCCACACCTGGAGGAAGCAAGCTTCAGCCCTCTGTTTGCATGCGCTGCCAAAAAGCAAGCCTTCCATGACAACACACATCAAGATTATGACGTGTTCCCTACTAAGTACATCTGCTATCAAACCAAGAAACTAACAAAAAGATCTACAACTGTTTGAAGAACAACAAATAACACACACAGGCACAGTGATGCCTGTAAAAGAGCTAAAGTAGGAGGAAAAAACAGCCTTCTCTACAAAGTCTTCAGGTACTGAGCATCAGACTCTGGCAAGAGCCAGGGCTGCTGTGAGATACCCTGCAGTAAAACAAAACCCCTCATGCTGACTCCTTCAATTTGGTAATCTTCATTCTTGTCTATATGGCATTATCAGCTGGAAACTGACATGCTCAATGGTTTCAGAGACCTCAGATTCCATTATTCTGCACTTACTAATTATAAACGCTTTGCCAAATATCTGATGTTTTCACTGGCTGAAAGCCCATGTTTAATGGGCTGATAAAGAACAATACTGTCAGAGAATGGCATGTGATTGGTTACATGGGGCAACTGAATCCGTGCCCTCAGGAGGTGCCTGCCCTGCCTGAGTGAACATTCCTGGCTGAGAAACTGAATGAAAGCTTCTCTCAGAAGAGAATTTCATATTTAACTATTCCAAGTGCTACTGAGCCTTCTCCTGCCATGCTGAAAGCTGAACATCAATGTGTGTTACTCCTCTGACCTGCAGTCAGTGGCTGGAAGGCAAAGTATCTAGCAGTCCAATCAAGTTGGGCCCCAAGACAATCTATGGCAAAGGTACTTCTTCCTTCCCTTAAAAAAAGAGAAGACAAACAGATCGACCCCAATGTGATGGTGTCCATGTGCTCTAAGTACTTTTTGGTTTTAGAACTAAATCCTTTCTGTGAAAACATGTCAAAGTACGTTAACTAAACAAGGGATTGGAGTGAGAGAACAGAAGACCAAACACCTCCAACAAGATGGCGATCAGCAAGATAGCCTCAGAAAGCAGCTCAAGGATCTCAGAGGTATCGAGAGGCTCTTCTCCAAAACATTCCAGCAGCTGCACTGGCTTCAGATAGCTCTTGGCTTACTTCACTCTGTTTCATTTTTCAAAATGCCTTATGCTGGTGGAAAGAGGAAAATACCAAATGAGTGTTAGTACTTCTGGCTCCATGATGCCCTGGGCCTTTGTCCTCTGAACTCTTTTAACTGCTACAATGACTTTTTCTCAGCCTCTGGAGGTTGCACTGATGTAATGGTTTTAGTTTGACCTACAAGCTGAGTGGATGCTCATTCTGATGGCAATCATATGCAGTAACATTTCCAGAAGAACTCTGTAACCCTTTTCCTTGAAGTCAAACACTCAGTCTAGTATGAACAAAAAAAAATCACTTATTTCTCAAACATTCTACCATGAAGTCTTCAAGATGTTAATGCTGCAGAGATGAGGCAAGGGAAGAAGGCAAAAAACCTACACCTCTGAACTTAAGCATACCAGAGGCTTCTGGTAACCACGTGAGGAAACAGAATTGCAGCAGAAGCAATGGGTATGCAGTAAGCTCTGGAAATGAATAAACCCCAGAGCTGGTTTTCTAGCCACAGTCAGATCCTGACTTCTCCTGTTGCTGATTGTGTTCCTCACACCTTCCCAGTTATTTACCATTTATCTTACTTGTCACTTCACTCATCTTTTTTACACAGTGATGTCTTCTCAGAAATAAATGTCAAGGGTAAGAAAGGGAACAGAAGCTACCATCTCCCAGAGGCTCGTGATTTCTCTCTTTAAGTCATTTAAGTCAGATTACAGATCTGGAGATTAGAGACATCTTTATAGGTCTTTGTATTAGATGAAATATCACAAGCCCAATTCTGTTCATAATACTTATTCCCTTAGTCTGTGTTGAGAGAATGTTTCATTGAGTATCACTACATCAGCATCAGCACATCAGGTGGAAGCACCATTAATATAACCTTTTCAGGCTAGCTAACCAAAAAAAGGCATCCATTCAGTTTGTTTGGAATTCAAACACCACTTTAAAAAGGAACTAACACAAGTTTTAATACACATTTTCATGAATGCTTTAACAAAAAGAGCAACCACAAACTGAAATAACCTCTCACTGATGAACCTGTTGAAGTGGTGGGCATGTTACACCACTAGATGAGCAGTCTATTCATCTACTCATCATGGACCATTAGATGCAGATGAGCTTTTCCCAACCTGCTGCACCTGTGTTTTGAGCCATTAGCATTAGCAGAAAGATGAAGGGTGGATGAGCAGAATAACAAGCTGTAGTTGAGTCAGCTCTGGTTTCAAGCTCAGGCAATGCTTCAAAGTGCTCACTGCCAATGATCTCACTCGAATCACTGAAATGCCTTAGTTTCACTTTTCATTTTCCTGGTTCAGCTGCCGTGCTCATCACCTGGGGAGGAGCTCAGTTTCTATTTCTCAGCAGAGCCTCTGCACACTTAGGTTTCCTGCACTCCTACAAGGCTTGTTTACAAAATAAAGGATTCTTACATTTCCACAAGCATTCCCAATCATTTCCAGAAAAGTAAGGACAGGACATAAAACTGTTAGAGAACATCCAAAGGAAGGCTGCAAAGATGGGGAAGGATCTAGAGAGTAGTATCTATGAGGAGCAGCCAAGGTCCATTGGTTTGTTCATCTCAGAGCAGAGGAGACTGAAGGGAAGCTCCATGGCCCCACATGGCCAGAATTCAAGGTTTGGACAAGGATTTGAATGTTGAGTTGTTCTGTATGGGGTTCTAGGTGAAGACAGGAGATGATGTGAAGATCTTTGTGGGTCCCTTCTAATGATTCACTATCTTTGCCAACAATGTTGTTGAATGCAATGGATGAGTGGCTGTAAGGACATTCCTTCACAGCAGTTGTTCAGATCAGTGAGTCAGTTTTAAATGCCTAAGCACACATTCTGCACTTTGCTAAAACAGCTCAAAACGTACATTTCGTGATGGGAAAACTGCAGTCTTCCGTGACATAAGCATTGTGTCCAAAGGTCAATGGCAGAGAATGCATAAAGCAACTTTATTCTTTCCCGTCAAATGTATCCAGGCTACTTTAGATTGCAGAAATTTGGGTATTTTAGTTCTCAACACAGTTCCATCTATTTAAGATAAATTTGCATCTGGTGTTTCGTTTTTTTCCTCAGTGAGGGACTAAGCATGACGAGAATGTCCTACCAACAACTGCACAAATGACTTCTGCTTTTTTCTTTTCTCCTCTTTTGACCAGCGAGTTTCACTTTTCCACCCTTTCAAATCCATCTCATGTAATCAGAACTGGTTGCAACACTTCCTCACAAGGAGTTGCATCAGTATATAGAAGGATGTGAAAACTTGCAAGTTAAGGGCAGAAGCAAATGACTTCTTGAACATTTTTACAAAGAAAAACACATGAAACTAAGTACTCTTGAATGTAATTTAAATTTAAGCTTCTGCCTATCTTGCCATTAAAATCCATCTCTGGAACATGAACGCTGAGAGTCACCCATAGAAGGAACATGCAATTGGTTGCACTGATGGACAGATGAAAAAGGATGGTTAGATACTTTTTCCATTAAAAGAAAAAAAGGGCTGGGGTTTTCTTAACTAATTTATCTTGTCAGAACAAGAAGTCTGTAGTGGGCATTACTGTCTTTGCTTTAAACAGTACTCTTTTTCTCCCTGATTTCCACAGAAAATCATTTGAAAGATAAAAAAAAAAACCCTTTTCCTTTTTATATAACAAATGGATATGGCCTAAACCAATAAGCGAGCATAAAATGAGTGCATCTAATGTGACCACTGAGGCATTTCAGACTTAATTACATCTGAAGCAGACTTAACCACCCATTTCTATCTCGTTTCACGCAAACAATAATTGCCTCGGTAGCCACACTGCAACACTATACAATTAACCACATCCTAGAGGAGCTGGAAAAGAAAAAAAGGGAAAGCAAACAGCCTCCAGAGCCATCTGCCTGTGCCCCTGGATTGCTCCAGCAGCTCTCCCTGCTGCAGGAAGAACCAGGACCGTTCCTCTGGGCTCAGTGTTTCCCCATGCCAGTTGCCTGAAGCAGGTAGCACTCCATTGCCCTGCTTCCCTCTTCAGTGCTTCTTGACTTACGCTAACAGAGGTCAGAGATGCAACAAGCACATTCCTCAGGCTGTGTGTACTGTGCACAGACAATCCTTATTAATCTTCTATTGAAATTGTACTTCCACGTTAAAATGCTGTGGGTTTCACTGCAAGCACCCAAATGACACTGCCCCAAGGGAAAAAAGGCGTTGTTAAAGTCAGTACACTGCTATAAACACAAACAAATGGCGCCAATAATGAGAGGTATAAATGTTGAAGTTAACGTCCCCACATAAATCGTACCCTGCATCTTCTGTCAGAGACCATCCACGTGTGGTTTTACAGCTCCAACGGTGCTCCTCTGGGCCAAGGAACAAATCTGTTCTGAACACCATCAATTTCATCCTTCTTTGAACTTGGGGAATGGAAGAGACAAAAAACTTTTTGCTACATGCTAAGGTCCTGTCACCGGCAGGGTTATCTGCAGGCTTACCTGCAGCCACATAGCTGAGGTGCTCTGCAGACTCAAAGCTTGAGTGGTAGGAGAGGAGTTCGGGGCTCTCTTAGCCAGTGGGTAATGCATGTCAGGCTAGTGTAGCACCTTGCTACAGTGCTACTCAGCACTCAGATGCTCTCACCTATGGATGCCATTCCCTCTCATTTTACACACCACATCCACTGCATACCGTTCAAAGGACACAGCTCACAGCCACCTTCACACCAGCACATCTCCCAGACCATCAGCAGCATGCAAAAGCCACTCTGTTTGCTCCAGGACTGTAGGAAGCCCATCAAGGGCCACACGTTTACTTTATGCCTTGCAGATAGTGGGTTTTTTTTTTTTTTTTTTTTTTTTTTTTAATTAAGCAGGTTGAATTATATATTTCCAGTTTGATCTGTTTCTTCTGTCGACTTTGATACAAAGAACAGGATTTCATGCTGCATGCTGAGCTAAGGATCCATCCTACCTAGTCTCCTGACCTGGAGGAGGAAAGCCAGCAAAGCATGGTGCAACAGTTCCTTCTAGAGGAAAAGAGTTTCTAGGGATCCTCCTGGTTCACTGCACAAAAGTGATTATTGGATTTAACACCTAAAAATAACACTCAAATATTCTGCAGCAACACAATGCTGCAGATTTGAAATTGCTCCAAAACAAGCCCTGCACAGCCTGAACAGAGCTATCAGATAGAATGGGTGCAGGTGTACTGACACAGTGAATCCCAGTGCAAGTTACCTGCACAAGGGCCCAGCTCAGAGCTTGTGGGAGCATGTCCCAGCCTTCCAGTATCAGGCTTTTTATTTAACACTGAAATCAGAAAAAAATTAATAAAAGTACAACAGCCAGCTAATAACTGACCCCAACATGAGCATGAGTTATAGCTCCAGCACAGATGGAGGCATGTTTCTTGTTTGCACTGCAATGTCTGCAAATTGCCCATTTGAGGAACCAACCCTCCTTTAATTCTCAGAGTTGAGAAATACAGTGGTTTTTGTTCCTATTGTTTCCTTAATCTAGGAGTCATTCTGAAATGACAGCTCTGTGTATAGACAACAATGTCAACACTGACGTGCCCTTAAGCCAGAAACAATCTGTCTCTATGTCTGGTTCTCATTTTTGAGCCACTTACAAGGCTCTTTAAAGAGTCATAGCAAACACCAAGTTGGAAGGACCACACAAAGATCATCCCATCCAACTCCCATCTCCACCCAGGACCACACAAAACCCAAACCCTATCTCTGAGAGCAGTGCCCCAATGCTCTGTGAGCTCTGGCAGCATGGAGCTGTGTTCACTGCCCTGCATAGCCTGATCCACATCCACTGCCCTCTGGTGCAGCACCTTTCTCTGACACAGCTCCACGCCGTTCCCTGAGGCTCTGTTGCTGTCCCCAGAGACCAGAGCTCAGCGCTGCCCTCTGCTCACTGTGCAGAGCTGCACAAGGCCTCCCCCCTCCTTGACCTCTGCTGCTCTGGGCCAAACAAACCCAGGAGCCCCAGCTCCTCCTCACACCTGTCCTTCCAGACTTCTCACTGTCCTCACAGCACTCCTTGGAGCACTCTCTAACATCTCTCAGGTGCATACTTCCTTCAGTCAGGATAACATTTAAATAGTTGTTCGAAGAAGTAAAAAGCAAGTCCTGGTTGAGTCTCATCACCAGCAATGCCTTGCAGGGCCCAGGCTGTTGGCTGATTCTGATTCCTCCATTTTGAAGTATCTGAAAACAACTTCACAATAAATTCTCCTTACTTCTTTCTGAGGCTGGACTCTTTCCAATTCCAGTTGTACCCAGTGGTTTAGGAAAGCTTCTTTCTAAAAGACAAAGCTGCACCAGCAAACTGCCCAGCAACCCAGCTTTCCACAGGCTTTGACAGATTTCAGTGCAGACCAACCTAAGGATTGTTCAGTCTTTCTATGGACACTTTGATACTGCATTTAAACTGTCTTGTGGGTTCTTAGGCTCAAGTTCAGAGGATGCACGGGCATTGTATTTTCAGCAGTCCCACTGATCAACCTCTGGCAGTTAAAGATTTTTTCATGTTTTCCTCCCATTCGATCCCACCTCAGAGACAGGAAAATGTGAATACCTGGGAGTGACTCCCCAACCTTACATCTGCTCCATTAGCTGAAAATTCTGGGCAGACCTTTTTCCTCAATGTTTGGATTCAGAGCTGTGGCACAAATGAAGAAACAAAAGTTTTACAGTTTTACAGTTAAGGCACTCACCAGGAACAGAATTACCTGCTACTGCACCAAGACCAGAATGATAATTTAGTTAATGCCCCTTTGTAGCAAACAAGCTAAAGCAATTCACATCAATGCACTCTGCAAATGTGAACTTCATAACCAGACCATTAACTATTAAGTTTGTCATCAGTATAGTTGTAAAAGGTGAGATAAGGATCAGACAGGCGAAGTAACCTGTCCAAAGCCCAGTCAAGCTGAAGGAAAGGTGAAGACTGCTGATGCCAGAATAACACACACACGCTGCATTATGTGAGAGCTCATCTAAATGCAGCTGCAGAAAGTTAGCTCTGATTATAGGAATAACAGGTCTGATTTTCTTCTCTGATACAGTGGAAAAACAGAGGAAGCCAAACTCCTAGCTATGGCTCAAAGACACCTGTGGTTTTCAGGAATGCATCAAGTTCCCTTCCCCTACCATACATCTAATGCTATGATTTATTCAGAAAGTTGCAAAGAAGCTTGAAAGACCTATTTTTACTAAAATTTAGGCAGGCAAGACTACTTCCCCCCAAATCAGTTTGGCAACTACGTAAGAATTACAAGTTATCTAGCAGACAGCGGTTGCAAAGAACACTTTCGCAGGAAGAGCCTTGAAGCTGATAACTGTGATAAGCAAATTCAAGTGAACTGCACCATGAAGAAGCAGCGACACAGAGCTGCTCACATCTTGTTCCCAAGAACTCTGGAATTAAGTCACACCTTCTCACATCAACAAATGAGTTTGCATAGGATAATATGCACACAGTATACTAAGGCTTAGAGGTGTGGGTAAACCCAGTGCCCTCACAGATGACTTTTTATAGTACCAGTAAAATAACTGACATGCTGTGTAAAGAACAAGTATATTGAAAGTATATGCAATTCGTAACACACACCATATTGTATTCCTGTAGATTAGCAGAGAAACAGCTGTCTCACCAGATCTGAAACATTTTGGTGGTAGATCAGCACAATTTGGAACCTACTTTGTAGTTTTACTCATTGATGTTTTCATTCTTACTCACTCCTAATTTCCCCTCAGCACAAGGGCAGTAACAACCATTTGTCCATCTCCTGGCCCACAAGGGAAATGCAGACAGACAAAGTTAACCTGCACCCACCAGCATGCACCTGAACAAGAGTTGCCTACATTTGTGTTGCTGCTCCTGTGGTGCCCAGAAGAAGAGGAGAAAGACCTTAAATAGAAGACAGTATCAGAAGAAAAAAAAAAAAAAAAAATAGCCAGACCGTTTCTTCCTCTGAATCAACAGTGAGTCACAACTCTGACAAACAGACTGGAGTCTGAAGCAGCACTGCACAGAAAAATTCCTCCCTTTGGTCTAGCCAATAAGAACCACTAAGCTAAGAAATAACCATGGGCAATAGCAGCTCTTCTGCCCAAAGATCAATTGCATTGCTAATTTCTTTCTTATTGTCATTGCTTTTTCACCCTTGAGAAAAAGCACTCAAGTGCTACATAGAAATAAAGGGTAAATTTTTTCTTTATCAGATATTACCCAAACCTGTTTGAGTTCTCATCTTGACCGCAACGTTCCAATTTAGTATTTGTTAGTAAGGGGCCTCTACTACCGAGATGGATACTAGACTCCAAAGAAGGATACATTCCTTCCCACCTCCAGCTTATGGCAGAGCTATTAGAGAGACTTTTGGCCACCCAAAATGGCATGCCCACCTTCAGGATATAATCCTAAACAAGGCCAAACCACACAAACCCTGTCTGTTTAGTACGGCCCTGAAATCAGTGGGAAAATTTACGAAGTCACTTCTAGATACTAAAAACAAGACAAAAAACCCTTACTCCTGCAGAATGAAGAGTGTTGGCACACAGAAAGCAGCTCTTCCTGAATAGGATGACTTAAAATTATGACAGAAAGTCCCTGCTACAGCTTATGTGAGAAATGTTTTAAATATCAGAGAATCAAGATGATTCTCTTCCTTTATGCACCTACATGAAAGGATTCCCCTCTTCTGAGTTTCCTAAAGCCTTAAATCAAAAACATCCTTAAAAAAAAGTTAGGCAAAAGCAAAGAAGATGAAGGCAAGAGGAAATATAAGCAAATCCCTCTAAGAAACAATGTAAAATCTGATAAAAGGTGCCAATTCAGAATGCTTCATTATTTCTACTTGGACCATTCTTCAGAGAATGCTGTCTCTTCTGCCGGGGAGCCACTATGGGAATGTCAGTTGTTGAATGAATGTACACAGCATCACCCAAGTCTAAAAGCAAGCCCAGACTCCAAAATGCACCATTTCTACCTGCTGCTTGGACATCTTGTCCAAGGCATGCCATCTCCCTGCTGCAGAATTCACCTCCAAAGCTGATGGTTTGCTACAAGCTACTGAACAGAATTTCCCATGCGGGTTATTACTCACCTCACCCTGACGTGTGACAAAACTCGCAAGAGGAACTGAGCTTTACTGACTGTGTAAAATCTGTCGTAATGAAAGTCATATATGGTTGCATTCTTCCTACACCTAACCTACACCAAGATGCAAAATAGTCAAAGAAGCAGGATATGCAGTCTTGTCAGTTCTTGGGACTTCATTACAAGCCTTTTAATTATGGAAAAGATCTCAAAATCTGGTGATAATGCATACTCACAAGCAACTGGTCTCTGAACTATCAGAATTGTACTGAAGTACCTGTTATAATACACTGAGATAACTTTGGCATTTCTCTTCCCCTCCTATGCAATACATAATTACAAAGATCTTATCTAATAGTCTTAATAGTGTATTAGCAATATTATAGCATTATTTAATTAGTAGTCTAGCAGGATATGTCTGCAGTAAAGCCCACAGGATAAGTACTAGGACAGTTATTCCAATATGCAAGCAACAGCTGTGAGCAAGTTGCCCCATTACTGCTTGGTCTGCCTGCTTCTCTGCTTTGTTTGAGAGGACACAGGCAAGCAGTTACCCTCAGTGCTGGAGGCTGGGCAGTTGTGTTATTCAGGGCAGGAGAGTTGTGGGCACATTTTCATTACAGCCAGGATTTCTTAGGAAAAGAAAGTCTACTCGTGTACTTTGTAGGCCTTACCTCCCTTCTACAGCCCTGAGGTTCTTTTCTCTAGGACATGGAGTTCTGCCTATCTCCTTCAGAAACTCCTCCTGTTTCTGAGAGCACTGGCAGTTGGGGCAGAGCAAGCTCCGCAGTCTGGCTATGCCTCCTTGACTCACTCATCCTTCACCATGCAATTCCACATAGCATCTGGAAACAAAGAGCATGTTATCTAGCGTAGCTGTGTAATCAGCCATTCCATAACCCTCAGTTTGGTGGCTTCCACCAGATGACCATGCCACTTCCCAGCCCTTCACTAATAGGTCAAAGCTGATGTATTTGAAGCATTACTGCAACAATTTCAGCTTTCCGAGAAGATCCTGGGGAGGCTGATGCTGGTACATGCCCTAAGGGAGCTCCGCTTTCACTCAACTTCTTGCTTTTGTGCAGGCTGCTATTCTATTATTCCACCTTCACACAGAGGTCTCCCGAAGGCACTCATGTTGGCAGTCCACGTAAATCACTGACAACAGCAATACTGTTGAAGCAAAGAGCCAAATGCTTCCTGGGAATAAGTGACCCATTTTGGAAAAGCACATTTCATAGCAGCGGAGATAGGAAGCCTGGGGAAACACTCTGCTATTAACAACTGTACTAAAATAAGCCTCCTCTCTCAATTTTGTAACAATTGTTTTAATAAGTTTTTTGGCAAGAGGCTGGAATAAATGATCATCCCTTTGCTCTCGTGCCAATTGCATTAACTCCTACGCCCAGCGTCACTCAGACAATTGGGTCACAACAGCTGTTCTCACTTCACGCACCCAAGTTTGAGCTGCAGTTGGAAATTTTAGACATTTTTCTAAGACAGCTTCTCAGCAGCCTGAAGTTGCTTCAAATAAATGATCCAGAAATGAGGACAAATTTATGCTAAGATGTCTTCCCCCAATTAACCTGAAGTCAAAATTTATTTCTGCAGTAAAATAACAGCTTGTTTTCCCATCCTGTATCACAATGTTTACTGCATACTAAGGCTGAGAAAAACTGATGTATAACTGGGAAACAGCCTGAGGATTCATCTGTCCCAACTGGTCATCCAGACAGGGCAAATAAAAATAAACTGTGGCCCATGTGAAATATAAACCTTTATTTAGGGGCAAGAGAGTGAGGACGGAATGATGAGATCAGTTTTTTCCATCCCACAAGTACAACACTTTCCAGCTTGGGAGAATGAGCCTGAGGACAGGCAAGAGCTTTCAGCATATATATTTTGAAAATCCCAATCTTCAGTCTGATTAATAATGCACTTGCACTTGGCAGCCTGAAAATTTCACCTCTAAAAATCAGCTTTAGAGAACTGGCAGCCATAAGCACTCACAATTTCAGCATCAAGATAAGCCTTTGGGAGAACACTCAAGCCAAACCCAGACACAACTGCACACTCTCCAGGCTGCCTTAGCTACTCCCTTTCAGCTCAGCTGCCTCAACTCCGCGTGAACACTTGCCTGAATAGATTCTTCTCATTTTGCCAACAGTGAGTGATGATTTTGCCAGTTAACTCCCACCACCGCAACTTCCACCATCTCTTGTTATTTGAGAAAATAAAACTGCAGCAGCTCTTCGAAGACTTTTCAGGAAACACTCAGATAAACCAGACAGTGTTCCCAGTTTATACTCAAAAAGATCATTGGGAGCTGTCAGTCCAGTTCCTGCCTACACACCATCCCTACGGCTCTACTACAGCAGCACAAACACACAGTTAGGAAAGTGACTGCTCATAGCTAAAGAGCTAAGAAGTCCAGACCATCCCAGTGAACCTGTTTTTGATACGGAAACATTAACCAGCAGTTTAACTGACAAAGAATAAAGGCATCAGCCTCCAAATGCAGAATTTTAACTTGTTATTTGGATAAGGATGGAGTTACTATGATAAAGGCATGGATCATGCTTTGACACACTTTCACTTTCTTATTTATAACCGTTAGACTGAATTATGAAGACCTCATCAGAAACAGAGGAAATGCAAAAGACAAAAGGCTGCAGATGTCCTGAGCTATAAGAAGGTTACAGGAAGCCCCAAGCTGTTCCAAATGAAAGGGAGGCCATGAATTAGGAAGTACTATTGGCACATCAGAAGTCCAAATGCCAGTAGCAGATTTAAGCTCTTTTTTACCCCCCCCTACACCACATTTTAATATTTGCATCTTACAGTAAATCACAGTATTATCTCCTCTCTTATATCTAGCTTGCTTGTTTCATGGTACAATGGGATTTAATTTCTACTCAAGAAAGCTTCTGGAGCAATGCCTAGTTTGCAAAATAACATCTCATAAGGAACATATATTGACTGTAATTAATTCCCATAGATGGAGAGTCTAATTAACAAGATTTCAAGTAATAACTCAGTTGGATTTAATCCATGAAGTGAACTGGCAACACGCACCAGGAAAGAGGCAGAGGGTGCGAGGATATATGTGGGGAAGAAATCACACACGACAGGCAAAAGGACACGTTCAAAGTGGTTCCCAGCCACTCTCAGCCCTGGATCTTGTCTGTTTTCCATCACCCCGGTGGGTTTCATTTCTGCTCCCTTGTGCATGCTATTTCCTGCATACACAACACAAAATTACCTTGGCTATTTCAGTTTTCAGCTAGAAGATTAATATGCCCAACTCTCATGCACCATTCTTCTTAACAGGAGCACACTTCTGCAAGTTGTGCATTTCACTGCCATTGGACGTCCTTGTGCATCTAATCTAGCAACAGAACATGAAAGGGAAGGTTCTCAGTAACACCATCTTTATTGCCAAGTTCCATTTACAAAGAAAGGTGTTTTGTTCACTCTTGTCCAGGTTTTCAATAGCCAGGACATGATCAGTGCCAGCAAATACAGACTCAGCTTAGAAATCTGGATTTCAAAGATATACAGCAATACTTTCTAAGTTCAGTCCCCTCCCACTTATATACATTTTTATTTAAATTAACATAAAATATCATCACACTTACTCCAAATGTATAACATAACTTACATTAAATAATTAATACTTATTGCCTGTAGAAAAGACATTTTGGAATCCCATTCACCTTGTGTTTAGACTTCTTTCCATTTAAACGTAGAAGTGCACATTCAGGACATTTTTTTTAGTGAAGCACATTTCAGACATTTTTGAAATGTATTTCATAGGAGGACAGACTTTCATGTTCATTAAATGCTTTAGTATACAAAGCCCAGATACAATCATTCTTCTAGAAAAATACATTTCCCTTTGCACCTGAAACAATCCAACTTGCAAAACAGCTCAAAAGGAAGCAAAAAGTTTGCAACAAAACATCAACACACATTCACAAGTGGAGATGCCTAAAGCCAGTCCCTAAAGCTGAAAATGCTCCCAGCAGGTCCCCTAGAGATGTAACCATCTGTTCTTCAGCGCTACCACAGGTAAAACAAAGCTCCTAGAAATCCTAACAGTCCATAAATGTAGAAGCTTGAAGCTATTCTCACTCCTCTTCAAAAACTATCCTTACGTTCACTGTAAGAACTGTGGCAGAAGTATTTAAATACATTCCCACACACTCAGACTCTCATCTCATAGAGACCTGAGTATCAGATTGCTGTTACCACGTCTTAAGCCCATTTTACACCAGGTATGAGTGTCCACGGCCAAAAGATGACAAAAAAAATCTTGATTATTTTAAGATCACAACATTAAAAAAATCCTGAGAACACCATATACTAAGCTGAGCTTTAACTCTAACCTTTGTCATCAACAAGTATTCCTTGTCATTACTTAGTTAAGCCCTTTTTAAATAAACACGCTCCACACATTCATTTATGCTCAAGAGACAGTCACAACAATGACTCAAATTTCTTTCCATATTCATTAAGAAGCACTGACTTCAAGTTAGCCAAACAAAACACATACTGCCACAGTGCATGTTTATTAGACATGCAAAACTTAGCTTTACATTTGCAATACATTAGCAAACATAACACACAATTTAAAACATCCCGCAAAAGAAATCAAGTTTGAGCAATGTGCATATCCTTAAAAATTCTGGGAGACCAAAATAGGGAAAATTTTGTACAAATGTGATATAAAAATATTTTTCCGTATGAAATAACCTTCTGTTTGAGACTCAGTCCAGAGCTTCATGTCCCACATTTCTATTGCTGCTCAAAAATTCCAGAACAGCAGAAAAAAAGCACAAGTATTCCCCCCCTCCCCACCTCCTTAGACAGCTCTACCCCAGCAGGCTCTGCTTAGATCACCATCAGCTTTGCTGGAGCTGAGAGGAGACAGACAGAGTTGTTACGTATTTTTGTAATTCATGATGCAGACGTGTAGGAAAGATCAGAGCACCAGAGCACAAAGCACAGGAAATCACTCCAAAAACTCAGAGATAATGGAAGAGCAGTGCCCAGGAGAACGATGCCCTGCAGTCAGCAAAGAGCGACAGCAACAGTTCAGAACTTCCCAAACATATCAGGTGCCTATGGCCAGGATGCCTGAAAATGGGTAGGAACCTTATTAAGGAGAGTTACCGCTTTTTAGGGAAAATGCCCAGATCTCTATGATGCCTTGATTTCATGCCTCTTCCTGAATCTCTCACTCAACCCTAAGACTATAAGGTGAAGTTTTCCAGGTGACACCTGTTAGCACAGTGTTCTTTTACGAGCAAATCTCCATATAGCTCTACCTGCTTAGTTGAGCTGGATAGCAAGGACAGCGCCTGAATTCTTAACATGACTTTTTTTTCTTTTGCAAGAGTGCTCATTAGGCTATTTTGTGTTTACCTCTAACACCTGTGCAGCAAAAGAGTGACCAATAACACCAGAGCACCAACAGCACCATGCGATTCAAGTCCTGTGTTCACTTTCACAAAATGACTTCACATTTACACAAAGCTCAACCTGTTTGTCTTACAGCTTCCCCATGGCTTCAAGCAGAGAATTTTATGTTTCATTTACTTCAGGAGAAAAAGAAACCCATTTCCTGCTAGCAAAACGACCCTCAGCTGCATGGCAATTATTGAGCTCTGTAATCAGTAAGCATCTGAGGCTCCTTGCTGTAAGCGTGACAATTACAGCTACTCATGTCTTACTGCTTAATAAGAAAAAAGTCACAGTAACTTCAAGCCTAACGATTGCTGATGCTGCCATAGATTATTTTAAGCATTGATTTTTAAAATTTTACACAGAAGAATCCTTCAAATCCACAGAAAAACATTATTTCCCCCTGTATTCTGTCAACATGGGACAAAGGGTTTCTATGAATAACTGGACACAGACTCAAACTCTGATTACCAACTAACGTGGAGTCCTAAATTCTAGAGAAGGAAGAAGGGTTTTAAAGTGCTGTATGTCCATACTTCAAGAATATTTCAGAAGAGTAAATCAATTCTGGAAGATATTACTGATTTTTTTTTTCTCAACAAATGACTTTACAGCACAGCTGCAAGTTTCTCTACAGTGAAAAGCATTATGGAGTTTCTTTAACAGGTGTAATTTTATAAGGTCAGATTAATTTAAGGAACAGAAGTCAGAATTTTAGTTCATCATGAATTCACAGAATCACTTTATGAGTGAGCTGTGAAGGATGAGCTCACTCTTTACAGCATAATTCATGACTATGCACAAAATACAGCCTCCAGTATTAATACGTATGACTGTACTTCTAGTAAATTTGTTTTAACCCACATAGCTAGTGAAAAACAGGGCAGAAAGCTAAATGTTAGGTTTCTTCCTATATCCAAGAATTTCAGATTCTTGTAAATATCCAAGAAAGAAATTATTGTACACAGGTTTATACTACAAGCATCACCCACTAGTAAGGCAGACACTGGAACTGAGCACTCCTTCACCACACGCATGCTGCCACTGTTCTGTTCACAAAGGAAACGCTGGAGCCCTGTCCATTGCTGCCCACCGTGCTACAGAACAGCAAAAGGACCTGCAAGAGGCTGTGACACTAAGCAACTGCTATCCTGGTAAAACTCAATACAGTGAGACACAGATCACAACACAAAGCAACATGCAGCAGGCCTTGGTGTTTTTGGTGTCTCTTCTCAAAAGGAAAGGACTATTAGAGATGTTTTATGGTATCAGAATATGGCTCAAGATAGGCACAGCCTCTACAAAACATGCCGAGCATTTACCACCTCACAACATATCAGCATTTTTCTCATTTTCTCCCCTTTGGCCTGCAGTATTGCACTGAAAGAGCAAGAATGGACAGTAGTTCAGCTGCTGCTCTCATTTGCAACTTGGTGTTTGGATTCGGTTAAACAGAGTGATGCTACACTGACTCACATCAACTTCTGTTTTAGAAGAAGGTGTATTTGTGGCTGATGTGCTAATGCTTTCTTGGTCGAGTTTCCTTTTTACAGTGAAACGAGGATAAGGAAATAGCCTTTGAGTTTTTCTGATAAGAGACAGATATGATACTCTTCAAGGAATTGTAGATTAGTAACAACACAACTCACGGAGATAAGATTGCCAGATGACGTACTGCAGCATCTCCAGAGCCTGTAATGCAGCATGAAGTGCAGTCAAACTGTACACACATAACAGTACCTCAGTTGCCTACTGAGAGCTGCACAGGAAACACCTGGTTGTGGGATTGAACCACCACTCCAAGGCAATGAAAAGCACAAAGTCACCTTTCTTTCATCACCATTTCTCGTGCAGTGTGGCTCAAGGGTGAGATTATGCATGCCTGTTAAAAGTCCCTCTGTGAATGGCCCTAATCTTGCTAGACCTAAATTTTAAATTAGATAAATAAAGATCAAGGTTTTCCTGTCTAGAATTAATACTATTTAGGGGAACTCAGCCCGCACAGTGGCATTTTCTGTAATCCAGGTCAAGAGTTAAGGTTAACAGCTAACATAAAATGCTTTCCAATTAAGGCATCATTTTTTATAATGATCTTTAGAGTATTACTGGGGCCACAGTGTAATGCTGCAACATGGTGGAGGAAGTCTAGACTGCAGGAAATTCAGCTAATAAAAATTTATTTATGTGGTCCTTCTGCCCAAATTGCTACTTGTTCAGATACATGTACATTAGCCACAACAGTGACTGCAGTATAAACTTACCCTAAGCACATGGAAAAAAGCTAAACCCAAAATCATGGCCTCTTACTCCAGCAGCAAGGCCAAATTCTCACCACCATACACCCATAACAGTGTTAAGAGCACCTAATTCTCTCATTTCATTTTAGATTTTGTGCCATTCTGGAATGGTCGGAATATTTGGTAACTCAATTTGAGACAAAATAGAAGCCACAGAAAATCAGAAATCAATAAAACTGCATGCAAAAGCTAATAAGGGAGTTAAAAAGATGCTGTTTTTCAATAGCAGGCACCTTATACACGTTTTACATGAAGGAAAAGACTGAAAAGCAAGTCAAGATACACTTGTGGATTATTAGATCTCATAAATGTAACACATAAATCAAGTGTTCTACCTGACAGCAAGGAAGAGATACATTAAGATGGGAAAGTAGGCAAGAACTTTTCAGATTCACCTATTTGATAAGAAATCAATGTTAGTAGAGGCAGAACCAGGAAACTGATTGCACTGATGATGGAAATCACAACAGCAAGTTTACAGTAGACTTCAATGTTTGACAGCACTCAGTGTAATACACAGACCAACATGGACACTCTGCTCTTTTTTTCTACCAGCTCAGCTTACTACGTATGGAAATTGATCAGAAAGCTTTAATTTACCATTCACAGTAAATTATGTATAAAAATCAGCAAAGAGCATTCCAAACTTGAATTC
Source organism: Lagopus muta (assembly GCF_023343835.1). Classification (NCBI taxonomy): domain Eukaryota; kingdom Metazoa; phylum Chordata; class Aves; order Galliformes; family Phasianidae; genus Lagopus; species Lagopus muta. The sequence continues at coordinate 6,329,050 of NC_064447.1, read as the reverse complement.
ACATTTCTTCACTGCTTACTGTCAAATCAGATTCAAGATCTATGAGGCAACGTAAGGCAAACAAACTCGATTGCTTTTGTGCTGTAATTTCTTTTGGTGATACTTTAAAACGGGAAAAAAAAACCACCAACAATAGCTTTCTCTTTCATTTTCAGACTTGAAAAGAAATTACTAGAACTATTCCCATGGGAAGATGAGAAACAAACAGACAAATAATAAAAAAAAAAAAACAAACACAAAAAACCAACAAAACCCAAAGACACCAACAAGAAAGATCTCCAATAACAAAACCCCCCAAACCTTTTAAGAATAAAAGTGCCTCTGTCTGCTTCTAGCTGTTCTTCAGTAGAAGGGGTATCATCATACCATCATTCCTCAGAGCAATTTGACTGTCAGAAGTGAGCAAACAAGCAGTAGATATTAAAATATTTCTTATCTTTGTAGCTAGTTAAGCAAAGACTAAAAATGTTTCAAAAATGTCTTGCAATCATATGACTAAGCAATTCTCATATTAAGTTTCAGAGTTTTACCTTATGAAAAAAATATTTTTAGATGCATCTTGCTTTGAATCAGACTTTGAAATAAATATTACACATGGGAAACAAAGCACTGAACCTTGGAGTCCTGTGAACACAACACAGAAAGGGGCGAGCCTGCTGGTATCATAGAGGCCTCCAAAAGCTGAATGAGATCAGAATAAAAAACAATGAAACAAATGGAAATGGAATCTTTGTACTATAAAGTAAAGTACTTTATACTACTGTTCCTGGTGAACAATATGCCTCCAGTTTCAAAGAAGTAGCAATTCAACATCTTGAAGCCAGGTATCCAAAAATGTCTTCGCTTTTCCTTAGCACTGTAGGTCTTTGACTATAAGGTTACTGCAGCTGGATCTTTATTTGATAATAGGAAGAAAGTAGGTGCTCTTGTACAACAGAAATGGCTAGGGAAATGTCCAATCCAGTTTCTTTTCTTCCCCTGGTTTAAATATGCCAAACATCTGATGCTTATTCTAAAAGCTGCCCACATTCTTTCATCGCTGGGCCTCTTCTTGCAGACCAGATGTCTCTGATGCTGCAGGAAGTATCTTGTGCTCCCGAAGAAACAAAAATACAATGAAGAATTTGGTTAATTTGCATCACTGCTTATCACAGTCTGTGGGTAAACTTAGTCAGAACACTCATCTTCTATCTCTTTTACCTTGCAATCTTCAAGCTCAGACTGCAAAGATGGCTGAGGAATGCAGCTGAACGTACGAATACTGTGCGAATCGACCGGTGGGACCAGTGTGAGCGACTCTACACTTAGTGCATCTGTATTGTCATCTGATATTAATGATATTGTGGGCTGCTGTGCAGGAATCAGGCTAGGGGACAGGTTTGCTGTTTCTATGTCACTGTTTTTTACAGCACTCTTGCTAGACTTTGAGACAGCTGAAAGAGTTTCATCAGTCAACGTCATCTGACCAGAAACAGTTGTGCGGGGCTGCTCGGGAGCTGGAGAGTCATCTATTAAAGAAAACATCAAGAAAGAATCAATATTAGATTCAACTTAGCATGTACATTCATTAAGCCAAAGAGTGTACTGTACTTCATGAATATTTAAGAATACTTGGGTGGAAAATGTAGTGCTATGAAGCACTGTGCTTAAAAATTTGCTTTTTAGTAATTAGAAACAACATGTAAAATATGGCACGATATCAAATGCCAGCACTAAACTTTTCACATCAGAAACCAGAACATTCACACATCTTATACTGTACAGCAATACGGCAAATATTCCTAAAGAGAGGAAACAGAGGGGAAGAGTAAGAAAGCCTCCCCAGACTTTAGCACAGTCTAAACAAAATTAAGTGCCCCATACCTGGAAGCTCTTCAGAATTAGTAAAGAACCCCTGTATAACCAATCTGCCCAAGAGAACACCTATTTATTGTTTTAAAAACAAAGATTTGGAAGTTGTTCACTCATTCCATTCTCTAGATTCAGTTTAAAATGACATCTCAGTCATAGAAACTACAACTATGAAAGGACAAAAAGGAGAATTATGTGCTTATGGTAATGAAGGTGCCACAAAATAAGCCTGTTTTTATGTAGGCTTTTAAATGAAATTTTGTGCTCATAGCTGGAGCATGCAACAGGGATAGAACTGGGAATGAGCCACTACATACTACAGGAAACAGATATGCTGCTGGCACTTCCTTCACAATGAAATAAAACATTTACTTGTCTTGTCCTTTTATTTTTTTTCCCCTTAAAATCCTGCTAACCGACAAGTAAGCTGCTCATTTGGCACAGATGGACAGCGAATGTCCCAGATCAGGGGGTACAGCCTTGTATGAGCGAGTATGCCCACAAATTTATCTTCTTTTCAGACTAGTAATAGATGCCATTAAAGTAACAGGTATCCAGCTTCAAGACAGACCATTTAGAGCTTGTGTTAAAAAACAGCATGTGTTCAAGTGTACAGGCATCTGCAGAAAAGGCTACAAGGCAGTGTAGTGTGAATACAGAGACCAGGAATTGAACTCTGGTTTTAATACACAGTAACCTTAAAATATTTCACTTTCAATATAATTCCAATTATTTCTGTAAAAATAAAACAGAAAATGTGAACATAAGGGAGAAAAAAAATACAAACAAAAAACCACATCAACAAAGAAAAACAAAGCTTAGAATGGAATGAGCATCAGTAAGACATCAGTGAGACAGCAGTAAAAGACAGTTTTGTTGGTTGTTATTATTATTATGTTTATTATTTTACCTTTCCCCAAACAAAGGTGCACTCTCACTTCGAAAATCATTCAATTTTACTTTTTCCTGAATCTGTAGCTAAAGCTTCTTGCTTTAAGGAAAACAAAATTTAGATTTAAAAGGACAGTCTTTGAAACAAAAAGGCCATTACTACTTATTGTTAAAAGTAAGGAGAAATTCAAGTAACTCTGCAGATTATTCTTCTTAGGTGTCACGAAGCTTTAGACAAAACTTGGCAGCTGATAACAGAAGTGATGCAAGGCTTGCATGGAAAATGAATTGCTAAGAACTTTAAAATCAGGCAACAATTCATTCCTCTGAATTCCAAAATAAATGCTAACACTTCAATATTTAAAAAAATACAGTCTCTTTGCAGTGGTTTTAACTTCTAAGCTCACAAAACCTTAAAAAGAAAATCAAACACTTTGCCAAGACTTTTTTTTAATAGTAAGAATTCACCAAGATTCAAGCAGCAGACTGAGAAATTCTGGTAAATAAAGTACTGTCAGCCAGTGGTGTTCTGCTCAGGAATGGCATAATGTGTCAGGTCTCTACTGCTGCTATTTCACTCCTGGTTCTGGAGTTTCACTTCTTATATATTCAGGCCCCCTCTCCCGAGAAAATATCAGTGCATTTCCATATAACTTTAATTCACTGAAAAGCTGACATTTCATTACACTACACTGTCCCTAATCTTTTCACACAGGATCTAAATGACTGAAGTGAATCCCTTCTTACTATAAGAAAAAAACATTTAGAAAAAACTTCATTAGAAAATTATCTGGAGTCAAAATCCACCATATTTTCTATTTGAAGGTCCTACAGTGCATTCAGAAAAAAAGACAAAGAGATGGTATCAAGAAATGTAAGCAGAACAAACTCGGTGTCTAGCATCTCATAAGCAGAAAAGACAACAGCAGAGCTCTTCCGTGCTTTTTGGGGAGGGTTTTATTTATTATTGATAGCAGTAAGTCTCTCCCCTCTACTTTCCATCTTCCATTAGTCGCTGTCAGAATGTCGCTCCTGTCACTGCACTGAAGGGCAGCAGTGAGAGCATCCCTGCCAGAATGCCCAGGGAGCAGCCAGGCACCACTTAGTGCTCACAGGGGCAGGGAGTAAATATCAGTGCAGAACGAGAGGGGAAAAAGAAAAAAAGAAAAAGAAGTTTTAACCTTCTGGAAAAGGCCAACAGCTCTGGGTGCTATTTTGCAACACATCATCTCTACTGGAATGATTGGTATCTGAAAACCAACCCTTCAGTCACAGCTGTAACAGCCAGAGATCACTGCCTGCCAGACTGGCACCTGCATCTTCAGGACTGAGCACTCAGATTCACTGGGCCTTCAGGTGGGCACAGAGCTTTATGTGTTCATCATCATTATTACAATCTCCCAAATGTTTTGGATGCAGGAATAGAAAAAAAAATAAAATCAGAGTGTTGATGAAGTGCTAAATGGAGTAGGAAATCCAGCATCTTGGAATGAAAATTTGGAATATAAAGAGTATTACAATTAAAAAAACAAAACAGCAACAGAGTGCTGTGTTGATGTAGGAGATTTTCACATGTACCTCCCAGTTTAACTGAATGCATCACTTCAGGTCAATAATTCCAAGTAAGAAAACCTTGGAAGCTCATAATTTTGGAGCTGTTTTGAACTCATGTACAATTCAGCGAAGGATCCAAATAAATATCCATGCATTTATGTATGATCTGAACTGTCTGTCTCTGAAATTGGGAAAATCAATTGGAAAAAAATATATATCCTCCAACTGGAAAAAAATTATGAATGGATTATTACAAGAATGACTGTCTTTAAAAACTAGATAGTTAGCAAGCTATCGATTCAGGGGTATCAAGGCACCCAGTCTGCTATATGTATATATATCTGCTATATATCCCTACTCACTATCTGTAACTTACATCTTCACTGCATACAGTAATACTGAGTAGCTTTCAAAAAGACCCAACTTCTCAAATTTGGTTCCAGTTTACTTTTGGATAGAAAGAGCAAAAATAATGACAATTGTCATTTTTACCTGAATAAAATCTGGTCTCTGAAACATACTCTTCAACGTGACAAAGTTACCACCCAATATGGGAAAAATGCCTATTTACCTCTCCCCAGCTCACGTGTTCAAACAGAAGTGTTCTGACAAAAAAATGTCAGACTGGAATTCAAGTACCAAACAAGATTCAAAACCACGGTGTAACTTTGCAAAGCATTGGGTGACACCAGCTGTCCACAGCTGTGAAGGATTCAGCACCCTCAGATTTTGTTCAGCACTTCTATAGTACTACCAAGGTTATCATTACAGAAACAAAACACTTCTGTTATATCATCTTATGCTATAATGGTTATTAGGGAAAAAAGATAGGAGAGAATAGAAAAAGGTAAGAATGAATATAATCTACAGAAAAGCACCTTAAACTGTACAGCTATATACAATAAAAGGATAAACAAAAATATAAATAACGGTACATTAAGTAAAAAGACACAAAGCAAGTTTAATAAATGAAAAATAGTATTTCTATAATATTAACAGAGTAAAATATTTTTATGCCATGGTGGTGAAAAAAGAAAATTAGACTCAACACAGGTTACAGAACTGAGAACCAGTCTGAAGCCTACTTCCATCCTTTCTGTTTATGCTTCCCCTCCCCAATCCTTCAGGCAGACAAGCAGTCCATAAATCCATTTGCCTGAGTCTGATGATAAAAAGAAGCAAGTTTGTACCATCACAGTCTGAGGACAATCTTATACTGAGTGTTGTCTCTGTTTTACCTGAGTTATAAATTTCTTGCTGCTAGCAAATACCTGCGTTACTGTCCATTCTGGACCCTGTGCTAAATTCCACTACAGCCATGGCTGCCCCTGTGCAAATGAAGACATGGCTGCTTTGAAGCTGGAAGTTCGATAGATCATTTTGTGGTATGCAGAATTGCAGTTTCTGGGGAGAGAGCCATGAAATACGGGAGAAACTGTAGGTAAGACTTTCAGAAACAGCTGAAATCCAGAAATTGCAGCACAATTCTCCCCCAAATCAGTACAGTCAAATATTAATGATGCTTTCTTCAATTTCCTACCTCACTGCCACTACTGCAAGCATGGAAACCAAGCATGCTCTATTAACTTTACGGGCTTTTGAAATCTTATGGAGGAACCTGCCTGAATGGATATTGCGTGAGTTTCGGTTGCAGCTGCTGCTTGAAGACCTAAACCCAGTGTCCACCGTGACTGTCAGCCTCCGACAGACTAAACACCCGCCGTCGTCCTTTCCTGCCAGACCTTACTAGAGGAAAACACAGCGATATATCATACCAAGGCTGTAACAGTGAAACAAGGAAGGGAAACTGGAATGAAGACAAAGGATAAATGTTAGAGCAGCAACAAGATTAAAAGTGACGAGGACGCATCTGTAACTGCTGGTATCTCCAACACAACTTGAGACCTCAACGAGTCTTTTTAAGTTTGGGAAACAGTTCTGCAGCTAGAAGTAGTCATTCTTTAGAAATAATGAGTGAAGTTACTGTTTCCTTACCTATCTGGAAACATACATAATGCAGTTTGGACTACCTGAGGTCTGACAGCATTACACGGAGGCAATACCTGTGGGCTTTTTCATCACAAACTACATACGTGCTACAAAACCTTGAGAAAAGCTATCTATTACAAATTCTAGTAATATAGCATTATTTGGATTCCCACTGGCAATAAATTACATGAGGTGCCCCACAGCACAGATGATAATACTTCAGCCCACTCAGTGCTACTGTTCTAAGAAGTGACACTGAAGTATTATACTTGGATTAAAACAAAGGCAAATACAGCACTTTAAAAGATAGCAGCAGTTAAGATGATGGTGCTTGGTGCATAGAAAGCTTCTGAGTAAGAAACTTTCTAGAAACAAAAAACTAGTTACTTGCCTAATTATAAAATTACTAGCATTGGAGAACAGATCATACCACATTTACATTACTGATCATAAAAGAAATAGACAGGGATGGTTTCAGTAAGACAGCAGGCACTGCTCTCACAGGCTCTCCATCCTTGATCAAGCATCCTCTACTTGGAATACTAAGTTTTATTTTACAGATGGTATCCAATATTCTCTGCAACAGGGGACATGATTTTCATACTTATTTTAGACCATTTACCATTAATATCTGCCAGAAGCATGAAATAAGACTTCAGTGGCATAGAAAATCATTGCCTCCTGGAGTCCTCAATAACCACTGCTCCAATGTAAACATTTTCTTAAGTGTTGAAGCCAAATGAATTTTAAAGCTTTAAGCAACTCAAAAAGTGATAAAATACAACACTCATGGCATTACATACCCATAACTCTAGAAGACTGCTAACTTACAGTAACAGCTTCTTTATCTTAATCCTTGGCTTATATAAAAATAAGCACTTCAGAGAAGTTCACGGTTCCAGCAAATGCAGCCAAGAAGAGACTGTATTCTAAGTTCAGAAATTTAATGATAAAAATCTGCCTAGCAAGAGCATTTTTACTGTAGGCAGAGCAGCACTTCAGATGGACATCTCATTTTAAAAAGACTGTAAATATGAAGAAAAACACCTAACAGAGCATTTGCAGAATCTGCTGTACTTTTCCTATCTTGCCATGGACTACTCTTTCTTTAAGGGATGGACTCTGCTTTTTCAGTTTTAAGGAACAGGGCTAAGCTTAATGCCCAGGTATTGTAAATGCAGGAGCTGCTGGACTTTAAGAAAAAAAAAATTATGCCACAGAGTACTGTGACAATGGTTGGTAAACTCAGGAATTATACAAGCTTCTTTTGCATCCGATAAAGTAGTTAATGCAACTGTTGTTCTCTTCCATTAAGTGAAATGTACTCAATCAAATGATTCTGTGTAAGTTCAGTTAATCTTCCTTCTCACAGTATGATACTGTTTGATGCACAATGGAGCAAGGAAAACATTTTTTACAAAACAAAAGACCCATGATTTTCTGTGATACATTTTCAAAGGCTTTTTTTTTTTTAATTGCTTACCTGTTAATACATAATCTTGTAACATTTGTATTTGTCAACTAACAAATGCGCAACGTGTCTTTATTTTGTTCTCATCTATCAATATTCTATGTAAAATTCAGTGTATTATGCTCTCAATCTTAATATCTGTGTAGATTACAAGTACCAAATTTTGAACACCTTCAGTCTGTCAATAAACAATCTTGGGATGGCATGATCTCAAATTTACAGCAGAAACAGCTGATGTTCTTAAGATTGTTGAGGTGATTTTCTTGAAATGCACATATTCATCTCTTTTTTTTGGTTAGTTGACCTTCTTGCCTGAAGCTCCTGAGCAACCTTGCGTGTTCTCCATGGTCAACAACCCAATCAGCTGGTACAAAAAACTTGAGAGCAGAGAAAGAACACGTTTGTGTGCATTTTGAATGGAATGGGAAACGAGAAGGACTCTAACGTGACAGACTGCAGCAGCATTCAAATGCTACCTTGGAGCATAAAGCAGATCTTAGCAACTTCTTGCTGCTAATTAGCTACTTGCTACTTCCTGTTTGAAGGCCTGAAGCAAAAAGTCCCTTAAGTCCCATGCAGAATTGATATGTGAGCCTCAGCACCAAATGTTCATCAACCCATTGCTCTGAATTAACTGCCTGTGTACATACAGTAACTGTCTTCTTTGTTACTGCCCTCTGAGTTAGCAGAACAAAATCCATGAGCTTTGTTCAGAGTTCTTCCCTGCAGCACATCATTGCGAGTTGATGACTCTGTGCTGAAGCAGCTGAAGCAAATTCTCACATTCATTTTCACAGACCTTACTGAAGGTTACAATCCCAAAATAGTGATGTGACACAGAACAGTATCATTACAACTAGGCTTCCTAAAGCATCTATCAGAATCCCTAGATCCTATGGAGAAAAAAAAAAGCAAAACAAAACAACAACAAAAAAACCCCCACAACACAAAGCATCCTACACCAAAACCAACACCACCATCCAACACCCAAACACTGTTCTCCTGTATGATGTGGCATTCTGAACATGCTACAATGAAGCCACAATGTAGAGGTCATACTAAGCGCTGGCAGCTGAACTGGTAAAGTGCAGATAGAAATCAGACTTTTCCAAACTTTGATTAGTAATACTATTTAGTTCAGAACAGCATCCTGTTATCACACTTTTCAAAATGCAGCACAAATAAACAACTTTGATACACAAACAACAGCTTATTATGTAGATTTTCCTTTTGGAACTATAATATATTCTATTCTCCAATGAGGTACTCTCTTTCTAGATGAGGAATTACATCCTCCAGATCTATTCAGCTTTTCATAGAAGTCTTGAAAGCACTTGAAAGACCTCTGTCTGACCTCCATGGGATAGACTTATTTGATCCTTTTCTGAACTAACATGTTGCTTACTGCAACAGCAAGAATTTAGATTTTAATTTTCATTTCTTTTACAGTTATCTCCTAGTCACTAAAAATCACAGATGCCTTTTCAAATCTGGATCACAAAAAATTCAAATACAGTAAGGGAAATAATAGCTGAAACTTTTCACACAGCTAGGGAGAATCGTGTAGTGAAACATGTTCTGTCTGTAATGCTAATCCATATTGAGACTTCTGTCAAATCACAGTGCTTCACTGTGTGATCTCTGCTTATTTATCCTAGGCCTTCAAAGACCAGATAACAGCAAGTAACTGTTAGCCACGAAAATAAAATAAGATCCTTCCAATGTTTTAGAAAAACAACTCCAATTTTATTCTGGAGTTGCACATATTGTAGGAATATTGCGACTGTGTGTTAGTTTATTGAAGTAAGAAATGTTTTTTAATATAGTGTCTGGATGCTAGAATGCTTTATAATCTATTCATAAACTTGATAAGCAGTTTTTGCTTACCCTTCTCCAGTGGCACTTCTTGCAAGGATAGTCACTTTGGATGTATAATTTACACTGATCTCCTGACAGCGTTCAGTAAGCAAAGTTATTTCGTGACATATAAAACACTAAATGCCTAATACAGATTGTATCACTTCCTACTAGACTGCAAAAAAAGCTCCCTTTTATCTTCACATGACTTAAATGAAAGCAAAAAGGTGTGTCTTAATTGAGGGAACCATAACAACCATTTCAGAGTGATGAACGTCAAAAGAGACTGTCAAGAAGGGGCTGTTAGAAAATGCCTTGTGAATCCAAGTCAATTCTGCTTTGGCTTTTTTTTTTGTTTTTTTTTTCTTAAATATCCAGAAAGAACTAGAGTAGGGTCAACTCTAAAGTAAAAGCATTTCAATTTGCACCCTTCAGAATTTACTTCTTGCTTAGCCTTCAGCTGGAGGTTCTCTACCTCACATTCATTTTGTTTTCAAAACAAACATCATTGCTGGATTTCTGGTAAACACTACACACACAAAAAGGAGAAGAATTAAGTCATTGTAAGGCAACAAGAGATCCCAGTATAAACTATCTCACTGAACTTACTGACCAACTCAAACACGTGCCAGCTACATTCGTGCAAGTTATATTATCAGTCAATTTAAATGGCTGCTTCAGCTCCAATGAAATAGCCTCCTCAGATGTGGTGTTCAGCCAAGAGTGTTATTTAGTTATTTGAAAGTGTTTCATACTTGGACTCTCGTTAAAAATTAACAGAAGGATCAGATAAATATACAAAAGCCCAGTTGGAAAAAAAAAAAAAAAAAAAGCAGCTTCATGTGGACATAGACTTACCCACTAAGGCAAACAAATGTCGCTCTGAATTTATGCAGAACCAAAGTTCTGTTTAAACGACGACACAAAAACCAAAACACTTCAAATTGTACATGCTAGGAGACAAATCAGACAAACAGGATATCATTTAACCAGTATTTAAGATTGTCACTGAAAGATGCCAAGTATGTAACTCCTTATCCAATAGAAAAATCTGAACACATCATTAAAATTTGCACCACAATCTACTTTAACTAATTTAGGTAAATGATCAAGTGATCTGATACCATAAAGCCCTACCCTGTGTTGAACTCAATAACATCAGAAGTCCATTTGACAGAAACATCTACGGTTCTCCACAACTCTTGGTGCCTAAGCTGAAAATAGTGATTTAATACCTGAGGGACTCTGTGCAACAGAAGGAGTGGAAGCTGAGCTTGCAGCCACTGAATCACAGCGCCCTGTACTCCCACTGCCACTGGACGGCGATGGTGACGAGAGTGGTGATGGATGGTGCTGATTTATACACTGGGCTACAGCAAAGCCTGCAAGAAAGGACAAGAAAGTTTACCCATAAGTAATTAGCTTGTCAAAGTTCACCTACAGGAACAAATCAAGAAACACTAACAGAGAATACTGCATCAGAGTGATATTAATTCCATCAGGTGACTCAGAGGATGTACTCTCTCTCATCCTCACCTCAGGTGTCTGAAAATCTGAATGCATCTTACTCAGAACATTGATGCTACCTATGAGTGCAGATCAGTGAACAAGGATATAGAGGTTAGATGATGCAAAATATTATAAAAACAGAGCTTGTGCAAACAGTCTAAACGTGTCAGTTTGGGGTATATATAACGGTTGTACTCCTTAACGTAACGAAAATGATCAGTTAAAAGTGAACAAAAACAGCCTCTGCAACCTTTCTTACTGCAGTAAGAAGAAATTCACAAAAGATGTGAAGGTCAAGGTCTCAGAAATCCAACATGAGAGCCAAGACGAGAAGAATACATGGAATCTATATTGCACACTCACTGCACAATACTATACTGAACCAAAAGTAAACAAGTTATTCAATGCATGCTGTGTAAAAGAATTTGCATAGAACTATGCAATGAACCAAAAGATGACATAAACTTACACTTTTGGTTATCAGAGAACATTCTATGACAGTCAGACATATTCTACTAGAAAATGCCCCCAAAGACGTCTCCTGTAAATCCTACAGCACTGCAAACATCTGCTGAACACTTGGTAGCAGTAAGGAACTATAAGATCTTCCTTTTAAAGTTGAGAAGTATTATAACATAACTTCATAGAAAACAAGCTATATTAAAAACTGTTGACATTAACAAATTATAATCCTTATTTTTAATAGCTGTGACTCCAGATACATCAACAACGCTTATCGGACTTCGGCACTCACAATTAAGGAAGATCTAAAGTCAACTGCTTCTTGCATAAAAATTCAATTTGATCCCTTGCAAGAAACCAGCTATCAGCATCCCACCCAATTACAGCCCTCTGTGGAGCACACTGCAACATTTCCCTCCATAAATGAACACTCATGCTTTCTGTCTGGAAATGAACTGATCAGAGTAATCAGAGGGCAATGAAAACAGCATTTTCCCCCTGATTCTCAGGTATTAAACACTTCCTTTTTTCTCTTATAGTGAAAATTCACAGAAAATTCCATTTTAAAGGTTCCTAATGCAAAAAGATCTACGTTGTATGCCTACATGAACTCATCACATTATGACGCCCATTATAATCTTGCCACCAAACAGCAGCTAAAGACACAGCTATAAACATATAGCAGATACAGCAGAATGATCTTCTTAGGCTCTCATACTACTTTATTTAAAAAAAAGAATACATTTAAGTGTCTTCTCAAAACTGTAACTCAGATTCCCATCAAGTCATGTATGGTGCTTTCCAACATTAATGCTGTACAATCTAACAATTTCTGTCCTGCTCTGCTAAGTGGGTAACAGCCAGTTTTCAGGAATGTTTGTAATTCTAAAAACAACAGCTAAAGAAATCCCCAGCATACTGTTAGTTTCTGAGAAATCCAGAGCAGGAAGCGATCTGCAGAGTACGGGCTGCAGCGTTCAACTGTGAAGAAAACAGGAAAACTTCATGCAAGAAGTCTTTGCATCAAGGCTACAAAGCAGAACATGGAACTTAATACAGATCATCACCTAATCTTGCTTCTCTGCAGAATATGAGATGTCAGATCAGCATAAATAACACACAGTTGTTAAAAAACATTGAGAACCTGCAGCGCTTTCACAGCAGGCTACAGAAATTTGTCCTTCAAGGCATGTTACAATCAATAAAGTCATTTTCTAGTTCTTATTTTTTTTCAAAAGGAACCTGCCTAGGATTCAGCATTCCTTCTGCAGCATTCTGTATTTGTGAAAACAAACAAAATACATTTTAAATCATTATCAGTAGTCACTGTAGCTTCATAAGTTAGGAGAGTGTGTGCCACCAGACTTGCATAGCCAGATAATCTTATTTGCCTTTAAGGTGCTCCTACAGTAACAGGCCAAAAGAAGTCTCTAATTTATTCCAAAGGCTTCTTCACCCAGCCCGCAGCTCCCCCAACTACCTAGAAATTGCTTAGAGCACCCAGATAGATGTTATTAGTCAAAGAACAGTAACTGATCTAATTACTGATTTGATAGTTGCCAGTTTGGGTAGAAACTGCAGAATGTAATTTTAACGTTCTTCACTATTTTTAGTGTGTCTTTGAAAATTAATGTCCAAAACCTCTACCCCATAGCACAACCTGCTTCCATTGGGAGAGCCTCAAAGACAACCGGGGCAACATACAGCTACAGACAGTAGCACGAAGAGAGCTGACTGGAATCCACCACTGCTTGAACTGTGCTATAGCTATTCCACAGAGAAACAAAATATCAGCCTTACAGACAAATTATTCATATTTTCAGGCAAGTTTTATAAGACATTGATCAAGATTTTCCACTTTGTTTGAGTACAAGAGGTTCTTTAGGAATGATTTCCTCATCTGTCACTCACTGTTCCACTTTTCCAACAGAAACAGTCCTGAAAACAAAGTTCCTTCCCCACTGTAACACAGCGATAACTATTTCCTATGCAAAAGCCAAGTTGCATCTCAGGCACAGGTAACAACACTGGCTGGAGGCCCCAAAGCCTCAGCAAGCAGGGTTTTGTTTTTTTTTTTTTTTGCTTGGCTACCAAATAGAACAAGCAGAGATGGGCTCACAGCTGGTTCACAGGACTTGAAACACCCATCCTCACCCAGACAGGCCGGACGAATGACACAGAACTCAGCTTCATGGCACCCTTCTATAGGGTAAAGCGTAACTTGGACACAAATATCAGCAAAAAGCTTTCTTTCCCATTTCATTTCCTGAGGGATTAAAATCATTTATATTGTATGGAAGAACTGTAGTGCATTAGCAATGTGTCTGGTTGACGTGGTTTACTTGTGACAATTTCAAATTATCACTACATTTTAGGTATTCAAAGTTTATACGTGTGGAAGGCTTTGTTTATGCTGAGCTGAAATCTGTCAAAGACAAGAGAGTCTTTAGAAGAGTTCAGACACTCTACAATACGATCTTTTAAGAACACACTGTATTTGAGGAGAGAAGCTTGCAGCTGGGGACTGCAAGCAAAGAAAAACCCAAAAAGTTAATCCCACTTGTTTCCAAAGCACGGAACTTCAAAGTTACTTTATTTCCTTAAGACATCATGTTCAGTTACATATGACAGATGTTTCTGTTTGCCATTTGAAGTTATTGCATTTTCCAGTGCTTATTAAAACCACCTTGAAGCTTATGTTCCTATTTACAACACAATGAGCTTGTTTCTGCAGGGACAGAATTAAGTAAGTGTGCTCTGGCTTATAGCAGACTTTGAAGAAAGAGCATTCAGTTCTTGTGTCAACCTCTTGCAACGATTTATCAGAACAATACTGCTCTGCAAAATGACAGAAGGTCGAGGACTGACAAAAAGATTTGCTTTCACAGTGAGAATACTCCAGTTCTGACAAACTTCAAGAAGCACTTCATGCACTTGGTTGATCTCTATATGTTAAAGACTCAAAGTTTGCAACTCCTCCAAACTGTGATCAGATGTCTAAACAAGTCTGGATATCTACCATGAGAGAAAAACCAGTGAGTTGCCCTTTGCTGTGTCTCTCAATTAGCATTTTTTCCCCTTCAATCTGATTTTTCAGCTGAATTTTTAAGTTAAGAGTTTTCATGGTTTTGCTATTACAGTAGTAAATTATTTCACCTCAAATAGCACCTGTATCATAAAAATCTAGACAAACCAAAATGTTTATTATCTGCTTAGAATACCATGAAATTACCTCCTAGAATTTTAATACACTCTTGGAGCACAGTTCATGAATTGCCTGTCCTGCACAGTTCCAGTGATGACAAATACCACTGTACTGCTCACACTTCCCTCATTTCATATTTTCCTTAGAAGATCATACTCTTGTTGTGGTTTCTTAAGCAACATTCTGCTGTAACAACAACGTGCCCATAGGGATCCCTCGATTTTCTCACTGAGACTTTCCTTAGGCTGAGTCCTCCTAGAAGACAGAAGCTTTTACTCATTGCTTCAGACTTTGATAACAGCTCTTCAGCAGCACATCTTGCCTTCAGTATGAGTTGCATCCACAACTGTTAGTTGCTTCCAATGCTTTCCTCAATCTCCCATGGAAAGTATGAATGGCAAATTTTCCCTTTCATTGGCAGTTTGCTGAATTATTTACTGTTGCCATCACACAAATGCCACGAACTACCTAACAACGTACTACTACTTGCTGTCTTTGCTGTGTAGCAAGCACTGAAAATGCAAATGCACCAAGTAATACTTTATTCTTCTTTGAAATGGGCAATCTGCCATGGCACTGGATGGATGATTCACTCTTCATAGAGAATCATCTGCACGGGGAATTTGCCAACGCCTTGCAGCAGACAATCAATCTCCATGTTAAATCCCATTTAAATATAAAAAAAGAGATTACAAGAAGCATATGAAAGCTATAAAGTACAGATATGAGAAGTTCGGAAAATGCTTTTAACAGCAACACATACTGTCAGTCTGCAATACAAGGAAAAAAGCCAAAATAGATGAAGAAAGGAAGGCACACAGACAAAAGCTGATAAACCATAGTTGTGCCCTTAACTGAGCTTCATGTGTGGTCCTACCTCTTACCCTGTACTGCCCATGCTTACAGTCAGGACCCAGACTCAAAACCCCCTGCAGAAACACAGTGCTATCTGAACGGCTGTAGTACTTGCATCATAATTTTAGATGGGTGAATGACACTTCACCAAGCTTTTGTCCTACTTTAACTTACTACTCATCACATCCAAGACAAACACTACTTGAAAGAATTACATAACAGCTGTGCCAGGAGGCACCTGCTTTAGTTAAGATAGGATAGTTTGGTAAGGATCTCTTCATTCCATTAATATACATAATTTTCTTTATTTTCAGAAACCAAGTTGATCGATGCTCTACAATCTTTTAGCTAAGTTATACCGAGGTTACACACAGTAACACCAGATGGTCTGCCAAAAGCTAACCAAAAACTAAAGTACTCAAGTACAGTTTCACTCAGACAATTCTCTAAAGCAACAAGCAGTCAATAAACACAAAGCAGAATTTTGAAGACTGAACTTCTCAAAATATTTAAAAGCAATCTCTTCCCTCCTTGATTATTCCTCTACTCCAAAGCAATAGGCTTCATGCAAGCACTACCATATTTAAGACAACTTTTCTATCAACTGCCCTAGCATGTTTGCATGAGAATGTTTCCTGAACGGAAATATTTAAGCACTCACCCTGCCTGAAAATCCAACAATTTTCTAAATCTACAGCTAACGTGGAAAGAACAATAAATCCGTACTTAGGACAGCCCTTCATAAAACAGCATCCAGATGGGATTTTTTGCACTTCCATTAAAAACAAAAACTTTTAAAGCTGTGGGTCAAGATGCAACAGCAGACAGTTCTTCTGGGAAGCTAAATAACAAGCTCATGAAGGCTCCATGTATTCCATGGTAAACAAAACAGATATTAATTTCAAATTGCAGTAAATACATGCAGCAAAACAGTAAACAAAACTGTATCCTACAGCATCAGATCCAGAACTTCCCTAAGCTCTATTCAGACAGTATCTTGCGTAAGCTTCCATACACGCCTCTGTTTGAGTATTTGACTACTTGAAATAAATGGCTGTTTTTTTCCAGAGACATTGTCCTCATACACTACCATAGGCTGACCAGAACTCAGAATGGATTAACATCCAAAAAACTCAGCTGCCTCAATGCCTGGCCCTAGTTCTTGCAGTGGCTCATGTCTGTTCTGCTTGCCACAGGATTACCAAGCTTCTTTCTGAAAGACCATACTGAGACTCAGTGGTTTTTCAAAGTGCCTTTTATGGGAAACAACTGAACAATCCAGCAGACACAGGTACAGCTACATAGTATGCTTTCTTCAGCAGTCTATCCATCTTTGGAATTTTCCATCTCTTTTCTCTCCTGTCCTCATATAACACTCCTAGTTGAATCTGCTCAACCACCTATGGTTCAGTTGTTTTGGTAAATGGATCACCATGAAGACTACAGCAAGAAAAGACCTTTCTTTGAAGACAGCACTGAAATTCAACCCACAACCACTTGTGCTAAAGGAACCGGTGGGTCGGTGGACAACAGTTGAATGAGTGGCTGCTGTGGAAGGCAGCTGAGCAGAAAACTGAAATTTAAATCTACTCTCCTGCTGAAGAATCAGGGGAATCCCAAAACAACACATTTAGCACGCCCTTGGGCATGCACTGCATGAATATTCATTTTTCATTACTGCAAGCACAATGAAGTTTTGAAGATTTTAATTTTAGTCCTACACCTGTGTCATTGCAAAATAGTTCAGCATGTTTTATCACTTTGAAGGTGAGAGAAAGATGCTAAACCCAGAGCAGCCTGATTCCAGGGATCAGCTTAAGACAAGTACAGCAAGATACTTTTTCTGCATTTTCAGAGAAAATTTTCCCCGATTTCACTCACAGATGACTGAACTCAATCCTTGCAAAGGCCATTCTCAAGCCCCACCTGACTACCTACAAATTGGCAGGACTTTCTGACCTCCATACAACTATTTAGAGTTCTTTGTTAAGAGCCTAAAAACCCAGTGAACTTTTAACACTAAATCAAACTATATAACAAACTACACAATCAATATATCCAGGAGAGGCTGCAAAGAGATCCTTGTTTGTTGCAATTGTTTTTAGTAATGCAGAAAATTATTTTAAGCAAGTACACCAATGTCCATGTTGGTGATTTTTGAAGGAAAAAAACCCACACGTGCTTGTGAAAGCAGCTAATTCTGCTTGGTTTTCAAAAGAAAAATTCTTCTTGCCCAGTTTTGTGAATGTCAAA